>NW_006408629.1:11281925-11282561 GCF_000296735.1 Chrysochloris asiatica
TCTAACACCATAACTCAAAAGCATCAATTCGTCTATGGTCTTCCTTATTCACTGTCCAGCTTTCGCATGCGCATATGAGGTTACTGAAAATATCATAGCTTGGGTCAGGTGCTTAGTCCTCAAGCTGACATCTTTGCTCTTCAACACTTTAAAAAAGTCTTGTTCAGCAGGTTTGTCTTATGTAATACATCATTTAATTTCTTGACTGCTGCTTCCATGAGTGTTAATAGTTGATGAAAGAAGAATGAAGTCCTTGACAACTTCAATCTTTTCTCTGTTAATAAGGATCCTGTTTATTGGTCTAGTGGTGAGGATTTTTGTTTTCTTGACATTCAGATGTAATCCATACCAAAGGCTGTGATCTTTGATCTTCATCAATAAATGTTTTAAGTCCTCTTCACTTTCATTGCATTATCTGCATATCACAGGTTGTTAATGAGCCTTTCTCCCATCCTGATTCACATTTTTCTTCATAGAACCCAGCTTCTCAGATTATTTGCTCATATACAGGTGGAATAAGTATGGTGAAAAAATACAACCTTGTCACACACCTTTTTTAATTATAAACCATTCAGTGTTCCCACGTTCTGTTCGAACAACTGCTTCTTGGTCCAGGTACAAATTCCCCATGAGCAC
>NW_006408629.1:11286186-11290125 GCF_000296735.1 Chrysochloris asiatica
CGTAAGGATTTACACCCTCGGAAACCCTGTACAGGGTCGCTATGGGTCGGAACCGACTCGACGGCACTTAACAACAACAACAACAATGGTCCCTATGAGTTAGAATCAACTAAATGACAGTGGGGTTTTTTTTGGAGCGTAGGGTTATGTCCTTAATGCAACTATTCTGATATAGTTTCTTTAACTCAATATTTATTTAAAGTATTCACAATGTCAAAATAAGGACTCATGTCAATGTAAACATCAGCTTGGATGTGTTTTCACGCAAAGCAAAATAACTACTGAAATATATATTATGCCATTTTTTAGCAATGTATTGAAGAGCAATATCAAGACAGTTACATGAATGGTAAAATAGTCATTCAGAATTAGCTTATTACCTTAATAAATAGTCTTTTTATTAAGATCTTTCTATGTGCTAATATTACCTGGGGCAGATCTGTACAAACCATCTCTTTAAAGTATTTAAAAGCCAACATGTCACTTTGAGGACAAAGGTTCTCTTGACCCCAGTCATGATGTTTTCAATGACCTCTTATGCCTGTGAAATTAACATGATAATAGGTGAGAGAGACAAAAAGAGTTCATGTCTTTGAACGATAGTGTTGGCAAAGTATATTGAATTTACAATGCACTGCTAAAAGAAAAAAAAAATCTGTCTTAAAAGAAGAATGAAAAATGTGTCTTGGAAGTACAGGCTGAATGTCTCTTAGAATCAAAGATAGTAAGACTAAGTTTAATATTCTTTGGACATGTTATCAGGAGGGACCAGTCCCTGTAGAAGGACATCATGCTATGGAAAGTAAAGGATCAACAAAATAGAGGGAGACCCTCAATGAGAAGATTGGCACAGAGGCTCCAACAATGGGCTTAGAGATGGCAAGGATTGTGAAGATGCCTCAGTACATCGCAGTGCTTCATTCTGGTGCTTACTATATTGTCTGACACTATCAGAAGGAGGTGACACCAAATTGATCTCTGGGTCCTAGATGCCAGTAGTGGTTGGCATCATAGGGGAAGAAACCACCATGCAGATTTTACTTGAATGCAAGCAGTCTGCTTCAGTGACTGCCATTGGGCTGAGAAGTGAGTTTTCACTTTGGCTAAGAGGAGAGGAGGATTTGATAGGAGCCATGGGTTTTGTGGCCAGGATGGAGTGGTGAGGCCACATTGTATGGTGCTCCATCCTTGTTGGCTGATTTGGAGTGGTGGGGTGGGGATGGGTGATGGAGTAGGGGATAGGAACCTGGGGTGGGGAGGGGAAATACCTGTGTGTCAGGCTATTTGCTCCATCCAAAGGTGGACGGGGTGCACAGTCAGCTGGTACTGCTCACCACAGGGGTGCTAGTTTGTGGTCCTCATGCTGAGTGACACAAAACCTAGTCCTAGTGATAAAAGTCTCTCATTTGTCACATAAAGGAGTAGAGGTAACTTGGAAAACTAAAATTCACAGAGAATCCTCAGACTCTGATGGCAGTGTGCAGAGATAATGCATGGGATGGAAACAGATAAAAAAGAAAACATAAAGGCTTTGCATAATGTAACAATAACATATAAAGGTAACCTTTTTATTCTTTCTTGTACTCTTTTGTGCTTCTTAGAGCATCTCAGAAGATAATGTGTATGTGTTGTTGTTGTTGTTAAGTGCTATCGAGTTGGTTCCGACCCATAGCCACTATTTATAAGGTTTCTAAGGAGCAGCTGGTTAGCTTGAACCACCGACTTTGCAGTTCAAATGACTTTGCAGTCTGACCCATTAGTCCACAGAGCCACACCAGGAACACATGCTAAATGTCATGGTGTCCTGTTTTTTTAGGTAGACTGTGCAATATTGGTGAATTACGGTTCTAATGCCACCACTGGTCTGTCAATTTGTTGTACTGTGGTAGCTTCTGTGTTGCTGTGATGCTGGAAGCTATGCCATTAGTATTCTAAATAGCAAAAGGGAAACCCTAGATTAAAAGGTCTCAGCAGAGCTTCCAGACTAAGACACACTAGGAAGAAGGAGAGGTGGACCACCTCTGAAAGGTTAGCCATTTCAAACCTTATGTATACCAGTGGGACATTGTCTAATATAGCACCAGAAGGCAAGTATCTCATGTTAAAAGGCATTCAAAATGTGACTGTTGAAAGTAAAGGGTCAGAGAAAAAGACCACTAATGAGATGGAGTGATATAGTGGCAGCAACAAGAGACTCACACATAACACCAGATGTAAGGATGGTACAGGACTGGGAAGTGTTTCCTTTTATTGTACGCTTGGCCTCTATGAGTTGGAACCAACTTAATGGTTACACTGAACAATGGTTCTATTTTGTGCGTGTATAAAATACACTTAATGTTTTGTCGTTTTTCTTTAAGACTCTTAAATAGGGATTCACTTAGAGATTCATTTCTTAACAGAAATTTTAACATACAAATTAATTAGAATTCTTTACTATAAATTTTGTTTTGTAAAGCTACTTGAGTTGAAGGCCTTTTCACTTGTTTATTTAAAAATTGGTATTGATTATTGTTTGGGGGATGGCAGGAAAGGATAATTTTCTAAACTAGGGAAAGTATTATCTTTCCTAATGGGGCATTAGGTTTGTCATTCTAGTTGTAAAAGGCGTTTTCCATGTGGTTATAGCAGCACTAGATGTTACAGTTACCTTACTATCTATTTATCTTAAGCAGAAGTAGATCATGTTGGCCTTAAGTCTTTGGATCTTTAACTACTAAGCACAAAGAAACAAAAACCTACCAAACATAAGAATGACTTTACAAATTAGAGATTCTGACAAACCTGTTGTCTTTGGAAAAAAAAAAATATGCATACACACACACACACACACTCACACACACATATACTACTTTGGACATATTGTCAGGAGGGAACAGTCGCTGGAGAAGGATGTCATGCTGGGTAAGATGGAGGGTCAGAGATAAAGAGGAAGACCCCCAATGAAATGGATCAGCCAGGTGGCATCATTGATGGCGTCAAGTGTGGCAGCGATAATGAGGTTGGCCCAGGATTGGACATTGTTTCATTCTGCTGTGCATGGGGTCGCTATAAGTAGGTTCCGACTTGATGGCACCTGACAACAACAACAATATATATATTGTTTATATATATATATCACAGGAGTTCTAGTGTGGTGTTGTGAGCTAATGCATCAAACTACAAAGTAATTTGAACTGCAAGGATGATGGTTCAAGCTCACCAGCTGCTTCTTGGAAATCCTATAAATGAGTCAGAATCGACATGACATTTAACAACAGCATATAACACAAGCCATGTCCACAATTCCATCCATGCAATAAAATACAAAATGATTTAATTGTAAGACTATATTTATTTGGGGGTTGAAGATTGAAATTATTATTTCTGCATGTTAAATGTTTCTGGAATACTGCAAATATGAAGCAATACAATTTAATAGAGACACTTCTTTAGCTAAATCTATTTTAATGGTTAATTTTATATGCCAGTTTGATTAGACTATGTGCCCAGTTGCTTATCAAATGATTGTTTAAGTATTGTGGACCCCTGGTTTGGTGCTGTAGGATCAGCACTGAACTGAGAACCTCAATGTCAGCAGTTCCAACCCACAAGTTACTCCTTGGATACCCTTCATGGGGTCACTATGAGTCAGAGCCATCCTGATGGCACCTAACAACAGCAGTCTAAATGTTATTGTGAAGGTATTTTGAAGAGGTGATTAACATTGACTCAAAGTAAAAGAAATTAACCCCAATGATGTGGATGGACCTGATCCAATCAGTCATGGGATTTAAAATAAAATCTACAGTTTCTTTGCAAGAAGGAATTTGGCCTCAAAATTTCTGTACAAGACCTTTTTAATGTGTTGAAGAGCAAAGATGTCAGCTTGAGGACTAAGGTGCACCTGACCCAAGCCATGGTATTTTCAATAACCTCATATGCATGTGAAAGCTGGAC
>NW_006408629.1:11294965-11302872 GCF_000296735.1 Chrysochloris asiatica
TTGGGTGTCCATTCACTCAGGCATCCCTTCTAGTCACCAGAATGGTGTTGCACAGACAGCAAGAGACCAGTGATCAATGACCAATGAACAGATGCCAAAATAAAGAATGTCAACACGCATAACTCCGTGGTTCTGTCAGGCGTTCATGGCTTTCTGATCCTCCCCCACGTGGTCTTTCCCAAGATGGTGGTCTGGGAGCAGCTAAGCATCTTGAATTAGAAAACAATAGATTTCTTGATTCTGCTACAAATTCCCATAACTGTAAGCCTTAGAAGCGTCTAAATATTCCTTTATATGTGATTCAGAGTTCAAGCACCATCCCCTGAGCCTGCTTTGTCTGGTATTCTGTGTTGTTGCTGACAGAGCTCCTCACTACATGTCTACCTGATCCACCATCTTGTATGCCATCTTGAGCATTACCTTATTAGTGTTGTTATTCTCCATATATGCCTATTTGCTACTTGGATGAAAACTGGGCCATGAAGATGTGAAGGGTAGTTGTCTTAGACTGGATTGTCTAGGGAAGCAAAACCAATGAAATATATTTCTAGAGAAGCAAAACCAGTGAAAGTGGGAGAATCTTAAGTCTGGGTCAGATGAACCAAGATTGATAGGTCAGCTGAAAGGCAGCTCACACAGGAAGGCAAATCCAGCCAACAGATCTGACAAGACAGGCTGCTGATAACCCACAGGATCAGCAGATGACAGAGCAGGCCACTGGCTCAAATTGAAATGCTGGAGATCAGAGGATGAGCCATATGCAAGATCAAAACATAGCAGAAAGCAAACCAGCTTTGACTGCATGTTTAATATATTGGAAGCAGGTCAGACTCCTGAGGAAACATCCTTTCAACTGATTGGTTGCTCATAGCAGAACTCTTCATAGAGATAATTCCATTGTATTAGAACTCATGATAGGGACAGTTACATCTCAACTGCCAAACTACTGAGAATCCTTGCTATGTCAATTTGACACAAAACCTTAGCTATCACAATGATGGACGGCCATAGTACCAGTTTGTTTGAGTCTCTTTCTAAACAGAAAGCACATTCTCTTTTATAATTTTGAGATTTATTCCACATTTTCTCCCACTCTCTGCAGAATCTTCTAATGTAATGCCTTTCAGATCACATCACAATTGGTAGTGATAGTTGCACACCATGTAGTTCTGGTATCATAGTCCTGGTGACTGATGTTCACTTGCTACATTGGTTCATTGGACTTGTTGATTCCAAGCAGCTACAATTTTCATTCTTGGACTTCATTACTAGGGAAACTATTAAAAGCTGAGAATTTTTTATAACATTTATTAAAGGAAAAGCATGTAGGCAGTAGTGATTACTTTTATGACCATGCTTCCCAATTCACACACTCTTTTGCTTTAGTGCCAATAAACACAGACTCTGAGTCAACTATTGCCGAAAACTTAATGTTACTCACTGAAAATCATCACACCTATAAATCTTTACATTCTCTGTCCCAGTCTTGTTCATGTCAGAGACTTGGAATCAAATGTCAACATCATTAACAGGCTTATAGCCAAATGCTATCATAAGAAAAAAAATAATCTTTTTTTTCATTTTGCAACAAGTATCATAAAGCTCGAAGGTAGCATAGTGGTTACAGATGGGGCTGTGAACCTCAGGGTCAGCAGTTCGAAACTACCAGCTGTCCCGCGGGAGAAAGATGAGGCTTTCTGCTCCCGTAAAGATTTACAGCCTCGGAAACCCTGTACAGGGTCGCTATGGGTCGGAACTGACTCCATGGTACATAACAACAAAAACATCATAAAGCTCGTGTATGAATGGAAAATTTATTAACAACTGTTCCTCTGGATTACAGTTTCTGTATTTCTCTTAGGAGTTGAAAAAATTTGTCTTTACTTTCTCATCCATACCTTAGCCAGTTTATCAAATTGTCACTTTTTTTTTTTTTTTTACTTTGACCCACATTATTTCTGCTATGTGTTTCTTTAATATAGAGAAGAAAAAGATACCTAGAATCTTCTAACTCTACAATTTTGGAAAATATTAACTAAAACCTACTATGTTTAATAATTTGACTATCAACCTGATACAGTACAGACATATTTATAGGGAAAATATTTTGAAATTTTTACATTCATACTTTATCTTGGGGAAATTACTTTTTTGCAAAGATATTATTTCATTTTATTCTTTTAAAACCCTAACTTTCTTTACTTTTATGACTGAGGTTGAGAGGCTAACGCTATTTGACAATGGTCACATCATTGCTAATAAATGGAGGAACCAGGATTCATACCTGGAGTTGCGTTCAAAGTTCTTGTACTTTTAATAATTTGTGCTACTTTCTCCAAGAAACGTATGGGTAATGGGAACATTGAACATACAGATCACAAAAATAAAGACTTTTATTACAATGACTGAATATTAAGATACCATCAATTGTCAGAAGGACAAACAAATTGGGTTTGGAAGAGGTAAAGCCAAAATGTTCCTTAAAGCCGGAATGAAGATACTTCGTCACTCATATTTTGGACAAGTTATCAGGAGGACCAGTCCCTTGTAAAGGATATCATGCTGGGTAAAGTGGAGCATCAGCAAAAGAGTAAGACTCCAAGGAGATGGACTGACACAGTGACTGCAGAAATGGGCTTAAACATAACAATTGTGAGGTTGGCACAGGAAATGACAGTGTTTCATTCTGTTGTGCACAGAATTGCTTTGAGTCTGAAGAATTAGCATCTAACAGCAATAATGATTCATATGAAGAGTAGAGGTCAATCATTGGTAAAGTCTGTTAAGTGAAACACAAGAATTCCCAGAAGGTGATTGAAAGACTCAAAAATGTTTGATTTAAACTACAATAAGGCTGTGTTAAACAGGGAGTTGTGGTATGGCACTGTAGGATAAGCACTTGACCATAAGGTTGCCTTAAACCCCAAGGTTGACAGTTCAAACTCACCAGCCACAACTCAGAAACCCTATACAGGGTTACTATAAGTCAGAAAAAAACTTGACAGCATTTAACAACAAATGTTAGATATTAGATCCCATCTGCTATCAAATATTCTTGATTCCAACTTTCGTGGTGGTCAAAAGCCTCAGTCTTCTCATTGACTGACTTTCTAATTAGAAATCGATTTAAATTTAGATACAGTAATTCACATTATCAATAAAACTATCAAGTTCAAAAGTGGTGAAAAAAGGTTACCATATTTGATTGATAACTGAAAGTTTGGTAGTTTTGCTCTAGAGTAATTTCGGAACAAGGACTGTCAATATAACAATACAAAAATCAAAGCAATTCAGGGGCGGGCTTGATGGTGGATAGGGTAGAGGTGCAGTAAAGATCTCCATCAGCAATACCACAGAATACCAGACAAAGCAGGTTCTAGGCAGAGCTCCAAAATTATGAAGCACATAGATAAGAATATTTTAAATGTTTGAAGGCTTATAGCTAGTGAAATATGTAGCAGAAGTAAGAAATCTCATAGTTTATAATATGCTGGGCTCAGCTGCTAGAGCCCACAACTTGGGCGAGACCAAATGGCAAGACCAAGCGGGGTAGCAAGTAGTCCCACCATGGAATAATGCCGCAGGAACCTTGAAGCAAAGGTGGACTTTTGTCTGTTTGGAGTGTTCAAGGTTTTTTTTTTTTAATGTTGTTGTTGTTGTTTCAGTTTTCTTTATAAATTCTTAATAAGACTTGGAAAGTACTACTTTGCCATACCCGTTGCAATACATTTTGCATATAAAGCATTTATATTTTTATACATTTAAATTAGTGGAGTGTTGCATTTGAAAATTCTTCTTAGATACAATATTTTATTTTGTTGGTCTTTGTTATTTTAGCTGAAATGTGTAAGTATTTTTTTTTAAAGGAAGTTTGAAAAGGATTACTATAAATTATATATTGTAAAAATTCAATGAATAATTTCAAATTATTTTAGTTACAAATAGCAGTTGCACTTAGACTAGCTCTTGAAGGTTGATAAGATTTCTGTAGACAGGGAAGAAGGGAGGCAAGTAAATTGGAAAGGTCATGTGTCTTAGTTATCTAGTATGCTGTAGCAGAAATAGTGGAATTTATTCTCTCACAGTTCTGGAGATTAGAACTGGAAATTCAGGGCCTCAGCTCTAGTGGAAGGTTTTCTCTCACTGTTGGCTCTGGGGGAAGATCCTTATCTCATTTCAACACCTGTTGACCTGGAGTTCCTTGGGGATCTTCATGTGTCTTGGCATCAATCTTCCCCTGGGTCTTGGATGTTCTCAGTTCAGGGACCCTAGGTCCAAAGGATATGCTCTACTCCTGGCTCTTATTTTGGGGTAATAGTAGGACCCTCGTTCTTTGCTCCTTTCCCTCTCCTTTTATCTCAAGGAGTCCTGGTGTGGTGCTGTGGGTTAATGTGCCAGACTGCAAAGCTGTATGAATTGCAAGGTCAGTGGCTCAAGCTCACCAGCTGCTCCTCAGAAACCTTTTGCAGGGTCACTGTGGGTCAGAAACGACTTGATGACACTTAACAACAACAACAAGAAGATATAAATTGATGCAGGTCACACCACAGGGGAATTCCCCTTACATAATAGCAAGGTGTTGTCTCTGACTCTGATTTCCTTGAAACTGATAAATTATCACATCAGATCACATCATGGTGTCAATTACATCATTGCATAACTGCCAAATTACATCATCATATATCTGACAAACTACTGAAGATCAAATTCTAGTCAAGTTTAATCTCTAAAGACATATATGAGTAGAGAAATAGCAGAACAATTGTCCTTGAATAAATGTCTATGTGAATAGGAATTACCTGGTTGAATGAGTACAGCTACTTCCTCTATGGGTAGTGTCATTGAACTACTTTTGAACTACTTTGAATTACCAGAGGCCTACATTCTTGATTTCATTGATCTAGAAGCACAGAAGTCAAGAGATGTATAGTAATGCTTTGCTAAAATGAATCCAAGTTATGCATTAAGTTGATCCTCCTCCAAAATGTGCGGTGGAGTTCTACACCCTCATTTGTGGATGAAAGCTCCTTTGGGAAGAGGGTTTTGTTTGTTATGTTCATAAGGCTGTATCCAATTGGCTGTGTCCTAAACATAATCACTTCTGAGTGATGCAAAATGCAGTGTAGACACAGAGACAGGCAAGCAGACTGACTGGTGACAGGTGCTATCTGAAAACAACAGGGGCAGACAAATCTAAAAGCCCAGGTATTCCAAGGGTTGCTGGCAACTACAAGGATTTGAAATACACAAAGAAGATTTTCTTCCTACAGAAGTATCCTGAATTCTTACTTCTATCCTCCTGAATTGTGAAAAAATAAATACAAGTCACCCACTTGTTTTTCTGTTACAATAGCAACAAAATGATAAGAACATTGCTACATTCTTTACTTTAACCTAAAAAACAACTAGATCTTTTGAGGAAATATCTATAGGTTTTGTCTAATTTAGCTTTCCTCTAATCATGTACCAAAAATAGAGGACATTATTATTCACAAAATGAAAAAAAACAAAAACAAAAAACCCCACAAAGCATTCTACAATTATGGCCGCACCCTAACAAAGATAATTTCTTGTCTACACCAGTTTATAGATGAAGAAGCAATCTTAGTAAAGTCATCTTGATTTTTTTCCTGTTCCCATGTTTGTGGATTTTATTATCTATGATTGGTTTCTAGCAAGCTGTCTTCCATTTTATGTCTGATAAAAAACAGGAGGTCATTATTTATTTGATCAGCTTGTATGAGCCCAGCTGTTAGAATATTGAGCATTCATTTAGACAAGGCAAAACAAAAACAAAAGGGCTTATCTGTTCAGGCTCCTCTATTGAATTGTTTTGTGAATTATTATTTATGGGAAAAATTAGATGAAGAAAATATTTGGCAGAAAGGAGGCAGTTGACAAAGTGAAAATGAACATAGTTAAATTTTAAGAGCATTTCAGTAAATTATTTTTTCGTAAATACTTTGTCTTCTTTCCTTTGCTTTTCCCTCCTTTTTCTGACTACGAATTGTTTTTGATTTCCCTTCCTCTTTTCCATTTACACAAAATATTAATCAAAATATATTTTCTTTTCTTTTTTAATGGATTGAGACTCTGACTGATGGTTTTTGTAATTATACTTTACCCATTTTAAGTTTTCTCTGGGAATGGACCCAGGTTTGAGTTAGTCCTAAAGTTTACTGGATGACACTTTAGACACACCATTCATACAAAACTCTCCAACTGAAACAACAACAACAAAATTTGCACCTAGTGAAAATCCCAAGGCATAAGCTCAATGAAGATATGAGGTAGTTTCAATAAGTTTCTGGAAAAAAATTCCATTATCATTTCATTCCATTTGTTGACAAACTTTTTAAAGCCACCTTGTTCATAGCAAAGATCCTGTTGAATACATGACAAAACAAAACAAAACAAAACAATTATTTGTAAAAGATGACACACATGCAAAATCTTTTGTATTCAAGTTTCTCTTCAACCTTAATTAAATCAAACAGCCTCACTGAGGTGTTGACTCTGACCTTGAGGAGTTCCTATTCTGAAGGCAAAGCCATTCACAAATGTGTTTTCAGTAAATGTAATTAGTGAAGAACACAAATATAATGTTTGCCATCAAAGACCTGTGCAATACGAAACCCCATATTAGCTTGCACTTTTCAGTCTGAAATGATTTCGCAGGAAAGATGGTGTGTCTAACTAGATAGATGAATCTGATGCTGATCTATCTCTCTTATTCACAAGCACCAGCCACAGATATTGAATATTTGCTTCATTAATAAGACAGAGGTGAGCCAAGATAAATAGGAGGGTATTACCTATCTTTTTACTGTAATATCAGTGTTATATTTAGTATTTCAGAACAAAGGATTAGTTTTGTTTTCTAAAGAGTGATTTATACAATAATGAACTTAATCTGTTTTTAATAAGCTTTTTGTTCTTTGTGTTCACTGTAATGTGGAAATAATTTCAGTTTGTCTACACAGAAATCCCCATTGGCTCACATCATAGTAAGGTACCTATCACCGAACTCCAGATGGTATCACATAATGCAACACATCAGCTCTTGTCGCACATGGTGGGCTGCCTCTGAAGATTGGGTTTAAACCAACTGAGTATTTCTTCTCCACCCACAATGCCTCACACAACTGAGTTTTATCATATTAATAGCCTACTAATATCCATTAAATCAAACTTATAACTTATTCCAGAAATGCTCTGTGATTTCTACCATATTTCACAACATTTATAAATATATATATATATTGTTGTTAAGTGCCTTCGAGTCAGTTCCGACCCATAGTGACACTGAACAGGGTTTTTGAGGCTTTAAATCTTTTTGGGAGCAGAAAGCCTCATCTTTCTCCCTTTTTTTTTTTCGGTAAAAGCAGAAAAATCTCTTCAAATTTCTTTCAGATACTGTAAAAGTTTCTAATACAGGTATTTTATACAAAATGGCTTAAAGTGAACTTTCAAAAAGTGAGTGATACCTGTCTTTGTTTGTTCGTTTGTGTTTTAGATATTCATTATTATTGCTTTTTTTTGTCAGAATCTTAATAAATTCAATCTCTGTCTTCGGGAGTTGGAAACATTACATATAAACCTACAAGTATATTTTAATATATACTAACCATATGAGGTACACATACGCACACAATCAAATAGTTATAAGTGCTGTTTATTGTTATTTGGTATGATGTGCTATACACAACAGAATGAAACATTGCTTAATCCTGGGTCAACTTCACAATCCTTTCTACATTTGAATTAATTGCTGATGCCACTTTGACATTCCAACTCGATAGAGGTCTTCCACTTTTTCTCCGACCCTCCAATTTACCAAACACCAAAGGTATGCGACAAGGTTGTGTTCTTTCACCATACTTATTCAACCTGTATGCTGAGCAAAT
>NW_006408629.1:11302972-11304091 GCF_000296735.1 Chrysochloris asiatica
TTGCTATGGGTTGGTACCGACTTGATGGCACCTAACAACAAAAACATTGTAGCATAGCTATCATCTCAGTGTTTTTTAACCTACTATCTGGTATGAATCGGGCTGCAAACCTTAGTGTCAGCAGTTTGAAACTACCAGCTGCTCAGCGAGAGAAAGATGAGGTGTTCTGCTCCCATAAAGATTTACAGCCCCAGAAACCCTGTATAGGGTTTCGAAATTGACTCCACAGCACATAACAACAACATATGGTCAATGCAGTTATTCCATACAATAAGCACTGGACTGTGAACCACAGGTATGCAGTTCAAACCCATTCCAAGAAGAAAGATGGGATTTCTACTCTCACAAAGATTTGAAAGCCTAAGAAATCCTATACAAGGTTTCTGTGAGTTGGTACCAAATTGATAATACTGCAACATCTGGTAAATTACTTTTGAAAATTTTGGAGAGCTGATACTATGCAAATGATAAGCAGAGAAAAAGCATCAATAGAAATAGCTTGTGAAGGTGCTTCAGGCAAGCAAAGGAGAAAGGACTTAGGAGAAATACTAACATTTTAGGGTTTTCTGAGGACAGGTACTCAACAATATGTATTGAGAAGAATGAAGACAGAGTGTGCTAGGTCAGTGGCATGTGAAATAAAATGAAAGAAAAGTAATATCTGGTACAGAACTGGGCAGGTTTTATTCTGTTATACACATGGTTGCTATGCATTGGAACCAGCTTGATGACAACAATCATTATCTGGCAATGAGTGCAGGAGTCAGTTTTGTAATCTCAAAACCTAAGGACTGAAGAGTAGAGTGTGGAATTTGGGACCAGTGATAAATAGCAGATGTAATGACAGTTATTTGCTTTTGACTTTGTTTTTGTAAACATTTTACTGTTAATTCAGTGAAGGTTTACACACAAGACCATCAGTTTTACCTTCAACAAATCATATTGTGTTTCAGCTCAATGATCGAAATCACTTCCATGCAACAGCAGTTATTTTACTTCCTCCTTGTGGTTCCTATTTCCAATATACACTCCTTCACAGCCCTTCTCAACATTGTCCTTGTGTAAATATTGCTCCTTTAATCATGAATGATTGACCATTTCATAGTGAGCTCAGCTTTG
>NW_006408629.1:11306837-11308493 GCF_000296735.1 Chrysochloris asiatica
TATAAATGTTACACATGAGCACAATTGAGTGTTCTGGAAGAGTCTTGCTCTGAAATGCTGTCTATAGCTTGTCATGATCCACACAATCAAAAGCCTTTTCACAGGTAAACATCTTTCTGGTATTCTCTGCTTTCAGCCAAGATCCTTCTGACGTCAGCAATGATATCCCTTGTTTCATGGCCCCATCTGAATTCTGTCTGGGGTTCTGAAAGTTCACTTTCAATGTACGGTTGAAGCTCTTTTAAAAATATCTTTAGCAAAATTTTATTTGCATGTAATATTAATGATATTGACCAATGATTTACATATTACATTGGGTCACCTCACTTTGGAATTGGCACACATATTAATATCTTCCTATCAATTGTCCAGGTAGCAGTCTTCCAAATTTCTTAGCATAGATGAGTGAGTGTCTTCTGTGCTGCCTTAGTTTGTTGAAATATTTTGATTCCTGGAGCATTATTCTTTGCCTTCAGGGTACTTTGGACTTTTTCCTTCTGTGTCAATAATAATAAAGGGCAACAATAATGAAAAAAAAAAGAACTTCATAACCAACTTTCAAAGCGTTCCTAGAGCCCTGTCATAAGTTGGGGACTACCTGTATAAGGAATCACCCAAAAATGGAGTAGCTTAAAAGAAGGGATATTTCGAAGGGATATTTCTTTTTGCTCATACTCAGAAATCTAGAAAGTAGGAATGACTAAGCATTTCCTTATAGTGTCAAAGGTCTTAGCTGACATTGCTCAAACTGAAGTTAGGAATCATATGCATGAGACTTTAATTTTTACTATTGACTGGGCTCACACATTTCCCTGGCTTCAGATGATTGCTACCCTAATAGAAGAATTAATGAATCTTCTCTTACAGGTGACTCAGCATTTTTCATGTGGTTATTCTCTCTGTGATTAGAGTGAGCCAGACACACTCAGAGTTGTTGAATTTCTTATGTGGTGTATGCTTCCATGAAGGAGTAAATGGAAGCCACCAATACTAATGAAGTTTAGACTAGAACTGCTATGGTGTCATTCCTACCATATTTTTTTGGTCCAACCACATTCATGGGTTGGAAAAATAAGCTCTGAATCTGAAAGAGAGGGTGGTTAAGGGTTCACATTCATCTTCAAAACAAACCAGAAACTACATCTGATTAAGTACTTCTTTGGAGTCACCTGATTTGTTTAACTTCTGTCACGTGAGGATTTGTTCTTTTAATTATTGTTGTTGTTGTTATGTCTGTACCGACTCATAGTGACCCTATGCACAACAGAATGAAAAACTGTCCGGTCCTGAGCCAACCTCACAATTGTTGCCATGGGAGAGCCCACTGATGCTGCCACTTTGCCAATCCATCTCTCTGGGGTTTTCCTCTTTTTCTCTGGCCATCCTTCGCCAGCGACTGGTCCATCCAAACAATATGTCTAAAGTATGAGAGATGAAGGCTGACCATCCTGGATTCCAAGAAGCACTCTGGCTGCACTTATTCCAAAACAGATCTGTTTTTTTTTTTTGGCAGCCCATGACACTTTCAATATTCTCCTCCAGCACCACAACTCAAAAGCATCAATTCTTCTATAATGTTCCATATTCACTGTCCAGTTTTAACATGCATATGATGTTATTGAAAATACCATGGCTTGGGTCAGGCACACTTTAGTC
>NW_006408629.1:11334686-11335776 GCF_000296735.1 Chrysochloris asiatica
GTTACTGGTAATGGCTGAAAGGAATGTAGAGAATAAAGTGTTTAATCGGAGAGGAAAGTTGTCTCTTCTGTATTTGCTTAAGGTAGATGTCACCCTGGTTGAAGTAGATGGTTGATAAGGGTTTGGGACCTACTGGAATCAGCCCAGCCAGAGATCTAAGGCCATATAAATATGAATGGGGTTACTCCCAAGGAAGAAGGAAAAATAGAACGTGAATATATTTAATAGGTTTATGTGTTTGACTGTGTTATTGAGGTTGGTTTCTCCTGCCTACTATTGCAAAATATATTACATGTGTAATAGAAATGAATACTGTGAGTTATAATTACAGACAGTATTTAAGCCCTCCTTCTGCTTATACTTTATTGGGTTTTCTAAAAGGGAAACTAGAATTTGCCCAGAAAAAAAACAACAGATTTTTTTGTTTTAATTAAGTCTATGTAGAGTTTCAGCCCTTAAGTGAAATCCTGAGCCCTACCAACAAACTTCTGAGTAGTTACATTTGCATTTCAAAAGACATGCAAACTGAGAAATAACTCTTGTGGGCATGGTCCACCTTTAGGAATTCTTGAGATTGCTAAACCAGGCAGACAGATTATTGATTTACATCCAGGGATAGGTAAGAATGCTGCTCTAGGAACAGGAAATTTAAATAAGAATACAGTAATTAAGACCATGGGCAAGCCATTTTGAATTCTCTGGGGGTGGGAAAATGGGACATGCCATAGAATTGGGGAACTGGAACTAGAAGAGGGGCTTTTCAGAGATGAGAATAAAAACCTTTTGTGGTGGGCCATGTGGCATGTCTGCCCATGTCTACTGTGTTAGGTGCCTGATTTTTCAAAATCGAATAAAGAAAACCTCACTTACTAAAATAAGTACAGATTGGATTACGTGAGCTTTTGTCAGTATGGACAACATTTCTCACACAAACCAGCCCATAATTGCTGGAAAAACAGGAGATTCATGATTAAAAGAAAGCAAAATGGAAAAAAAAAAAAAAAATGGACCTTTTTGAGTTTCAAGTAATCTGTTTGCCTAGGAGAGATCAAGACCAGAAAAGTCTGTGTCCATCAGAAAAAATTCCCTT
>NW_006408629.1:11338216-11339695 GCF_000296735.1 Chrysochloris asiatica
AAAGAGATTTTCAAATGAATCAATTAGCAAAGCTGTCAATAGGGGCTGATTTTAAATTTCCTTCTACTAGAGTTTTTGCAACCATATTTTGAACATTGAAAAAACAGAATTTTTTTTCTTCAGATTAGTCACTTAACACACTTACTCATTTTTTCCCAGTTTTTAAAACTCCTCCCTTTGATAATTTTTGTGTTTATTCTTAAACCCTCCTCCATTTCAATGTTAACATAAAAGGATACTAAATTTACCTTCTGCAGGCATTTTCTGTTTTGATAGGCATATTTAGTTATGTGAATTATATTCCTCTCAGTCCTTGCAGACATCCTGGAAACCTCCAGGAGCTCTTTCTTGGTTTTCTGGCAATATGTTAATGGAATACATTTTCTAGAGTATTCCTGACAAACGAATGCATATTGGCAATTCATTGTGGGCCTGAATATACCAGAATATCTTATTCCATAATAATATTTATATTTAAATTTACTTTGATTTATATTTCAGGCAGTTTATAATTTTAGATTAGAAACAGTTTTCTCTCATAACTTTGAAAACTTCCCTTCATTGTCTTCTATTTTAGTATTATCTCCTAGAAAGCTGATTTCATTCAAATTCCTGATCCTGTGTTTCAATTTCTCTCTGTCATGCTGGGTGATCTTTGACTACAATTCTGTCAGTGAGAATAAAGCCCTAAAATTAATTGAGAAGTCTACATATTTGGAGTGTACTAACCGGTGACTTTCATTTTAATGTGGTAAGATGGTAATACAGCTTTTTTTTTACTGAGAAAGCCTATGTTTCCTATAAGAACATGTTTTTCTAGCCCTTTCAGATTCTCCAGATAGAAAATTTCCAGTCTTTTGCTTGGAGGACAAGAATCTAGTTGTCAATGTTCTTGGAACAGAGTCAGAAAGTGACCAGTGGGTCTCACCATTCAGCACATGTATTTGTGTTTATTTCCTTGTTTCTCAGGCATATCTCTCTGGATGACTGCTGTTGTACAGATGTCTATTGAAAGTAAACCATTGATCTTTTGGGGTGAGGAAAGGAATCTGGGATTTAAATACAAATCTCTAATTTTATATATACATCTCACCTTTAGACATATATGCTGTTTCCCAAACCAGAGACTTTCTCATCATTTAAGATAAATTTGCTAGCTGATGATTTGTTTCATCTAGTTCCAGTTGAGGTTTCATCTTTACTTGGTTTTCTAAGCAGTTACTTTTAGTCTTCCTTCTTTCTGATTTCAAAAGTGTTCTTCATATGAATTATCCAGTATATTCTTCTCTATTATCATTGCTGTTGACTCTTGATATGGCACTGTAGGATAAGATAAACACTGGACTGCTAACTGCACTAACTGCCAGGTTGGCAGTTCAAACTCACCAGTCGCTCTCAGACACTGTACAGTGTCACTATGAGTTGGAGCCAACTGAAAGGCACACAATAACAGTAACAACATCTTTGTCATTATGGAAC
>NW_006408629.1:11340673-11342594 GCF_000296735.1 Chrysochloris asiatica
TTTTGTCTCTATTAGATTTTTTTAAAAGGAGACCTTACTATACATAATAACACATCATCTGAAAACTGTTTTTTTTATTTCTTCCTTTCCAATCATGATGCCTTTTATTTTTTTCTTTTGTAATTATCCTGTCCAGAACCTCTGGTAGTGTAGTGCTTAACTAATCGGGCTGCTAACCTCAGGGCAGCAGTTTGAAACTACCAGCTGTTTTGTGGGAGAAGGATGAGGCTTTCTACTCCTGAAAAGATTTACAGCCTCTGAAACCCTATACAAGGTCACTATGAGTTAGAACCAACTCCATGGCAAATAAACACCACCAGAACCTTCAATAATGATGCATAAAAGTGATGACAACAGACATTCTTAATTATAAAACTTTCAGTCTTACTTCATTAAGTCTGAGGTTTGATGTTGTTGTTTGAAAGTATTATCAAGTCACTTCTGACACATAACAACTCTGTGTTGAATCTCTGAGGGGTGACTGGTGGGTCTGAACCACCAACCTTGCAGAAAGCATTCCAGTGCATATTTTGCAGCACCACAACAGGACTCTAAGTATGATGTTAGGTGATAATTTTTTTTATAGATGCCCTTTATCAGATTGAGGAAGTTCTTTATATTACTAATAGAGTATTTTTTATTATAAAGGAGTATTGATTTTGTTATATGTCTTCTCTGTCTCTATTGAGGTGATCATATGGTTTTGTCTTATATACTATTAGCATGATTATTATATTGATTTATTTTCAGATGTTAAACTTATTTTGCATTCCTAGGACAAATTCTATTTGATTCTTTTGTGTAATTTGTTGCTGGATTTAGTTTGCTAATATTTTTTTGTGAAATTTTGCATATATATTCATTTCTGTTGTTGTTAATTTCTGTAGAATTTGTTCCAGCTTATAGTGATCCAGTATAAGATTTCAGAGCTTGTACATTTTTGTGCCAGCAGAAAGCCTCACCTTTCTCCCAAGGAGCAGTTGGTGGACTCAAACAATTGATCTTGTGATTCACAGTCCAGTGCTGCAGCTCATACAGAACCACTGTCCTCCCATACATATCCGTTGTTGTTGTTGTTGTTAAGTGCTGTTAAGTTTGTTTCAACCCATACCGACCCCATGTAGGGTTTCCAAGAAGCAGCTTGAATGGCCAATTTTGCTGCTCAGACTGACTTTGTGGTCCAGCCTATTAACCCACAGTGCCACACCAGGATTTCTTATATATATTCATGTTGTTGTTATTGTTGTTGTTAGGTGCCATTGAGTTAATACTGACTCATAACGACCTTATCCACAGCAGAACGAAATACTGTCCGATCCTGGGCCAACCTCACTACTGTTGCCATGCTTTGCTTGAGTCCATTGATGCTCCCACTTGACCAATGCATCTAGATGGGGGTCTTCCTCTTTTTCTCTTACACTCTACCTTACCAAACATGATATTCTTCTCCAGTGACTGGTCCTGCCTGACAATATGTCTAAAGTATGAGAGGCGAAGTTTGGCCATCTTGGCCTCCAAAGAGCACTCTGGCTACACTTCTTCCAAAATGGATCTATTGGTACTTTTGGCAGCCCATGGCACTTTCAATATTCTCTTCTAACACCATAGCTCAAAAGCATCAATTCTGCTACGGTCTTTCTTATACACTGTCCAACTTTTGCATGTATATGAGGTTATTGAAAACACCATGGCTTGGGTCAGGTGCACATTAGTCCTCAAGCTGACATCTTTGCTCTTCATCACTTTCAAAATGTCTTGTGTAGCAGATTTGCTTAATGCAATGCGTTGTTTGATTTCGTGACTGCTGCTTCCATCAGTGTTGATAGTTGATCCAAGAAGAATGAAGTCCTTGATAACTTCAATCTTTTTTCCATTGATAAGAATGTTGTTTATAGGTCGAGTGGTGAGGATTTTTGTTTTC
>NW_006408630.1:0-562 GCF_000296735.1 Chrysochloris asiatica
TCATTAAGAAGAGAAGAAAAAAGGAAAAGACCAAAATGTGCCATGTCCGGGTTTTCTCCACATCCAGTGCAGAGAGATTAATCCCGAGTATGGGTGACGGGAGATTAGAAGTAAAAGGAAGACACAAGACACATACAAGTTAAGTGAAAGTTAGGACCAGGTGGGAAATAGCACTCTGATGGAGATACTGCGATCCAGACCAAGTGCAGCAAGTTTATTTTATACACATCTGAAGAGGAGGTGCTTGGGGCAGGGTAAAGAGCCCATCTGGTGTTGTTTGTGCGTGCAGTAAGTGGAACTCTATCAGAAAAATGTAACTTATGATAGCTAGCTGGACTATAAATTAGATACAGCTAAATGTGTGTGCAGACTGAACTAAAGGTCATGGCTGTGTCCAAGGAAAAACTTTGTGAGTTCCCTGTTCCTAGGGTCAGCTTTGCAAAAACCGAAGGGGCAGCCAGTCTTGGGTGCAGCCCGAGTTTCTGGACCACAGCCGTTCAGTTGCAATCCTTCGGTTAAACTACCCCTAAGGCTGAGACCTTTGGCTCAGTTGTTCCCAACA
>NW_006408630.1:3542-5658 GCF_000296735.1 Chrysochloris asiatica
AAATAAATAAATAAATAAACAAACAAACAAATAGAAAGTCATTAATTTCTAGTCATAGCAAGCCTACAGGACAGAGAAGATCTGCCCCGGAGGTTTCCCAAGTCTTTATGGGAGAAGATCGCTGTGTCTTTCTCCCATAGAGCAGTTGATAGGTTTGAATATCCAACCTTTTTGGTTAGTAGTCCCATCAGTACATATGGTTTAATATAGTATGGGGAAGGGACAATTAGATTTTGCATTTTGTTGGTGCCAGAGGCCAGTTTTCTCGTGTCTGCCTTCAGAGCAAAATACTGATTTGCTTCTACCAGCTCTTCTAGCCTGCAGTCTGGCTTCCAAAAGTGAAATTTACTTATTATACAAGCATTGAACAAAGATCCATAAAGATCAATAGATCCTCGATCCAAGTTACAAGTTACCATCAAGTCCAACTCATGGTATCACTATAGGACAGAGTAGAATTATCCTCATTGGATTTCCAAGGCTGTTATCTTTATGGAGGACTCCTGGTGTGGCGCTGTAGGATCAGCACTGTACTGTGAACCACAAGGTTGGCAGTTCAAACCCACCACCTGCTCCTTGGAAACCCTGTACAAGGTTACTATGAGTCAGAACTGACTCAATGACACTTAACAACAACAATCTTTATGGAAGCAGACTGCCACCACTTTCTCCTGAGGAAAGGCTGGTGGGTTTGAATTCCAACCTAAGTTGGGAGCACTCTAACCATTGCGCCATCAGCACTTCTTCCTACCTGTCATATGTCCACACCTACAGCTGTTGATATATGTCAATTCTCTCTCATAGCAACCACATAGAACAGAGTAGGACTGCTCTGTCCCATTTATGAGACTGTAAATCTTTAACAGAGGAGACAGTCTCATCTTTCTCCCAGGGAGCAGCTTCGAACTTCCGACATTGTTAGCTGAACCCACTGCGCCTACCAGGACTCCTGTCATGTGCAGGAGCTCTTTTACTCCGACTTTTTTTCTAGCAGAAAAGGTGTCATCCATCCCTCCTGCCTTTTGTCTCTTCAGATGGCAGCTAGGTCTCCTTTAGAATGTCAGTGGATCCTGCTCTATGCAGGCAGAAGAAAAGGCTGATGTGGATGTGCTGTGTGTATGAGAAGCCGAGGGTAGAGGACCTGGGCCATCTGAGATATATCAGCCATGTAGTGTAATGAGGAAGGGTTTGGGGATTTCTTCTAATGGAGGTCTTTCTGCATTGAGTGCCCAGGTGCACAAAAACGCTGCATTTAACTAGGGCAATTCACCATATAGTGCAAAAGTGAACCTTTCTCCTAGAAATATAACGTAGGGCAGGGGTAAAAACAAGTACATTGTGATTTTTCTGAAAACTCAGAGCACTTTCACAAGTCTTAGGCAACATACAATATTTTGTAGGCAGGAGAGAGGGTGCCATTTGTTCGTTTTACTGGTGGATAAACAAAGCCGTACAAAAGCTCTCCAAGAACCCAAACTGACCAGTTTGGAAAGTCTCCTAAAACCAATCAAAAGCACTTCCCAAAATAGGACTACATTAAAATACCCATCAACCTGAGTTTATTTATTTGCCTTACCATCTTTATCATTGCACTTAATTATCTGACTTTTTTTGCTGCATATTTTTCTTTCTCCACCCTAGAAGGAAAAGTTGATATCTACCTTTCCTACTTTTTTAAAGTGTAAAAACAGATACATAATTGACTAAACAATCCTAAGAATATCACACAAGAGCTTATGACTTATTCTTCAACAGAGAGCAAAATTTTACATCGTTTTATTACACCTGGCATTTTACATACTTTCAACACATTTCTTTTCAACTTATATGAAAGAGGATTCTGCTCATGTTGATAGAACAAGGAGAATGAGAGCAAACTTGTAAGCACATTGCTTGATTATGAAGTTCTTTGGAAAGAATTTTAAATGATAGACTCGTCAAGAGGTTGGGTATAATAATTAAAGTGATCGTTGGGATAGTAAAACCCCATTTGCTATGAGAGTAATAAATTGTCTACTAGTAATGATTTATTTCAGGTTATAGTACAAGCTTCTAACTCGTGGTCTATTTAAAAAAATGTGCGCAGCAAAAGCACTAAAGTAAAATGCTGAACTGA
>NW_006408630.1:5758-10143 GCF_000296735.1 Chrysochloris asiatica
AGAAAGCCTCATCTTTCTCCCGCAGAACAGCTGGTCGTTTCAAACTGCTGACCTTGTGGTTTGCAGCCTGATTCATAACCCTCAGGGACTATATAATTTAATTGATCTGTGGTGGGGCTTAGGCAGTGACACTTTTTTAGTTACTCGGTAAATTTTATAGTCTAGCTAGTGCTGAGAATCACTGCCATAGAACTTTTGTTGTTACAGAATGTATTAAAATACTTTATCTCTTCTAGTAGATGTGGGAGATACATATTATTATCCATATTTTACATTAGAAGAAATGAAGCTTTAGAAAGAAATTATTTGTTTAGCAAATTTTGAAGTCCATAGTCACCATGTTAAGTAACAATTTTTTTGCTAGGTGAATCCTACTTCAAGTATACTAGGATTCTGTGATAAATACATACAACGAAGGATCCCTTTAAAAGTGAATAAAAACCCAAACCAATCATATTGCCATCAAGTCAGTTTAGACTAGTAGCAACTCTCAAGAACAGTGTCAAACTGCCCCATAGAGTTCCCTTTATGAAAGCAGGTTGCTTCATATTTCTCCTGTGGAATGCTTGGTGGGTTTGCACTGCTGATCTTTTCATTAGTAGCCGAGCGCTTAATCACTGTGCCATTAAAGCTTCCTTAAAAGTGAATGGTGCTAAGTGGCATTGAGTTGGTTTCGACTCATAACTAGCCTGTATAGGGTTTCTAAGGAGCAGATGGTGGGGTTGAACCACCAACTTTGTTGTTAGCAGTTCAGTGCTTATCCTACAGTGCCACACCAGGGCTCCTAAAAGTGAATAATTACCCCCAATTTAATTTCTGAAACTTAATCATTGCACATTCGGTTTTCTATGTATCTAAAGAATTTTAGATGCCAGCAGAAAGTCTGGTAGGGAAACTAGTGGAGTGTGAAGGTGTTGTCTTTGAAGCTTTTTCTGGTTGGTTTGTGCTTTGGTAACTTGAGGAAGAGCAAATGGTGAGGGCAGACACCGTCTGTGACTTAGAGGGCACAGTCTGTGAATTGTTGTTGTTGAAAGATTTCAATTTGTATTCAATCAGTTTCTGGAGCCCTGTTTTTTTGCCAATGCCTCCAATATGGCTTGGACTTTTTTTTTTTCCTGTACCATTGATTCTTAATCATATGCTACCTCTTGAAATGATTGAACATCTACAATTTTGTTTTGGACTGGACAGCAAAGTTGGTTTGAACCACAAAGTCCGTGGTTCAATCTCATCAGCTGATTCTCAGAACCCTATACAGTAGGGTTGCTATGGGTTGGAACGGACTTGACGGCACTTAACAACAAAATCAACAACAGTGAATTAGTGTACTTCCATTTTCTTTTGATGTTCTGCATCATTCAATATTTTGCCCATAGAATTCTGCAATATTATAGTCCAGTCTCAAATTTTTTCTTTAGTTCTTTCCGCTTGAGAGATGCTGAGCATGTTCTTCCCTTTGGTTTTTTTACTCCAATGTTTGCAAATTTCATTATAATACTTGACTTTGTCTTCTCGATCAGTCCGTTAAAGTTTTCTGTTCAGTTTTTTGACTTCCTCTTTTCTTCCATTTGCTTTAGTGTTTGCTGGAGAGCAAGTTTCAGAATCTACTCTGACTTTCATTTTGGTCTTTGCTTTATTCTTATGTGATATACTTGATGTCATCCCACAGCCTTCTGATCTTTGGTTAGTGTCTAATTAATCAAATCTATTCTTTAGATGGCCTCTAAATTTAGGTAGGATGCGTTCAAGGTCATATTTTGGCTCTCATGGACTTGTTTTAATTGTTTTCAGCTCACTCTGAACTTGTATATGAGCAATTGATGGTCTGTTCCACCGTCTGTCCTTGGCCTTGTTTTGGCTGATGATATGGAGCTTTTCTACTGTCTCTTTATACAGTCAGTTTGATTTTGGTGTATTCCATCCATGAGGTCCATGTGTACCATCACCTTTTATGTTGTTTAAAAAGGTATTTACAATTAATAAGTCATTGGTCTTGCAAAACTCTATCCTGTGATCTCCAGCATCGTTTCCATCACCAAGGTCATATTTTTCAACGACTGATCCTTTCTCTTTGTTTCCAACTTTTGCATTCCAGTCACCAGTAATTATCAATACATCTTGATTGCATGTTTAATGAATTTCAGACTGAAAAATTGGTAGAATTCTTCAGTTTCATCATCACTGGCATTGGTGGTTGGTGTGTACATTTGAATAATAATTGTATTAACTTGTCTTACTTTTAGGTGCATGGATATTATCCTATCTCAGACGGTGGTTTACTTCAAGAAAGATTTTGAAATATTCTTTTTGATGATGAATGCAATGCCAGTCCTCTTCTATTTTTCATTTCATTCAGTTGTATAGTAAAGCATACAATTGTCAGATTCAAAATCATTGATACCAATCCATTCCTGCTCCCTAATGATATTAATGCTTAGGCATTCCATTTCATTTTTGACAACTTTTTATTTTCCTAGATTCATACTCTGTATATTCCATGAGGTGATTATTAATGGATGTTTAGAGGTATTTCTCCTCATTGTGAGTTTTGCTCTGTCTGCAAAGAAGGTCCTGAAAGCTTTACTCCGTTTGTGTCATCCTGGCCACCTTTGAGGAGGCAGCTCTTCTCCAGTCATATTTTGAGTGCTTTCCAATCTGAGTGGCTCACCTTCTGGCTCTATATCTGACAGTATTCTGGTAATTGTTCATCATGTTTTTATCTTCTGGTGCTCTAACTGACAATGTTCCACTGTTATTCATAAGGTTTTTAGTGGCTAAACATTCAGAAGTAGCCCATCTCTCCTTTTTCCTAGTCTGCGTTAGTCTGGAAGCTCAGCTGAAACCTGTCCACCATGAGTGTACCCTGTTGTTAATTAAAATACCAGTGGCATAGCTTCCAGCATCACAGCAACATGCAAGCCATCACAGTCCGACAAACTGACAGATGAGTGGCAGGAGTCATAGACATAATCACTCTATTTCCTGAATTTATCCTATGACTTTCTTGCTGTCATCTCTTAAACTCACTAAACACAGAACTCATAGTGACACTGCAGGACAGAGTAGAAGTAAGTGCTCCATAGGGTTTCTGAGATTACAAATCTTGACAAGAACAGTCATCCCTTCCCCTTTTTCAAATTCTAAGTACTCACTATCCTCCTTTCCCAACTGTGCCCAATAAGAGAAATTTCATGGATACCAGAAATAAAATTTCAGATCTAACAGAAATATAATGTGAGCCACCAATGTAATTTAAATTTTCTAGTGGCCACATTAGTGGCCATATTGGAGTCCTGGTGTAGTGTTGTAGGTTAAGCACTGGACTACTAATCACAAAATCATCAGTTCAAACCTTGTAACAACAACACCAACAGTGGCCACATTAAGATAGTAAAAAGAAAAAGTGAAATTAATTTTACCAGTATATCCAAAGTACTATCATTTCAACATATAATTGGCATAACAATAATTTTTATATTAATATGAAATCTGGTGTGTATTTTATACTTATATTTATATTTTATACTTATTTTAGATCAGCCATAGTCTAAGTGCTCAGTAATCATAAGATCTAGTGACTACAGTACTGGACACACAGTTCTACAGATTCTAAGGAAGAGATCTATATCAGGAAATCTAGACACTTTAGAGTTTTGTGGAAGGGGAATTTCTGTAGGATAAATATGGAGTCCTGGTGTGACACTTGTAGGACAAGCATTGGACTGCTAACTACAAGGTTGTTACTAATCCACCAGCCACTCCTTGGAAACTCTATACAGGGTTGCTATAAGTCTACATGACAGCACTTACCAACAACAACATAAGGATAAGTATACCATAAATGCTAACTATTTTCAATGGTAGTCTTTTAAATTTGAAGGTCAAGTATAGATCCTTCTTAGAGCATCTACTTTTTATTTATTTATTTATATTCTTTAGGGTTTTATCTTCCTTTTCTAGTGGTTTCTCACAATGACAAGACATATGTAGATATATATTGCAAACAATCTGTGTGGGGTCAGATGCTGTTTCTGATTAGAGAATTTGACTAGGTGAATGCTCCAAGAAAGTACTATTGAAGATATTAATGTCTTAATTGTAGATACTTACTTGAAAAAGAAATTGAATCCACACATTGTAAACATGATAGCCAAATAACCCACAACACCAAAGGCATAACTGAGTTTGTAGATTAGAAGAAACCATTTGTAGACCAATCTGTGCAGTGAAAAATTGGGAAAAACACAGGACATGATATATTATGAAGTATTTTATTATCCAAGCATTATTATACTTCAGTTTCAGTTTCTAAACTTCTGTTTATTATATTACATATAGAGCGTAAATATGACAGCTAAATTCAACCAGTATTGTTGTTGTTGTTG
>NW_006408630.1:18948-24210 GCF_000296735.1 Chrysochloris asiatica
TGGTGGGTTTGAATTCCAACCTAAGTTGGGAGCACTCTAACCATTGCGCCATCAGCACTTCTTCCTACCTGTCATATGTCCACACCTACAGCTGTTGATATATGTCAATTCTCTCTCATAGCAACCACATAGAACAGAGTAGGACTGCTCTGTCCCATTTATGAGACTGTAAATCTTTAACAGAGGAGACAGTCTCATCTTTCTCCCAGGGAGCAGCTTCGAACTTCCGACATTGTTAGCTGAACCCACTGCGCCTACCAGGACTCCTGTCATGTGCAGGAGCTCTTTTACTCCGACTTTTTTTCTAGCAGAAAAGGTGTCATCCATCCCTCCTGCCTTTTGTCTCTTCAGATGGCAGCTAGGTCTCCTTTAGAATGTCAGTGGATCCTGCTCTATGCAGGCAGAAGAAAAGGCTGATGTGGATGTGCTGTGTGTATGAGAAGCCGAGGGTAGAGGACCTGGGCCATCTGAGATATATCAGCCATGTAGTGTAATGAGGAAGGGTTTGGGGATTTCTTCTAATGGAGGTCTTTCTGCATTGAGTGCCCAGGTGCACAAAAACGCTGCATTTAACTAGGGCAATTCACCATATAGTGCAAAAGTGAACCTTTCTCCTAGAAATATAACGTAGGGCAGGGGTAAAAACAAGTACATTGTGATTTTTCTGAAAACTCAGAGCACTTTCACAAGTCTTAGGCAACATACAATATTTTGTAGGCAGGAGAGAGGGTGCCATTTGTTCGTTTTACTGGTGGATAAACAAAGCCGTACAAAAGCTCTCCAAGAACCCAAACTGACCAGTTTGGAAAGTCTCCTAAAACCAATCAAAAGCACTTCCCAAAATAGGACTACATTAAAATACCCATCAACCTGAGTTTATTTATTTGCCTTACCATCTTTATCATTGCACTTAATTATCTGACTTTTTTTGCTGCATATTTTTCTTTCTCCACCCTAGAAGGAAAAGTTGATATCTACCTTTCCTACTTTTTTAAAGTGTAAAAACAGATACATAATTGACTAAACAATCCTAAGAATATCACACAAGAGCTTATGACTTATTCTTCAACAGAGAGCAAAATTTTACATCGTTTTATTACACCTGGCATTTTACATACTTTCAACACATTTCTTTTCAACTTATATGAAAGAGGATTCTGCTCATGTTGATAGAACAAGGAGAATGAGAGCAAACTTGTAAGCACATTGCTTGATTATGAAGTTCTTTGGAAAGAATTTTAAATGATAGACTCGTCAAGAGGTTGGGTATAATAATTAAAGTGATCGTTGGGATAGTAAAACCCCATTTGCTATGAGAGTAATAAATTGTCTACTAGTAATGATTTATTTCAGGTTATAGTACAAGCTTCTAACTCGTGGTCTATTTAAAAAAATGTGCGCAGCAAAAGCACTAAAGTAAAATGCTGAACTGAAAATAAACATGCAGAGGACTTCAGAATTTTAAGATAATAGTAGTTTCACTTCTCTTTCTCCTTGCCATCATTAGCATACTATCTGAAGTAATGAATTTTATAAGACCTGTTTTAATCACCCGTAAGAAGTCAATGTGAATGAACAGTGGTAGGCTAATCTCCAAAATGTTTTGTTACCAAAGGTAAAAGAAGTTACCCTGACCATAGGATATCGGAAATTGAGTATATTTTTAAACATTTAAAATAAAAGGGACTGTGGTGAAGGAATGCATGGGATACATACCTTGGTGTTCTCCCCGAGAGGGGTTTTCGGGTGGCTCTGAAGAGGATATAACTGGTAATGACTGAGAACATTCCCCACAGAGAGAGAAACCTCCACCAGTAAAGTTTTATAGTGAAATACAAAGGGACGACCCACATCTGCAACAGGGTCACCAGCTGTCAGAGAAATGAGTAGAAAGACTTTTTCAGTTACTGAGAGTCCAAGATGGTGTCGCCATTATTAAATGATTCCGAAGCTACCTACCTGAGGTGGGGTGGGGGATGAGAGGACCATCTTCAACATTATTTCTGTAACATGAAACTAGTTCACCGTCAAATTCTAAGCTGTTCCCATGCAGGCAAAGTTAAAGAGAGAACTGGGACAATTATGACAAAATTTGTATGTGAAATAACTCCATGTTCCCATCTTCTGCCACATCCTTTCATCTGGATATTTCAGATGAAAGTGATTTTGGAACTCAGCAGTTGTGCGATTTTGGAAAAGTGAGTCCCTTATATTTAGCAGTAAAATGAGATAACAATGCTGGCCTTGATTCCCTATGTGATGGAACCAACAAAAACAGTAGAACTATGCTCCATAGAATTTTTAATGGTTAATTCTTCAGAAGTAAATTGATTGCCAGACTTTTCTTCTGAGGTATTTCTGGGTGGACTTGACCCTTCCGATTTTTGCTTGGCAGTCTATTGAATTAGCTGTGTGTACTGTCCAGGGACTCCATGCTGAGTGAGGTGGGATTAAATGAAACACGGACTCTGAAATCCACATGCTCTCTGTGGAGGTAAGGGACTGCTGATAGTCTCATCTGTTCGTGCAAAAGCGCATGCTGAATGGCAAAGAAGGAACTAGTGGTTAACTTTCTAGAGCAGTTTCCGGGGCCTCATCTGTCTCCTTCTCCAGTGCGCTCTGTAGTGTTAGACCTTGAATCTCAGCTATGGGGCCACCTCACCTCTGACTGTTGGGTTTGCAGTCTTGCTGCCTGTCTTTGCTGGTGCCTTCTCCAGGGTGGATCACACTCTCTCCTTCTCATCTGCATGTAACTGAATGGTTTTGTGGCTTGAGCCACTGACCTAAAGCCAAGTAGCCTTCAGTAGGTCCTGTAGGTTGGTTGGCCCTAATCCCACAAGGGAGGGAGTCAGGAAGATTGAGTTGAATTTTCAAAGTAGGCCTAATACCACCTAGTCACCTCACTTGTGAAGAAGCAGATCGGTTAAAAAAATAACAATGGCCTTTGGTCTTTTATGTTTTAGAACATTTAGAGTGTTAGTGTTGTCAAGCGCCATCAAAGTCAGTTCTGACTCATAGGGTTTCTGAGGAGTGACTGGTAGGTTTGTTCACTCAGAGTGGGCCATGGTGGCTCAGTAGTAGAATTCTCACCTTCCTTGTGGGAGACCCTACTTTGATTCCTGAACTATGCCCTTCATGTGTACCTACCACCCATCTGTTCGTGAAGACTTGCATGCACGTTGCTAATATGCTAAACAGGTTTCAATGGAGCATCCAGAATAAAATAGACAAGCACTGTGGGTTAATGAGCTGGGCTGCAAAGTCAGTTTGATCCTCCAGGTCAGCAGTTCAAACTCACCAGCTGCTCCTCAGAAACCCTATATAGGGTCGCTATGGGTGGGAACTGACTCCACGGCACTTAACAATAAGAAAGGCCTGGTGATCTATTTCTGAAAATCAGCTAGTGGAAACTCAATGTATTACAATAGCTTGATCTACAACCAACTGGTCCTGGGGATGGTGCGGAGCCAGGCCGTGTTTCATTCCAGTAGTCATAAATTGGCCCAACATTATGGCAGCTAACAACAGCAACAACATTCACCCAAAGGAATATTGTTGTTGTTGTTAAGTGTTGTCGAGCTACTTCCAACTCATAAGGACCTTATATAGGGTCTCCAAGGAACAGCTGGTGGGTTTGAACTGCTGACCTTGTGGTTTGCAGTCCAGGGTTTATCCTATTACGCCATACCAGGAGTCCACCAAATGGATATTAGAAGGGAATACTACAGAAGTTTGTTTCAGGTGTGGACTTTAGTTAACTATTAGTTACCTACTCTTGAGAAGGATTCTGAAGCTAGGCCCTGGTTACTGGTAAAATGTATCATGTTGATCATGTTGACTAGGTCTATCCCGGGTTTGGGAAGAGTTGTTAGATCATGCATGTGCCATCTATTTGTCATCTTGAGTATAAAAAGGACTGAAAACATTTGTTGTATTTATCTTCTTACTCTTTGTGATTAAAAAGGAAGGCTAAGGAAAAAAATGTCTATGAATATATTTTCAGCTCCTTTAATAGGTCTTGGTCATAATGGTCTAAGTTCAATAACCAAAAATATTTGACAGGATGTTAACATATAAATTAACAGGCAAGATCACAGACATTTTTTTTTCTTCTCTGTTTCAAATAAAAGACATTTCTTAGTCTCTCATTCTCTTTCTATTGTTCAATTCCCATAAACAACCTGATCTAAAGTCTCCTTAGGGTTGTTCTAGATCTGACAGATGACACTACAGTTACTGTAAATATGCATTTGAACAAAAATACACACTAGCTAAATACCTGGAGAGTTCTGGGGAAAAGTACCCTTTAATTACCAGGGGTTTTGTTTGTTTTTTTCTAAACTCCAGGTTATATTCTTAGGGAACAGTAAGTTTACTTAAGGAGCTCTGGTAGCATAGTGGTTACAAGTAGGGCTGCTAACCTCAGAGTCATCAGTTCGAAACTATCAGCGGTTTCGTGGAACAAAGACAAGGCTTTCTACTCACATAAAGATTTACAGCTTCAGAAACCCTATACAAGGTCGCTATGAGTCAGAATCGACTTCATGGCACACAGCCACCACCACCACCAAGTTTACTTACTCCTATCTGAATTAGTCAGAGTCTTGGTGTGGGTGGCACTGTGGGTTAATGCGCCAGACTGAAAGTCCATTTGAACTGCAAGGGTGGCAGGTCAAGCTCACCAGTTGATCCTCAGAAACCCTGTACAGGGTTTCTAAGGGTCCGAACCGACTCGATGGCATGTCACAACAACAACAACACGAGTCAGAACTGACTCTTTGACACTTAACAGCAACAGCAACAAGAACCACATGGTAGGCTACTAAGTGTCAAGTCTTAACACTCAATATTGCAGCTTTGACTCTCTGCTATTGATAAAAAAAAAGCAGTAACTCTTTAAAATATTACATAGTGTTTTTGTAATTTATTTCCTCCATTGAATTATAGAGATTGTTATCTATTACAAATTACACATTCATTGACTTTTTAAAGTCAATTATTTATGATCTTAAAGAAGGAAGCAGATATGAACTTCATCTTTCAAAATTTTATCTATCTTTTGCATGGTTCACCTTTCTGTTTTAAGAATTTGATTCATTCTCAGATTTCTCCAATAAAAATGCTGTTGTTTTAAAAATAAAATATTAAGATTCAGTTTATTTTCATTCAGAGTAAGACTACAAATTCTCTTTACATTCTAAACTTTAGATCATGAACCAAAGTTCATAAAACTATTTGTTGTTGTTAGGTGCAATCGAGTCG
>NW_006408630.1:55333-65685 GCF_000296735.1 Chrysochloris asiatica
ATTTCTGCATTCCGTTGGGTCACCTCTCTTAAGGAATGGACACAAATACGATCTCTTCCAATCAGTCGGCCAGATAGTCATCTTCCAAATTTCTTGGCACCACTCGTCTGTCAGTTTGTCATACTGTGGTATCTTTTGAGTTGCTGTGATTCTAAGAGCTATGCCACTGGTATTTTAAACACCAGCAGGGTTATCCATGGTGGGCAGGTTTCAGATGAGCTTCTAGACGAAGACAGACTAGGAAGAAGGAGTGACAAACTACTTTCGAATATTTAGTCACTGAAAACCTTATGAATAGCAGAGAAACACTGTCAGATATAGTGCCGGAAAATGAGCCCCTCAGGTTGGAAGGCACTCAAAATGCAACTGGGGAAGAGCTGCTTCCTCAAAGTAGAGTTGACTGTGATGACATGAATGGAGTAAAGCTCATGGGAGAAAAGCCTGTGGGACCTTCATTTGCTGATGGGGCACAGCTCAAAATGAAGAGAAACAGCTGTAAACATCCACTGAAAATCGGAACATGCAATGTGCGAAGTATGAATTTGGGAAAATTGGAAGTTGTCAAAAGAAATATGTATATATATATTTATGAAAAAAATAGCTCAAGTGGGTTAAACGATGTGGAAATACTTTGAAAAGTGTAAAGTGGTGTACAAATGTAATAATAATTTCCTATTTTGAGTAGGAATATATTCATAATTGATTCCTATACTGTAATAAAGAAGGAACTTCTCATTTTTATTTCACTTCATGTGGTTCTCAGTAGGAACTATGCCACAGGAGAAGCATCAGATAAAGAAAACCAGGTGTATAGTGTGCCTAAAGTAAACACTAACTTGATACTACCGTATTATAAAAGATGTAAATGAAACTTTGTGGGATAGTATAGAAAGCAGATAAAAATCCATTTGGTTTTGAGTTTAGTGTCTTTGTGAACACAACCCCATGTTGCTGTACTAAACCACCTTCTCTTTTGGAAATTTACAACGATATAAGGTTCATTCAGTTTCTTAAACAGTTAAGATGGAAATCCAATTTTTGTACAAGAGCTATAAAGATTATTAGTCACATACCTCCACTCATCATCTGCAGAAAGCTTGGCGTGGGGTATCTGAAAAACATAAAAAGGGCCTTTATCAAAATTTCCTTGTTTTCTTATCTTGTATTTTCAAGCATTGTATGTGAAATTCAACCCATGAAACACAGTGATGCTAGTTTCAAAAAACTAAACAAAACAAACTCATCCCCATCGAGTTGATTCTGACTCATAGCAACACTATAGGACAGAATAGAACTGCATCTTAGGGCTTCTAAGAATGTAATCTCTACCGAGTCAGGATGCCACACCTTTTGACTCATAGTGACCCTGCATAAGGTTTCTAAGGAGAGGCTAGTGGGTTTGAACCACTTACCTTGCAGTTAGCAGTCCAGTGCTTATCCTGCAACACCACACCAGGATTCCACCTCTGGTCTAGTAGTGTTAAAAAATACTTTTTGAAAGCTAAAGTTCCCAGTGATGGCAAAGAAGAAATAGCAAACAAAACATTTGTGATATAAACCTGTTATTAATGAGACCTTATGCACAGCAGAACAAAACACTGCCCAGTCTGGGCCAACTTCACTATTGTTGCCACACTTGAGCCCATTGATGTTGCCACTTTACCAGTCCATCTCATTGGGGGTCTTCCTCTTTTCCCCTTACCAAACATGATAGCCTTCTCCAGTGACTGGTCCCTCCTACAATATGTCTGAAGTATGAGAGACGAAGTTTGGCTATCCTGGCCTCCAAGGAGCACTCTGGCTGCACTTCTTCTAAAATGGATCTTTTGGTTCTTTTGACAGCCCAAGGCACTTTCAATATTCTCCTCTAACACCATAACTCAAAAACATCAATCTTTGGGTAGGAACTGAAATTCTGCATTTGTAACAAGCTCCCAAATGATGCTTTTGCTGCTGGTCCTTGGTCCAAACTGCCTTGCCATAGTAGGTCAACAAATTGCTTCCAGAGGGGAGTGGGCAGAGACAATGAAATGGGAAACAAAAATTCACATTACTAGAAAATGAGCCCCTCAGGTTGTAATTTCTCAATCTGTGGATCATCAATGTTTAAAACATAAAATCATCTATGTTTAAAAGCAAGGAAGTCATAAAATTTCTTTACAGTTCCTCATTTTAGAGAATAAAAAACTAAAGGCATAGTTTGAAACACAAGGTCCTCCACAGTCCAATTCCTGAATTGTCTTTCACTATAAGTCTTTGTGACTCCTGGGTTTCTAATAGATTCATATTGGGTTGCTATATGAATCGGAACCAACTCCACGGCACATAACCACTACCACCACCACTAACATTTTTCAGAAAATAATTCAGTAGTACTGCTAGAAATTCAAGTTGGATTCAGAAGAGAATGTGGAAAGAGGGGTCTTATTGCTGACATCTGATAGATCATGCCTGAAAATAGAGAATACCAGAAAGATGTTTGCCTATGTATTATTTTATAAATAACATTGCAAAGAACAGAAATTCCAAAACTCTCAATTGTGCTCATTGGGAGTTCAGACATGGACAAAGAGTCAGTCCTCTGAACAAGAAAAGGTGATAAAATCAAGAAGGTGCATGTCAATATTGTATTCATTCACCATACTTATAAAATCTGCATTTAATCTGTAGCTGAGCAAATAATCTGATAAACTGGACTATATGAAGAACATAGTATCAGGATTGGAGTAAGGCTCATTAACAATCTATGATATACCTTTCTCTAGCATTTACTTGCTGAAGATGAGGAGGACTTGAGACACTCAAAGTAAAGCAAACAAAAGTCCTCACAATTGGATCAATAAGCAATATCATGGTAAACAGAGAAAACATTGAAGTTGTCAAGGTTTTCATTTTACTTGAGTCTACAATCAATGCCCAGGAAAAAGATGAGGCTTTCTACTTCCGTAAAGATGTGCAGCCTTGGAAACCTGTGCAGGGTTTGCTATATGAGTTGGAACCGACTCCACAGTACTTAACAACAACAACAATCAATGCCCATGAAAGCAGCATCAGAAAATCAAAGTGCATACTCTATTGGAGAAATCTGCTGCAAGAATGTTCAAGTGCTAAATAACAAAGACAGATTTTACTCTGAGGACTAAGGTGTGCCTTATTCAAGCGATGGTATTTTATATGCACATGAAAGCTGGACAATGAATAAGGAAAATAGAAAAATAATTCATGTATTTGATTCTCCTTCCCCTATGTGAATCGGAAGACGTCAGGCATGACCCCCATGTCATTTTTGCAGAGGCTCATGTTCTAGGTCACTACATCTTTTGGACAGCTACCATCTGTCTTGGTGGAGCTAGCAGGTTGCTATAGTGTTGAACAGGTTTCAGTAGAACTTCCAGATGAAGAAGGACTAAGAAGAGAGTTGACAATCTACTTCAGAAAATCAGCAATGAAAACCTATGAATCACAACAGTCCAATCTTGCTGGGCACAAGGTTCATGAGTGGGAACAGACTAGACTGCAACTAACAACAACAAACTCTTCCTACCCTCACTCAGTTATTGTTGTCCTTGTTTTAATTTCCTTCTAGGATGTGTGCTTCCTGAGGAATGGTCTGCCTCTGATTGTGTCCCTCCACAATGTGGAACACAGTTCCTGGTACCTGGTCATGGTCCAAGAATTATCCTATGGGTGAAAACTGAAGTGATTTGGTTTGAAGTCACCAGTAGGAGAAAGAAAGCTCTAGTCCAGTGGTTCTCATAATCTGAGCTTCAGCATCTCCTGGGAACTTGTTATTCACGCAAATTCTCCAGCTTCTTCCCTGAGGTACTGACTGAGTCAGACACCCTGGGGCCAGAGCCCAGGGGTTTTAACAAGCCTTCCAGGCGATCTTCACAGCACAAAACAGTCACGTCAAAGCCCTAAATACAAACAACCTAAATCCAAGCTACCCTTCTCACGAAGGGTAAAGTTCACGACTTAGACCCTGGTCCCTGAGGGCTTATGCCAGGGAGGGAGAGCGGGAGGAAGGGGGAGACAGATAGTGTGGAGGTCAGTGAATGGGTGAGGTGACCAGGATGAGGCTCATCTTGGACGAAATTAGATAGGCGCGCGCACACAGAGAGGCGGAGGGAGAGGAGGATTGGGAGGGCTGGCAAGGAGGAGGGTAAGGCTCTCCCCTGGGTGGGAAGGGATGGTGGCGAGAATCAGGGACATTTTTCAGAGTCCCTCTACCCGCCTCTATTCCTGATCTGTTCCCGCGGATCTTGGAGCATGTCGTTGAGCCCTGCTCAACCCTAATCTGAGTCAGGGACCCTGTCCCAGCATCCCTCCTCCCTCTGGCCCAATGTTCCCCCGACACCACATCCCCTCTGACCAGCACCACGCACTGGGTACCTGCTCGTGCTGAGGGGGCGTCTCCAGCCCCTGCGCTGCCTTGCCAGCGGTGGCCTTAGCAGCCATGCTAGACCGCCAGTCGCTGTCGCCGCCCTCCGCAGCTGCTGCGCGCACAGGTCGGGAGTGGAGGGTCGCGGGCAGTCTGCAGAAGTGGGCTACCCTCGGATGCGCTGGCTGCGGATGGAAGTCGAGCTGCAGCGGGAGGCTCCGCCCGGGATGTGTGGTGCAGTGCCAGGAGCCGGGAAACCTCTCAGCACGCCGACCCCTCTGCCCTTCTCTTGCATTCAGGTCTCCTTCAGAGGAGGTGAGCTCATTATCATCCTCACCTTGGCTCTCATGAGTGTTAGGACCCTCTGAGAAGCCATCTCAGTCAGCTGTCATCTCTAATAAAGCCCTGCACCCTGCCCTGTTACAGTTAGTATTAAGAACTGGAGAGGTAGGTACTGGGAGTCAGAAATGGCGATGAGAGAAATAGACAAGCGAGGACAGAGAGAACGTTTCACCCTCAGAACTCTATCCCCTAAGTATTTATTAGAAGAGTTCAGGTGGTTGTCCACATGCTGCAGAGAGCTCAGTCCCTTGTGCAATCTCGCTTGCATCCTCAGGCATGTTCTTTCCCCTGGTCCTACCGCCTTTAGTTCTCTCAATTATCTGCAGTTTTTCTTAGAATAGGACAACTCAATGGCTTCCTGGGAAAGTAAAATTTGGCTCCTCCAAAGATGACAAAGAGAAACTACTCTGGGGAGAGAATGTGGACCTTCTTATCCCCCTATTGCGGCTCCAGGATAAGCACCTTCCATTTGGAGATCAATTACTACTTGCCTTTGCCGGCCCTTTCCCTTGAAAGGCTATCAGGGGAGATGAACTGACCAACCAAGTGGGAAGATCTCTTTCACTGTAGAACTTACAGCCTATGAGTGGGTAGAAACACATGAACAGTCAAGTACAATTCATCATGGTACCAGTTTCTGTGAGTAGACTCTGACTCATGGTGATTCCGTGTGTGTCATAGTACAACTCTGCTTGCTCTCTCTACTGATATATTTGGAGTCACACTGCAAAGCCGTTTGAACTGCAAGGTTGGCAGTTCAAGCTCACCAGCTGCTCCTTGGAAACCCTATCCAGGGTTGCTATAGGTCAGAACTGACTTGATGGCACTTAACAACCACAACAATATAGATATGTGTGTGTTGTTAAGTGCCAGTGAGTCTGGTCTGACTCATAGCTACTCTTTATAGGGTTTTGGAGTGAGCGATTGGTGGAGTTCGAACAGTCAACCCTGAGGTCAGCTGTCTATTGCACACCAGGCATACATATATATTTCCTGTTAAGTGCCATGGAGTTGGTTCTGACTCGTAGTGACCCTGTATATAGGGTTTCCAAGGAGCAGATGGGAATGGTTGAACAAACTTTGATACACTCATTAATGGACTATTACACAACATTGAAGAATAATGATGAACCTGAAAAACACCTCATAACACGGAGGACCAGGCAGATATTATGCTGAGTGAAATTAGTCGGTTGCAAAAGAACAGGTGTTTTATAAGACTACCACTGTAAAAAGTCAAGAAAAGATTTTCATTCTATAATAGGTTTTCATTCTATAATAAATATTCTATGATGGTTACTAGGAATGGGAGAGAAGGAAGAATTATTCATTGTATAGAATATAGACATGTGCTAACTTGGGTGATGGGAAAGGCAGTTAAAAAAAGTGGTGGGAGAGGAAATTACTTAATTTTGTTATTTTTTTTTCCTGGAAGGGAAACAAAGTATATTTATTTTCTCATATGACAAAGTACTGAGGACTTCCCTGCAAATAAAAAAGGGAAAGGAAAGAAAGGGAAAAAAGAAAGGAGAGAGAAAAAGGTTTGGAAATGGATAGTTCTGATGGTTGAGCAACAACATGAGAAGTGTGGTTGGTGTGGTTGGATTGTATACATAAAAATGGTTGAAATGGCAAATGTTTTATTGCATATGTATTACTACAATAAAAAAATGGGGAATGAGGATAAAGAGATGATGAGGAAATACAGTATCATTAGTCAACCCAAGACCATGACTCAACTGTGGAACAGAACATTAATTGCTCATTTGCAAGTTCAGGATATAGTTTTTTGTTGTTAAGTGCCATGGTTCTGACTCATAGTGACCCTGTCTAGGGTTTCTGAGGAGTGGCTGGTGGGTTTGAACCACTGACCTTGTGGCTGAAAACTGACCTTTTGGTCCAGTTCATTATCCTGCAACACTACACCAGGACTCTGGATAAATCTTAAGAATAGTGAAATAAATCCATAATACCCAAAATGTAACCTTAAGTATGATGGTGGTGGTTACGTGCTGAGGAGTTGGTTCTGACTCATAGTGACCCCTGTATAGGCTTTCTGAAACTGTAAATTTTGACAGGAGCAGAAAACCTCCTCTTTCTCCTGTGGAACAGCTAGTATTTTTGAACAGCTGGCATTGAGGTTAGCAGTCTGACTTATAACCATTACACTACCAGAGCTCCTTAACCTTAAGTATATTCCATCTGAGTTTAGAGACCATCTCAAGAATAGATTTGATGCATTGAACACTAATAATCAAAGACCAGAGGGGTTCTGGGATGACATCAAGAACATCATAGAAGAAGAAAGCAAAAGGTCATTAAAAAGACAGGAAAAAAAACAAAAGACCAAAGAAGAGATTCTGAAACTTGGCTATAGAGTTTCTATATCAAATGGAAGAAACAATGAATTTAAAATGTTGAATAGAAAATGTCACAGGGCAGCTTGAGATGACGAAGTCAAGTATTATAATGAAATGTGCAAAGACCTGGACATAGAAAACCAAAAGGTAAGAACATGCTAAGCCTCTCTCGAGCTGAAAGAACTGAAGAAAGTATTCAAGCCTCCAGCTGTAATACTGAAGGATTCTATGGACAAAATGTTGAATGACACCGGAAGTATCAAAAGAAGATGGAAGGAATACAGAGTCACTGTACCAAAAAAAAAAAAAAAGGTAAACATTCAACCATTTCAGGAAGTAGCATGTGATCGAGAACAAATAGCACTGAAGAAAGAAGTCCAAGCTGCACCAAAGGCATTAGTGAAAAACAAGGTTCAAGGAATTGATGAAACACAATTAAAATGTTTTCACAAAATGATGCAGTGCTTAAAACACTAACTAGTTTATGCCAAGAAATGTAGAAGACAGCTACCTGGCCAACTAATAGGAAGTGATTCATATTTGTGCCCGTTCCAAAGAATTTGTCTTGAAACAAGTACAGCCAGAATGCTCCTTAAAAGTGTTGTTCTTGTTGCTGTTAGGTGCCATTGAGTCAGTACTGACTCATAGTGACCGTATGCACAACAGAATGAAACACTGCATGATTTTGCAACAACCTCACAATCACTACTACACTTGAGCTCATTGCTGCTGCCACTGTGCCATCTCTTTGGGGGATCTTCATCTTTTTTGCAGACCCTCCACTTTACCAAACATGATGTCCTTCTCCAGGGACTGGCCCCTTCTGATAATAAGTCCCAAGTATGAGAGACAAAGTCTGGTCATCCTGGCCTCCAAGGAGTACTCTGGCTGTACGTCTTCCAACACAGATCTGTTTGTTCTTTTGGTAGTTCATGATACTTTCAATATTCTCCTCCAACACCATAACTCAGACACATCAATTCTTCTACGGTCTTCTTTATTCATTGTCCAACTTTCAGATGCATATGAGGTTATTGAAAATACCATGGTTTGAGCCAGGTGCATCTTAGTCCTCAAACTGACATCTTTACTCTTGAACACTTTAAAAAGGTCTTGTGCAGCAGATTTGCCTAATGCAACATGTTGTTTGATTCTTGACTGCTGCTTCCATGAGTGTCATGGTTGATCAGAGCAAGATGAAGTCTTTGACAACTTCAATCTTTTCTCCATTTATCTTGATGTTATTTATCACTTCAGTGTCGAGGATTTTTGTTTTCAGGTGCACATTAATCCTCTTCAATTTGTCATTCCCGGCATAATAATCCATATGACTTTTTGACTCAAAATGGCCAATGCCAGTCTATTTCAGCTCACTAATGCCTAGGACAGCAACATTTATGAGTTCCATTTCATTTTTGATAATTCCCAATTTTCCTAGATTAGTACGTTGTGCATTCCATGTTTTAATTATTAATGAATGTTTGCAGTTGTTTCTCCTCATTTTGAGTTCCCCATCAGCAAATGAAGTTCCCAAATCTTGACTCCATTTGTATTATCATGGCCAACACTACTTTGAGGAGACAACTCTTTCCCACTTGTGTTTTTAATGCCTTCCAACCTGAATTGCTCATCATCCAACACTCTATCTGACAATATTCTGGGGCTATTCACTATACTTTCATCTCCTAGCACTATGCCTGATAATGTTCTTCTATTATTCATAAGGTTTTCAGTTGCTGATCATTCAGAAGCAGTCTGCTTCTCTTTCTTCCTAGTCTGTCTTAGCCTGGAAACTCCACTAAAATCTATTCACCATGGACAATAACCCTGCTAGTCTTTAAAATGCCAGTGGCATAGATTCTAGCACTGAAGCAGCATGAAAGTCACCATAGTAGAACAAAGTGACAGACAGATGGTGGCTGTTGTGCATAGGGTTGCTGTAACTGGGAGTTGACTCAACAACACATTATTACATGTATGGGAGCTAATCTGAAGTAAATACTTGAGTGCCTTGTATGTATTAAATTACTTATTCTACAGTATTTCCAATGAATTAGCAAGTAAAAGAGCTGAACAGAGAATTTCAAAGGGCACCTTGAAAAGACAAAGTAAAGCAGTGCAATTAAATGTGCAAAGACCTGGAGTCAGAAAACCAAAATGGAAGAACACACTCAATGTTTCTCAAGCTGAAAGAACTTAAACCTTGGCTTCCAATATTGAAGAATTCTATGGGTAAAGTATTGATTCATACAGAAAGTATGAAAAGAAGATGGAAGGAATACACAGTGTAGCTATACCAAAAAGAATTGGTTGATATTCAATCATTTCAAGAGGTAGCATATGATCAAGAACTTATGGTACTGATGGAAGAAGTTCAAGGTGTATTGGAGGCATTGGCAAAAACAAGGCTCTAGAAATTGATGGAATACAAATCGAAAAATTTCAACAAACTGATGTAGCTCTGGAGGTGCTCATTCATTGATACCAAGTAATTTTGAAGGCAGCTACCTGATCAATTGATTGAGAAGATCCATATTTGTGCCCATTGCGAAGCTGACCCAACAGAAATGTGGAAATCATTGAACAATATCATTAATACCACATACAAGTAACATTTTTTTAAAAAAGCTTTTATTGTGAATTGAATGATAGTCTACATGGCAGAACATCAATTTTGCACTGAACCGGTTGCATCTTGCTTCATTGTAATGATTATAATTCCCTCCATGTGCCATTGGTTAACAGTATTTGCTTCTACTTCCTTTTTTTTTTTTTTTTAATGTACACAAAAACATGCAGGAATATATAATCTTTTAAAAAACCAAAGGGCACATTTTGCAAACCAGCCCTCTGCCCTCCAGCACACAGCCTTTCTCTTTCCATGAGTCTAGAGTCCTCAGATGCTCTATCTCTTCATGCCATCACCTCTGCCTCCATCCCTGGTGTCACTGCTTCTTTGGTTAGGATCCCGTGTTCCACTCATGCTCTTGTCTCTTGATGATCCTAGGACCCTCTGTTCCTGGAATGCAAGATTAACTACTCCCCCCTTTATGTCATGCAACTTCTACCTTTACTCTTGTGACAAATTGCAATTAGTCATGATAACAGTGATTCACTATTGAATCAAAAGAATTCTATCCCCATCTCCTTTCACCAGACCCTTCTAGGCAAGATGAAAACTATTCAGTGGGAATTCTACCTTACCCTGCACGCTCTGAAACTAAACTCCGTCATGAAAACTTGTAAGACAGCTACTTTGTGCTGTGTAT
>NW_006408630.1:65791-76851 GCF_000296735.1 Chrysochloris asiatica
AGGTCAAGTTCATCAAATTGTAACAACTTACACTTGTTTCCTAAGGAGCTCTGGTAGCACAGTGGTTACGAGTTGGGCTGCCGACCTCGAGGTCAGCAGTTCGAAACTATCAGCTGTTCCACGGGAGAAAGATGAGGCTTTCTGCTCCCGGAAAGATTTACAGCCTTGGAAACCCTGTACAGGGTTGCTATGAGTCGGAACCGACTCCACGGCACATAACAACAACAACAACACTTGTTTCCTGGTGTGGTGCTGTGGGTTAATGTGCCAGACTGCAAAGTCGTTTGAACTGCAAGGTTGGTGGTTCAAGCTCACCAGACGTTCCTAGGAAACCCTATCCAGGGTCGCTATGGGTCAGAACTGACTCGAAGGCACTTAACAACACTTGTTTCCTGTATCAAATTTCTTTATCTTTCTCTAGTCGAGTTCTTATCATCAAGCCATCTAAGCTAGGTCAAATGGGTACTATCTGCAAGTTTGGGCATTCTTGAGCACCCACTTCATATCAGCTGGATGGCTCACTCTCAGCTTTAGCCTCCAGTGGCTAGGTCAATGTCCATGGCTAAGGAGTTCCCAAGTTTCTCCAAACTTCGGACCAACCAGCCTTTCCCCTTCTCTCTCTCATCTCAAGGTCAACAGGAATCTATGGAACATGGTTAAACTCAGCCCATGTCTTCATTACTGCCTTTCCCCCACTTCCACTCACAAGTAGACCAACGCAGTCACCAGCCAGCTTACATGATTGGTTGTGTGTTCCCTTTGAGTTTCAGTACGTGTAACATTTAGCTGAGGATAATTAAAAATGGTTGCAACAGCACTTCAACAGAGAACTGCCAGAAAATCACGCTGGATTTCTTTAGATGAAGAAATTCAAGCTGGATTTCTTTTAGGTAAAGTCACAACTGACTTTAGATGGATCTTGATGGAAAGTAGAGAATACCAGAAAGATGTTTACTTGTGCTTTATTGACTTTGCAAAGGCTTTCCAACTGTGTGGATCATGACAAACTCATTGCAAAGAATGGGTATTCCAGAACACTTAACTATGCTCATAAAGAATTTGTATAGAACAAGGGAATACTGAAATATAAAATCAGGAAAGGTGTGCCCAAGGATGTGTCCATTCACCATATTTACTCAATTTGTGTGCTGAGCACATAATCCAAAAAACTGGATTATATAAAGAAGAATAAGGCCTCAGGATTGGAGGAAATCTCTTTAACAACCTGTGATATACAGATGATACATTCTTGCTTGCTGAAAGCTAGGAGGACCTAAAATATTTACTGATGAAAATCGAAGACCATAGCCTTCAGTATGGGTTGCATTTCATTGTAAAGAAAACAAGAATTCTCACTACTGGACCAATAATAACATGATGATACATCGAGAAAAGTTTGAAGTTGTCAAAGACTTCATTTTGTTTGGACCCACAATCAACACTCATGGAAGCTGCAGTCAAGAAATCAAATGACGTATTTCACTAGGTAAATCTGCTGTACAAGGCTTCTTTAAAGTCTTAAAGAGCAAAGATGTCAGATTGTGGACTAAGGTGTGCCTGACCCAAGCCATGGCTTTGTCAGTTGCTTAATATGCTTGTGAAAGTTGGACATTGAATAAGAAAGAAGGGAGAAGAATCAATGCATTTGAGTTACAGGGTTGATGATGAATATTGAAAGTCTATGGTTTTTCAGAAGAAGGAAAATTTTTGTGTTGAAAGTGCAGCCAGAAGTTTCCTTAGAAGCAAGGATAGGGAGACTTTTTTTCTAGTACTTTGGACGTGTTGTTAGGAGGGACCAATCACTAAAGAAAACCCCCAACTAGATGGATTGACACAGTGGCAGCAACAATGGGCTCATATATAATAATAATTATGAGGATGGCACAGGACCAGACAGTGTTTTGTTCTGTGGTGCACAGGGTTGGCATGAGTTGGAACCAACATGATAGCACCTAACACAATAACAATAACTATTCCCTGACTACTCATTAACTTTCCTTTTCTCCTCTGTGCTTTTGAGGGTAACCAAACTACCTTAGGTCTATGGTTAGATCTTGCAAAATTCCACAATATTACTTTGTTGTTGTTGTTACGTGCCGTGGAGTTGATTCCAACTCATAGAAACTCTATATTGCATTTCCAAGGAGTGGATGGTGAGTTTGAACTGCCAACCTTGCTTTAGCTGTCTAGTACTTGCCTTACAGCACCACTTACAGACCTTTTTCAAGTAAATTTCCTTTTCAATGTAATGCTCTCCTCTTTTCTCATGCCTTTTTCATATATAAAGATAAAATGCATATTTGATTCTTAGCATTAGAGCTAACATGAGGGATTCAGAATGTCTTCATCAAAGGACAGTGCTGCTCAGGAGTCCTTGCCACATGGAATGAGTCTGCATAAATGGTAGGGCCTCTCCACAGGGGTGGGAATGGGAATAGTAGATTCTATTTAAATGGGGGTGGAGTAGGGGTGTATGTAAAATTAAAATCCAATTGAGGCAGTGAATATCCAAGAGCTTGTCTGATCTCAGAAATCAGTACAGAAGTTCTAGAGTTCAAAGATCCTTTAGGTTGGTGGTGGACTGGATCCATTAATGGAAGTAATCAATCCCACAGGGATAAGACCACTGATGCAAGACCCCTCCTTGGGTATTGCTGGTTGCTGTGAAGTCAGTCCTTGACTCACAGAACCCCTGAAAACCCAGAATTGAACAGTTGGGATCCATAGGGCTTTCACTGGCTGATTTTCAGAAATACAGGCCTTTCATTCTAGTTCCTCTTAGTATGGAAATCTAATCAACATCGTAGCAACATACAGTTGTCCACTGACAGAGGGCTGGTGACCATACATGAAATTCACTTGAGTCTCCAGAATGGAAGGTGAGGATTCTACCACCTAACACCACTTCCCTCATAGAGATGATTATTGCTGTGGTTGTGTGCTGTTGAGTCAGTACTGACTCTTTGCAACCCTATGTAGTTTCCGAGGCTGTGAATCTTTGCAGGAGCAGAAAGTCTTACCTTTTTTCTGCAGAGTGGTGGGTGGGCTCAAACACCCTATATATGGTTTCCAAGGAGTAGCTGGTGAGTTTGAACAATCGACCTTGAGGTTAATAGTCCTGTGCTTATCCTACAGTGTCACACCAGGACTCTGGTGCAGACACTAGCTCCTTAGAATGAGCAGAAATTGTGTGAGTTGGTCTGATTCCTAACTGCTTTGACTAGTGACTATAGTGCTAATTTTTGCTGGCTTTTCAGCCTAACTGGATAGAACTTTTTATGCTCCACTAACTAAATCTACTTTTGCTTAAGTATTAGTACTCAAGATACATGAAAGAGTGTCAACTTAATTTTTTCTCTCTCATTCTTTAATTATTATTGATTTCTGTTCTTTTTTAGCTAAATTGTACAGTGTGTAGCTACATTATGGTTACATGGCATTTTGTGAGCTGGCTTGTGGCCCTAATCACCATTTACAATATTGTTTCTATGGGAAGGTGCATTCTGCCTTTCAAACCACAGCCTTCCAAGTGCACATTTGGAACACAATCAGTTTGTAAGCTGGGAACCTTCTGCATTAATGCATCTTGGCCCAGGGCAGCCCCACAACCAAATGACATGTGGTTTAAGGTTCATGTAACAGCCGGTTCATTTAAATACTGTTAGCTGGAGCTCAGCTTTCAGGTTCTCAGATTTCTGGTTAATTTAGAATAGGGGAGGCAGCCGAGTCCCAGTAATCAGGCAGCAGAATGTATGGGGCACCCTGCTCCCCATTCAGACGGCACCTTCCTGCTTTTAATGGTTTACCCTCCAGGTTTTAGGACTGAGCCTCTTCTGAGTGCAAGCTTTTCAGTTCAGTGGAACAATTGATCTTGCAAAAGAAGAACTCCCTTTTAAAACCAACTATACTTTTAAGCCTGGAAGTTCAGCTAGGGTCATTCTAGTTTATTGAGTGCAGGGGCCCTCTCAGCAGGAGGGAAAACCACATTTAAATCTGATGGGGCTGTTTCCCCTCTTCTCTCCTGGTTTTCCTTCCCCAGTGCCTCCTTTCAGAAGTCCTAGTCTTTATTAAGGAAACTAAACAGCCTTGTCCCAGGCAAGCCAGTGACCACTGATTCTACTGTCCTAAGGATACAGAGGGTTAATGTGATCAGTATGCCAGGTAATGATGTTCTCTCTGATATCATTTAGACCTCAAAATGACCCCCTGAGAAATTCAACTGTGAACTGTTACCATTAGTATTTGATAGAAGAAGACATTGGGTTGTTGTTTCTAAGTACCATTGAGTTGGTTCCAACTCATAACAACCAAGGAGGTTTCAACTGTCAGTCTTGTAGTTAGCAGTCCAGTGTTTATCCTACAGTGCAATTAATCTAAGAATGCATAGCTGGAAAGGGAAACTCTGGGATTCAAACCCAACAACCCTGCTCTACCAGCTCTCTAACTTTTGGATGGTATTAAGAGCTACATTGTATTACTGGGAGTGCCACCAGAAAACCCTGTCTTGAAGTAGGAATTGCATGTTTTATTTCTAGTAAGGTGCAAGGACTTGCCATCAAAATTCCTATTGAAAAATAAACAGACAAAACAAAGCCAGTTGACAGAGTTAATTCAGACACTTGGTGAACCTATATGTTTCAGAGTAGAACTTTGTTCCATAAGGTTTTCAACGCCTGCTCTCTTGAAAGGATATCTCCAAGTTACCTGGAGGTATCCTTCAGCCAACCTAAAGATGAAAAGCAGTTTAAAGTGAAAGTTGTGGTTGTTGTTAGGTACCACCTAGTCATCCTGGACTTATAGTGATCCCATGAGCAAGAGAGTGAAATGCCGCCTTTGCCGGGCCATCCTGACAATTGTTATGCCTGAGTCTATGGCTGTAGCCACTGTATTAATCCATCTCACTGAAAGTCTTCCTCTTTTTTGCTGACCCTCTTCTTTACCAAGCATGACGTCCTACTCTAGGGATTGGTCCTTGCTGATGACATGTCCACATTTCATAAGAGGAAGTTTAGGAATCCTCATTTCTAAGGAACATTCTGGTTGTACTTCTCCCAAGACAAATTTGCCTGTTCATCTGGCTGTCCATGGTACTTTCAATATTCTTCCTCAGCATCATAGGGCAAATGCACCAATTCTTCTCCAGTTTTCCTTATTTACTGCTCAGTTTTCAGATGCAATATGAGGCAGGTGATTGACAATACCATGGCTTGAGTGCCCTTAGTCCTCAAAATGACATCTTTGTTCTTTAATAATTTAAAGATTTGCCCAATATGATACATATTTTGATTTCTTGACTGATACTTTTATGAGTAGTACTTGTGGATCCAAGTAAAATGAAATCCCTGACAACTTCAACCTTTCTTAGTTGATCATGATGTTATTGGTCCTGTTCTAAGGATTTTTGCTTTTTTTACATTGAGTTGTGATCAATACTGAAGGCTATTGTCTTTGATCTTCATCAATAAGTGCTTCAAGTCCTCTTTATTTTCAGCAAGCAAGGTTGTCTCATCTGCATACCACAGGTTGTTAATGAGCTTTCCTTCAATCCTAGAGTTGCATTCTTTTTCATATAATTCAGCTTCTCAGGTTATTTGTTCAGTATACAGTTTGAATAAGTATGGTGAAAGGATTCAACCCTGACACACACCTTTCCTGATTTTAAACCATTCAATATCCACTTGTTCTGTTCTAGTTATTGCCTCTTGGTCTATTAACAGGTTCCACATGAGCACAACAAAGTGTTCTGTAATTATCATTCTTTGCAATATTATCAATATATTTTGTTATGATCCACACAGTCACATGCCTTTACATCATTAGTAAAACACAAGTAAACATTTTTCTAGTATTTTCTGCTTTCAGCCAGGATTCATCTGATGTCATCAATGGTTTTACGTCCTCTTCCGAGTCCACCTTGAGTTTCTGACAGCTCCCTGCCAATGTACTGATGCAGCTGCTTTTTCATTATCTTCAGCAAAACTTTACTTGCATTTGATATTAATGATATTGTTCAATAATTTCTGTTCACTCTACTGGGTACGACAAACTAAAGAGGAATGATGCTGCATTCATTGTCAGAAAGAACAGATCTATCTTGATGTACAATGCTATCTGTGATAGGATAATAGCCACGTACCTGTAAGGATGATCAGTTGATACCATTATTATTCAAATTTATACAACAACCACTAAAGCCAATAATGACAAAACTGAAGAATTATACCAACTTCTTCAGTCTGAAATCAATCAAACATGCAATAAAGATATACTGATCATTACTGGTGAGTGGAATATGAAAGTTGAAAACAAATAAGAAGGAACAATAGTTGGAAAATATGGCCTTAGTGATAGAAATGATGGTGGAGATCACATGATACAATTTTGTAAGAAACAATGACTTATTCATTGCAAATACCTTTATTTAATAACACGAATGGCAACTGTACATCTGATCTTCATGAGATGGAATACATAGCAATCAAATTGACTACATCTGTGGGGAAAGACTACAAAGAAGCTCAAAATCATTAGCTAAAATAAGACCAGAGCCAACCATGGAGCCAACCATTAATTGCTCACATGGAAGTTCAGGCTGAAGCTGAAGAAAATTAAAACATGCCCATGAGAGCCAAAATATGACCTTAAATGTATCCCACTTAAATTTAGAGACCATCTCAAAATCAGATTTGATGCACTAGACAGTAATGATGGAAGACCAGAAAAGTTGTGGTATGATATCAAGACCATCATATATAAGAAAGCAAACGGTCATTAAAAAGACAAGGAAGAAAGAAAACACCAGATGGACATCAGAAGAGACTCTGAAACTTGTTCTTGAACATAGAGACGCTAAATCAACTGGCAAAAATGATGAAGTAAAAAAGCTGAACAGAAAATTTCAGAGGGCAGCTTAAGAAGACAATGTAAAGTATTATAATGAAATATGAAAAGACCTGCAGTCAGAAAACCAAAAGGGAGGAATACCATCAACATTTTTCAAGCTGAAAGAACTAAAGAAAAAATTCAAGCTTCGGGTTGCAATATTGAAGAATTCTATGGGGAAATATTAAATGATGCAGAAAGCACCAAAAGAAGATGGAAGGAATACAGAGTCACTGTACCAAAAAGAACTGGTCAATGTTCAATCGTTTCTAGAGGTAGCGTATAATCAAAAACCAATAGAAGAAGACAAAGTAGCACTGAAGTCATTGGCAAAAAAACAAGTCTCCAGGAGCTGATGGGATAGAAATTGAAATGCTTCAACAAATGGATGCAGCACTGAAGGTGCTTGTTAGTCTATTTCAAGAAATCTGGAAGACAGTTACCTGTCTAACTGATTGGAGAAGGTCCATGTTTATACTCTTCCCAGAGAAAGGTGATCTAACAGAATGCATAAGTCATAAAACATAAAACACACAAGTAAAATTTTGCTGATGGTAATTAAAAAATCGTTGCAGCAGTACGTCAACAGAGAGCTGCCAGAAATTCAAGCCAGACTCAGGAGAAGATGTGGAACTAGGGATATCATTGTTGAAATCAGATGGATCTTGGCTGAAAGCAGAAAATACTAGAAAAATGTTTACTTGCATTTTATTGACTATGCAAAGACATTCGACTGTGTGGGTCATAACAAACTGTGCATAGCATTGCAAAGAATGGGAATTCCAGAAAACTTAATTGTGCTCATGCGGAACCTGTAAATAGACCAAGAGTCAGTGACTGGAACAGGACAAGGGGATAATGCATAGCTTAAAATCAAGAAAGGTATGTATCAGGATTGGATCCTTTCATCATATTTATTCAATCTGTATGTTGAGCAGTTAAACTGAGAAGCTGGATTAGATGATCAAGAACGTTGATTAGGATTGAAAGAAGACTCATTAGCCATTTGCCATATGCCAATGATACAACTTTCTTGCTGGAAATGAAGAGGATTTGAAACAGTTACAAAGATCAGACTATAGCCCTCAGTATGAATTGCAATTCAATGTAAAGAAAACAGAAATCCAAGCGACTGTACCAATAAATAACTTCATGATAAGTGAAGAAAAGATTGAAGTTGTCAAAGACTTCATTTTGCTCGAATCAACCATCAACACTCATGGCAGCAGCAGTCAAGAACCCAAATGGCGTACTGCATTAGGTAAACCTGCCACAAAAAGACATCTTTAAAGTACTAAAGAGCAAAGACGTCACTTTGAAGACCATGGTGCTTTCAATTGCCTCTTAAGCATGTGAAAGTTGGACAACAAATAAGGAAGATCGTAGAAGAATCAACGCGTTTGAATGATGGTGTAACTGAAGAATATTGAAAGTACCGTGGACTGTCAGTAGAACAAATAAATCTTTCTTGGAAGAAGTATTGCCAGAATGTTTCATGGAAGTGAGAATAGTGAGATTTTATCTCTTGTAGTGTGGATGTGTTGTTAGGAGGGGCCAGTTTCTGGAGAAGGACATCATGCTTAGAAAATTGGGTGATTAGAGTAAAAGAGGAAAACCCCCAATAATGGTAGCAACAATAGGCTCAAATGTAGCAGCAATGGTGAGGATAGTGCAGGACTGTTACGTATATAAAGTCACTATGAGTCAGAATTGACTAGATGATACCTCAGCACAACAACAAGGGCAGTAACTGGTGTCTGATTGGTGCTTGTCAGGATGATTCAATAGAACTCGGTTTTGGTGCAAACACAGTTGGGTGGGGTTGGGGGTGGTCACAAAGATGACTTTTTGCCCATGTTGCCCTGGCCGTGCTGTGTTAGGCGTTGGCTAATAACCATAGGTTAGTACTTTAAACCCATCAGCTGCTCCATGGGAGAAAGGTGAAGCTTTCTGCTCCCATAAAGATTTATGGTCTCAGAAAGCTATAGGGTTGCTCTGGGTCAGACACTCAGTAGGCTTTGTTATATGTTAGGGAACATTCACTGGGGTGTGTTTTCAGTTTCATGAAGTCAAAAGGTTGGGTCCAGGACAAGTTGGTAGCTACTGTGCATAACTACTCAGCTAGATCTGGGTGTAGCTGGTTCTATGAACCCAGCCTCTTGTTCTTCTCAATTGAGCAGGAAGCTGGCAGCTAAAAATAGGTAGCTAACTATTGTTCTAACAAAGATGGCAAAGATGGTGGCTAAGCTTCAGATCTCATCCTGGTGTTTCTTCTGAGACATCTCTAGGTAGAACTGAACTGCCAACTTTTTGGTTAATAGTTACATGCATGCTCAAATGACTGCTGGGGATATAATTGCTTGCCTAATTTATTTCATAAATGCAATTATCCTAGCACACAGCTGGAATAGTGTATACATGGAAATAAAACACATAATTACATTATTATGAGTATCAATGATTTTGGTTGTTTGTTATTGGTTTCATCTTTTCTGTGGAAAGGATTCAATTATACCAAGATACTAAATGGTTATAAACAAAAGTTTTGTGCTGGTCATGTTGTCTAATTATGGCTATTCTTTTATTTTAAGTGCCATCAAGTCAGTTCTGACTCATTTGTTCTTGGCAGGTACTTCAAGTTGGTTCCGACCCATAGCGACCCCAGGTACAACAGAACAAAACACCGCCCAGTCCTGCGCCATCCTCACATTTGCTGTTACGTTGTTCAGCCCATTGCTACTGCTACTGTGCTTATCCATCTCGTTGGGGATCTCCCTCTTTTTTGCCAACCCTTCATTTTACCAAGCATGATGTCCTGCTCTATGGACTGGTCTGTCCTGGTAATTTTTCTGAAGGATGAGAGACAAACTGCTCATCTTAGCTTTCAAGGAGTATTCTGGTTGTACTTCTTCCAACACAGATTTGTTTGTACTTCTGTCAGTACGTATTATTCTTCTCCAATACCGTAAGTCAAATGCATCAATTCTTCTATGGTCTTCCTTATTCACTGTCCAACTTTCACAAGCATATATTGTTGTTGGGTTCTGTCTCATAACAACTTTATATACAACAGGATGAAAAACTTCCTGGTCTTGCTCTGTTTTGTCCAAAGTATAAAACAAAGTCTGGCCATCCTGGCTTCCAAGGAGCATTCTCATTGTACTTCTTCCAACACAGATTTCTTTATTTTTCTAGCAGAGTCTATTGAAAATACTGTGGCTTGGGTCAGGTACACTTTAGTCCTCAAACTGACATCTTTGTTTTTGAACACTTTAAAAAAGTGTTCTGCAGCAGATTTGCCTAATGCACTGCATCGTTTGATTTCTTGACTGAGTGTTGATGGTGGTTCCAAGCAAAATGAAGTCTTTGACACCTTCAATCCCCATTTATTATGATGTTATTTATTGGTCCAGTGGTGAGGATTTTTATTTTCTTTACATTGAGATGCAACCCATATTGAAGGCTGTGGTCTTTGATCTACATAAGTAAGTATTTTAAGTCCACTTCATTTTCAGCAAGTAAGGTTGTATCATCTGCATATTGCAGGTTGTTAATGAGTCTTCCAACTCATAGCAACCCTGTATGTTGTTTCTGAAGATCAGCTACTGAGTTTGAACCACCAACCTTGTGGTTAGCAGTCCAGTCTTATCATACAGTGCCACACCAGGATTCTTTAACTTTATTTGATTAATTAATTAAAAAGAAACTTTTTAAATGTAAATTGAGTGAAGGTTTACATACAGAATTATTAGTTGTACATTCAACAAATCATACACTTTTTTTCATCTCAATGATTGCAATCTCAGTGTAACAACAATTATCCCCGCTTCCTTCATGTGGCTCCTATTTGCTTTCCATCCACCTTCTCAGTTTTATCCTTAGGGAAATAGTACCCTTTTGATTTTGAATGATTGACCATTCCATGGTTGTTGTTGTTAAATGCCATCGAGTCCATACCGACTAATAGTGACCCTATGCACAACAGAACAAAACACAATCTGGTCCTGGGCCAACCTCACAATTGTTGCCATGCTTCAGCCCACTAATGTTGCCACTTGGCCAATCCATCTCATTGGGGGTCTTCCTCTCTTTCTCTGACCTTCCACCTTACCAATCATGATATCATTATCCAGCAACTGGTCCCTCCTGACAATATGTCTGAAGTATGGGAAATGAAG
>NW_006408630.1:80717-82032 GCF_000296735.1 Chrysochloris asiatica
GTCAATTTGATTTCTGTGTATGCCATCTGGTGAGGTAAGCATATCTTATTGGTGTTGTTGTCTCCCCTAGGTACCTCCTTATTGTTAGTCTGAAAATTGGGTCATGAGGTTGAGTTCCTTTCTAGACCAGAGGAGTGGTTGAAAGCCATAGTCTCAGGTTCTTCCCGTCTTTTTCTTACAAGTAACCTGATATTTTAATTTTTTTAGATAATTTGAAAACAATTTTTGAGTTTTGTCTCACATTTTCTCCCACTTTATTTAGGACTCTTTAATGTGATTCCTTTCAGAGCAGTTGGTAGTGGTAGCTGGACACCATGCAGTTCTTCTGGTCTCAGAGTTGAGTCATGGAGATGGTCACAAGTTCCATTAGTCCATTAGAGTAATTGATTCCAAGCATCTTCAATACTTATCACTCTTCTTTCTTCCACAAATGGAGAGACCAATAGCTGCACCTTAGATGAACACTCATGAGCTTTTAAGAACCCAGATGCTAGTCACCAAAGTAGGATTTAAAACACTGTCTTTGTGGACTGAGTTGTGCCAATTGACCATGTTGTCCTCTGACACTATTGTCCTGAGCCTCCAAACTCAGCAATTCATTGCTTTAAGAAATTTAATAATATCTAAGAAGTTGTCATCATTTTGTCCTCTGTATGCTCTACCACATTCATAGTTGTGTTTTCAGGAAAGGTAAATAGTTGTATACAAATATCCTGTTTCAAAATCCTATAAACTTGTAGGATATGTAAATACATATATAACCCACACTGTGTCACTTACCTATTCAGCCCATGTCTCCATCCGTGTAACTACACACAAAACAGTGTTGTTCCAAGTTTGTGTATATATCACTGTCAGTTCCCTTTAGCCCATCCATACCTCCCTGTGTCTTCACTTATGTTCAATGTTCTTCTGCCACCTTCCCTCTTCTTGTAAATTGCCCTCCCCATAACTCAAGCTAACATGTTTCTACCCTCTAGCCAGTGAATTACTCTCCCTTCTCTCCTACCTTTGGTAATCCTCAAAGAATGTTTCTTTTAGTTTGAACTTTTCTTAAGCTTTTACAAAAATGGTTCCATACAATATTTGTCCTTTTGTGATTGACTAATTTCACTTGGCATAATGTCCTCTAGGCTCATCCATGTTATGAGGTGTTACACAGATTCATCATTATTTTCCAGTGTTGCATAGTATTCCATTTGTATATGAACCAAAGTTTGTTTATCCATTCTTCCACTGATGGGTATTTAGAATGTCTCCATATTTTGCTATTGTGAACAGTGCTCTGAAGAACATCAGTGTGCATATATCTACT
>NW_006408630.1:82422-112470 GCF_000296735.1 Chrysochloris asiatica
TCAAGCTGACATCTTTGCTCTTCAACACTTTAAAAAGGTCTTGGGCAGCAGATTTGCCCAAAGCAACACGTCGTTTGATTACTTGACTGTTGCTTCCATGAGTGTTGATAATTGATCCAAGAAGAATGAAGTCCTTGAAAATTTCAATCTTTTCTCTTTTGATAAGAATGTTGTTTATTGGTCCAGTGGTGAGGATTTCTGTTTTATTTACATTGAGATGCAATCCATACCAAAGGCTGTGGTCTTTAATCTTCATCAGTAAGTATTTTAAGTCCTCTTCACTTTCAGCACACAAGGTTGTATCATTGGGTGGCTATTGTAAATAACATTGTTTTCCTAATTTCCTTTTCAGAGTTGTTTTTATTAGTTGATTTTTGTATATTGATTTTGCACCCTTCCACTTTCCTGAAATTTTCAATGAGTTACAAAAATTTTCTTGCTGAGTCTTTGGGAATTTCTATGTATGGATCATATCATCTGCAAATAGAAAAAAACTTTACTTCTTTGCCAATTTGGATGCCTTTAATTTCTGTTTCTTGCTTTATAGCTCTGACTAACGCTTCTAACACAATCTTGAATAGTCGTAGTAATAAAGGATATCCTTGTCTGTTCACAAAGAGGATATTTTAATTTTCTCTCCATTGAGGATAAGGTTGACTGTTAAATTAGTATATATATGCTTTGAATTATTTTGAGGATTTTCTCTCCAATTCCTACTTTATTGAGTGTTTTGTTTTGTTTTTTTAATTAGGGTTTTGAAATATATAATGGATTCCATTGATTGTTTTTCTAATATCAAATCATTCTTGGATCCTTGGAATTAATCTCACTTGGTCATGATGTTTTGTTTTTTTTTTTATATATATGTTGTTGAATTCTATTGGTTAGAATTTTATTGAGAAATTTTGCATTTATGTTCATGAGGGATATTGGTGTATAATTTTCTTTTTTAATGATGCCTTTGCCTGGTTTTGGTATGGGGTTATGCTTGCTTCCTAAAATATATTAGGGAGTTTTTCCTCCTTTTCTATGTTCTGGAATAGTTTGAGTCAAACTAGTGTAAGCTGTTCTCTACATGTTCGGTAGAATTCACCAGTAAAAGTATCTGGTCTCAGACAACTTCTTTGTTGGGAGTTTTAAAATTATCTGATCCGTTTCTTCTTTTGCTATTGTTGTTATTATGTATCATTGAGTCAGTACTGAATCATAGTGACCCTGGGAATGAAACACTGCCGAGTCCTGGGCCAACTTCACAATTGTTGCCAAGTCTGAGCCCATTGCTGCTGCCACTGTGTCAACACATGTCATTGTTGTGTGTGTGTGTGGGATTATTATGGGTCTCTTCAAGTTTTCTACTTAACTGTGTATTAGTTTTGGTTGGTTGTGTTTTTCTAAAAATTTATCCATTTCTTCTAGGTTTTCAAATTTATTGGACTACAGTTCTTCAGAGTATTCTGCTATTATCCTTTTCATTTCCATTGGTTCTGTTGTGATTTTTCTTGTGCATGTTATTTGAATCTTCCCCTTCTTTTCTTTTGTTAGATTTGCCAATGTCTTGTCAATTTTATTAATCCCTTCAAATATCAACTTCTTGTCTTGGCTAGTTCTTTCTATTGTTTTTCTATTTTCTCATTCATTTATTTATGCTCTAATTTTTATTATGGAATCCTGGTGTGGCAACGTGGGTTAATGTGCAAGAGTGCAAAGTCAGTTTGAACTGCAAAGTGGGAGGTTCATGCTCACCAGTTGCTCCTTGAAAATGTTATACAAAGTCGCTATGGGTCAGAACTGACTCAATAGCACTTAACAACAACTACAACAAAAATCTTTACTATTTCTTCTGGTGAATTTAGGCTTTTTTTGCTGTTCTTTTTCTAATTGTTGAAGATGTGATGATGGTTGGTTTTGGTTCTTTCTTCGTTTTGGATGTGTGTATTTATTGCTATAATCTGGCCTCTAAACACTGCTTTTGCAGTGTCCTGAAGGTTTTGGTATGCTGTATTTTCGTTCTCATTTGAGTCAAGGAATTTTTTCTTTCTTTTTTTTTAAATTTGTTCTGTTACACAGTAGCTTTTAAGCAGGGTGTTATTCAGTTTCCATGTATTTCATTTTGTTTCCTTTATCTTCCTATTGTTGATTTATAATTGTATAAGGTTATGATCTGAAAAAACGCTTTGTAAGATTTCAATGTTTAAAAATTTATTGAGGCTTACTTCGTGGCCTAACATATCATCGATTCTGGAGAATGTTCCTTGTGCACTGGAAAAAATGTGTAATGTACTGTTGTTAGGTTGAATGCTCTGTATAAATCTTTGAGATGAAGTTGGTTGATTGTGCTGTTTAGTTGTACTGTGTCTTCATTGGGTTTCTTTCTAGTTGTTCTGTCTTTTATGCAATGTGATATATTAAAATCTATTATTATTATACAGTAGTATATCTTTCTTCAATTCAATTCGAGTTTGATTTGTGTATTTTAAGGTGTTTTCATTGGTAGCACAGATGTTTATTATGGTTATGTCCTCTTGTTCAACTGAGATAATGTCCTTCTTTACCACAAGGCTTGAGTCAGAGTCCTGCCTCTATACAAAATACTCAATTTTAGTTGAGTGTAGTATAGTCCTCCATGTTCTTGTGAATGTGACTATGTAGAAATGTATTTTTCTTTTGCTATCAGTTAGGCCAATTGAGGTCATACTGAAGAAGGATGTGTTCTAATCCTCATCCCTTCTTAGTGTAGTCTTATGATGGGACTTATAGTGGACAGACATGGAAACAGAGTCATATGAAGGGGAAAGATACCATGTGAAGATCTACCTACTAGCCTAGTAATGAATGTCCAGAAATATCTGGGAATACCAGAAAGCTGAAAGAGACAAAAAAGTGTCTTTCTCTGGAGAAGAGAGAGAGAGAGAGAGAGAGAGAGAGAGACAGAGAGAGAGAGAGATATCATAGCCCTGCTTACAAAGAATTTGTACTTTTCACCTCTGTTGTTATGACATGCTGTTGAGTCAATTGCAACCCATAGCGACCCTGTATAGGGTTTCTTTGGAGCAGCTGGTGAGCTTGAATTGCTGACCTTGCAGTTCAAACAGCTTTGCAATCTGGAGCATGAACCCGCAGTGCCACACCAGGATTCCTTTCACCTCTAGAAGTGTGCAAAAATAAAATTTCTGTTCCTTAAAGCCACCTACTTTATGGTATTTTGTAATGACAGCCCTAGAAAATTGAGACATTTCTATTGACCATTTAGAGTTTATTGGAGAGAGTCTCTTTCTGCCTGCCCCCCCCCCCCCCTTGGTCTATACTGTGTCCATAAATGAGGATAAGTGCTGGATTGTGAAATGCAGGGTCAGCAGTTCAAACTCATCAGTTACTCTGTGAGAAGCTGATATGGCGTTCTGTTCTCAAAAAGATTTACAGCCACAGAAACCCTATACAGGGTCACTATAAGTCAAAATGCACTCAATGGCATGGGGTTTGGTTTGGGTTTTGTATATGTCCATAACTCTAAGTACATATTAAAGCATTATTAACAGTGGAATGAAATGAAAAATCTCTTGGTACTGTATCATGTGTGATACAGTAAAGAAAATGTATCTATCACTAAAGACAATGGTCAGAGTTGGTAACCTAAGCTTGAGAAAACAGTAATTTCCTGGACTTGGGGTAGGACAGTCTTGTTTACTTTGCAATGTGTTGAGAGCTAGAAAGGGTACCAACCGCCAATGAGGAATGGCTCCCAATAAGAACTTTTCATCAGAGGAAGAGAAGAGGAAGAAATATGAAGATAAATTACTTTTAAAGCATGCTTGTTTTGAGGCATTCTTGACTGGGCTGTCCACAGTTTAAGGGCAAACTTAAGTTCAGTAGAAAAGTTAAGGATAACTGTACAGAATTGGTGACTAACAATACTCAATTCTACAGGAGTGAATAACATTGCTCAGAAAACTGTAATGTGATAAAGGAAGGCAATTTAGGAATATGTATGTTGTTGTTAAGTGTGATTGAGTTGGTTCTGACTCACAGAGTCCCTGCATATGGTTTCTAAGGATCGACACTGAGTTTAAATTGCTGACATTCACATTCGAATCAACTCTTGTTTTTATCTGATTTTAAAAAGTATAGCCATCCTGTGCTGTTGATGGGTGCTGTCAAGCTGATTCCAACTTACGGCAACACCACGTGACAGAGGTGACCTATCCCATTGGGTTTTCTTGACTGTCATCTTTATGGAAGCATATCCCTATGTCTTTCTCCTGCAGAGCCTCTGGATGAATTTGAACCTCCAACCTTTAGGTTAGCAACTGAGTACCTAATCATTGCAGTTTGTTCTTTATGATGCTATTGTAAATTGAGTTGCTGAAGTGAAGACAACAGTGCATTCATGGTTCAAGGCTCAGCATAAAACTTTTTAAAATAAGGGAATATGAAAGTTGGTTGACAAACGGATAAAGTGTATTGAAAATCAAGAAGATTATGTCCAAAAACAATGTGTTTGACTTTTCTAAAAGATGATTAAAATAAACTTATACAGTCTGAAAAAAAGACTTGGGACTTTTATTTTTAAAAGAATTTGCAAAGGAAAATGTTAAACAATCTCTGCATTTTTATTGTTAGAGTATTCACATTTGTTGTAATTACTGATAATCCTGGTGTGGTGTTGTGGGCTAATGCGCCAGACTGCAAAGCCGCTTGAACTGCAAGGTTGGCAGTTCAAGCTCACCAGCTGCTCCTCGGAAACCCTATACAGGGTCGCTATGGGTCAGAACCAACTTGACGGCACTTAACACAGCAACAATAGCCATTTTGCATATTTAAAAATATGCCTTATGTCTTTTCTGTTTCACTATTTCTTCAAAACCACCTTCTTTGTATTAAATAAGTATTTTAATTATTGTGCTGTTTCTGTTATTATATTTTTGTGTGTGCTATTTTCTTAGTGATTGCCCTGTACTTTACAAATAACATCTTAATTTAAAACATGTAGCTTGGATTAAAACCAACTAAATTTCAATAGCATACAAAGTCTTTGCTATACATTCTCTCCCTCCTTTGTGCTATTATTGTCAAGCAATTACATTTTTATATACTATTGAACACATTTCAGGAGGGAACAGTCACTAGAGAAGGATATCATGCTTGGTAAGATGGAGGGTCAGAGAAAAAGAGGAAGACCCCCAACGAGATGGATTGGCCAGGTGGCAGCATCGATGGACTCAAGTGTGGCAACTGTAGTGAGGTTGGCCCAGGATCGGACATTGTTTCATTCTGCTGTGCATAAGGTCGCTATGAGTCAGTGCTAACTCGATGGCACCTCACAACAACAACATAAGCACATTAATACTTTTATGATTATTGCTTTATGGAGTTGTATTTGAAATAAATATGAAAAAAGGGAGAGTTACCAACAAACCCACATTTGTACTGTGTTTTATATTTTTGTATTTGATTATTTTTAGGAGCCTGGTAGTGCAATGGTTAAGATCCTAGGAGTTTGAGCTCATCAGTAGTTCAACAGGAGAAAAGACCTTGCAATGTGTTCCCATAAACGTTTATAGTCTAGCACAGTTTCAGTCTACACTGGGTTGCTATGTATGCGTCAGAGTCAAGTCAGTGACTCACCACAGCAGCTCTCTTGACTGATGGTTTTATTTCCTTATGTGAATACGAGTTGCTGTCCTGGTGTAGTGCTGTAGGATAAACACTGGACTGTAAGGTTGGTTTGAATCACACAAGGTTGGTTGGTGGTTCAAACCAATCAATGGCTCCTCAGAAACCTTATTTAGGGTCACTATGAGTTGGAACTGAACCCACGGTACTTAATAACAACAACCATGTTTGTATAATTCACTCACAGGTTGACTTGTTATTTGACATTGAATTGATTAGTGGGTTTCAACCACTGACCTTGCTTGTCTAGTTCTTGTCCTATAGTACCATACCAGGAGTCCACAGGTTGACTTGTGTTAAGTGACATCGAGTCCGTTGTATACATAACAACCCTGTATAGGGGTTCCAAAGAGTGGCTAGTGAGTTTGAACCGCCAACATTGCAACTAGCAATCCAGTGCTTGTCTTACAGTGCCACGCCAGGACTATTGTTGTTGTGTGCCATTGAGTCGGTTCCGACCTATAGTGACCCTCTATGAGCTTGAACCGCTGAACTTGCAGTTCAAACCGCTTTACAGTTTGGCTCATTAACCCATAGCGCCATTGTCTGGGAGGATTTTCAGTTTGGGCTCTGCCCCTTAGTAGCGTCTCGGAGCCTGTTTCCTCACTTGTCTAATAGAATCTTTGTGGAGGTGCAATAACAGAATAAATGGTTCAGATGGACATTATAGCTGGATGTTTGTTTGCTTATCCCCTTCTCATTCCTAATACTGGTTTTTTGTTTTGTTTTGTCCTTTGAACCATCTTCTACCACCTGACTTTCAATTTATATTGAACTAATCATGGTTCTCTTTTTATGTGAGCTAAAATGAGAAAATTAACATTCTCATTATAAAAGCACACCCATAAAGCTCATGAACCTTAGTGCTGCCGCATAACTGCAGCTAAACTGCTGAGAAGGGACCAGAGAACAAAAGCCCTTTCTAGAGTAGAGGGCAGTCAGCAGAGGGGAAATCTATGGGATGTGAGATAGTTGGGCTGATGCTTGTAGAGTCATGTAAGAAACAAGAGACTTAAAACTGCACATGGCCTGGGCTGGGTTACAAAAGGGAAGTGGTCAAAAAGTCCAATACAGCTCCTCCCCAATTCCTTCTACTAAGAAGACAAATTAGAAGACAAGAAATCGGTAAAACAGGATGTAAAGTTTATATACAAGAATATAATGTTTATCTGAAATATTTACAGTGTTGGTTAAAGCAATATTTTTACAACTTTTGAAGGTAAACTACTATGTATATTACAGGTAAGCTACAATGGTTTAATTTGCAAAATTAAGTAAAAAAAAGTATTTTAAACAAAGCTTAAAGTACTCTGGTCAATTATAAAATGCATGTTTTATCCTTTAATTTGAATGAATATTGGTTCAAGTGCCATTTTTTAACTCAATGGGAAGTATTGTAGCTGGAAATGTAATACACGAAACAGTTATAAATTCCTAATCAGGGTGTAAAATGACTAGTGAATTGTTTTAAGACTTAGACATCAAGTCTCAGGCTGGAGCTGAGACAGCTGTTGAGATAACAGCCAGCTTTATCTCAACAGGGTCTGTGACCCACACCACATAGAAAAATGAAGCAGTTTGCTTGTTATAACAACTTTAGTGAGCATGAAACCAGCTGATCCAAACAGGGGATAAAAAAAACCCCAAATCAAACCCAAGTCACAGTTACATCCATTTAACACAGCTTCAAAGTGAGCTATTTTAATATCTCATAAAAAATACTCATGATTTTATTAGTTTGAATGTGTCTACAAGATTTGGGCAAGTTTTTCTTTAGGTGAAAACAGCTATCCATCCCTGGGGTTTTATAACTCAGGAGATGCTGGGGGGTGCAAACGTGCAAAAGGCAAGGGGGAGAGCTCCAGGCTGGGGCCGGAGCCTCAGGGACTATGCTTGGGAATGAGAGCTGAGTCCCGGAATGGTAATGGTCAGCTGAGCTCTGGAGCCGGTTGGTCAGGAGCAACCTGGGCACCAGAACTAGCACTGCAGCTTGCGGATGCTGCGAGAGATGCGCTTGAACTCTCTCTGCCCCTTCTGCCACCGCTTCACCGAAGTGATCACTAACTCCCCACCTTGCTTCTGTCCCATGACCAGATAGGGAGCGTTGATGTCATTCATTTCCTCACAGGTACACTGCAAGCTGTCTTTGAGCCACAGCACCGATTTCTTCAGGTCCCTTTCGGACACGCCGTTCAGCTTGTAAATGGTCTTGCTCTTGGTCTCCAGGATAATTTTGGTATCTCGGTTGATGTAAGTTATCTCCTTCACTTTTATTTTCAGTGCTATGGAAACAAGAGAGAGCCGAAAGAATCATACCAGTTATGATACAAGAATAGCATATAAGTTGTTGCTGTTAAGTGCCATCAAGTCAGTTCTGACTCATAGTGACCCTGGATAGCGTTTGAGGAGCGGCTGGTGGGTTTGAACCGCCGACCTTTTGGCTAGCAGTCTAGTGCTGATCCTATAGTACCTATAAGGACCCCTGGTAGTGTACTGGGTTACACATTGGGCTACTAATTGCAAGGTCAGCAGTTCAAATCCACCAGTAGCTCAGAGGGAGAAAGATGAGGCTTTCTGCTCCTGTGAAGATTTATAATCTCAGAAAACCTATGCAGGATTGCTATGAGTTGGAACTGACTAGATGGCACACAATCACCAATCACCCTAATGGTGTAATAGTTAAGCACTCAGTTACTGATCCACCAAGTAGCTCTGTGGGAGAAAGACCTGGTGATTTGCTCCTGTAAAAGTTACAATCTAGAAAATCCTCTGGGGGCAGTTCTACACTGTCACATAGGGTCACTATAAGCTGAAATAGACTCCATGGCACCTAACAACAACAACAATAAATACAGAGTTTTCCGCACTCCACTCTCTATTTGAGTGACTCAGCCTGGGGAGGTAAGACAAGCTATGAAACTGTCAGAGGCTGTGGGTAGGAGGTTGAGGACTAGGGCAGCAGGTGGCTCCATTTCTAAAGACTCAAAGAATTGAGTCCTTTCAAAATGCATTTTCTTTGCAGGACTCAATTAACTTTTCTTCTGGCTTCCTTGTCCTTGTGTTTTTACGTAGGTTGCATATGGTTTGTACTCTCCTCAACAAATGATTTCCCCTATTAGAGAATTCAGCATGAAAAGAAATGCCTGACTCTTAGGTGAAACATGATCTTTCTGTGGCCGTAAACTTTAAACTCAATTTATTATGTTGGAGAGGTTTTTGGACAAACCTGTAAGGAAATTGTATTACACAATCATTGTTTTCTAAAGAACAGATTACAGGGAAGGAAAATTGATCATACAGCTGCATTTGATTTGTTAAAGTAACTAGGAAGAAAAAAAAAAAAAAAAAAAAGCAAGACTTTTTTAAAAAGAGTACAACTTGTTTAGCTGTAAAAGTGTTTTTCTGAATACTTCATCCTCATATGTTATCATTTGCCTGTTCAAGGCCAAGGTGTTTACAGATATATAGGTACTATTTCCAAAATGTATTATGTAAACTCATTAGAAGTTTTAAAGCTAAAAGTGGTTTACTATAAAAGACACATTTGATAGTCATGAACAACATTCTTTGGGAAAGAAATCCCTACAAACATGGATGTTGGAATTAAATTTCAGACTCCTGGAAGGCAGGGAAAGGATCAAGTTTTAAGGTTGGAAAGGACCATCTCTAGTTTAATACATGAAGAATCTTAAATACAGAGACAACTAATGACCTATGAGGTGCCCTGGTGGAGTAGTGGTTAAGGTCTTGTTAACTGAAAGGTTGGTGGTTCAAACACCATGGAATCAAGATGTAATGGTCTACTTTGATGAAGATCACAGCCTTGGAGACCCTATGAGGCTATTCTCCTCTATCCTATATGGTCATCTGAGTTGGACTTAACTCTATAGTTATAGGAGATAAAAAAAAGAAAATCTCAAAGCACTTACATACACTCAAAAAAGTCGAACACCAATTTAAACCATACAATATCTGCCCTCAAGATAATTTCAACTCATAGAAACAGAGCAGAACTGTTCCACAGGGTTTCCAAGACTGGAATGTTCTGGAAAGAGACTGCCATATCAGTCTCCCATGGAGCAGCTGGTGGATTTGAACCACTAACCTTTTGGTGAGCAGCCAAGTGCTTTAACCACAAGGGAGTTTGACTAAGCATGGGTCTTCCAGTCAAGCAGGAAATGAGAGAACCTCAACCAGGTAAGTCAAAGATGCTGTGAGTTGGCCAACCATGGCTTTATCTGATGAACATCTAAACTATAGTACTGAATTCTAAGAGCTTATGAGATTGAAGTCATAGAAAACCAGGTAGAAATGTCAAACATTCCTGGGTTCTCTGCATAGGAGATGGAGGTGATAGAAGACAAATGTCTAGGTGCTGCAGGATAAGCACTGGACAGCTAGTTAAAAGGTAGATGGTTCAAATCCACTAGCCAGTCTACAGGAAAAAAGATGAGGCTTTTTGTTCCTGTAAAGATTTACAGCCTCAGAGAATAGAATAGTTATGAGTTGGAACCAACCTGATGGCAGTGGATTTGGTTTGATTTAGAACCATCATTTACAGCACAGTTTGGGCATGCGTAAGATTTCACAAGGTCAAATGGAACATTCTTGAGCTCCCGACATTAGCAAAATCATCACTTTTGACATAGGGTTAGATTTATTCGTCATCTTTCTCTACTTCTAAATGAACAACTTTGCAAAAGTTTACTATGGGGAAAAGCAAGGATTTCTTCCCTGGATTTTCAGCTGGGACCAAATACAGGGTATCAAAATCCAAAAATAACTTTCCTTTACCCTGGAATGGAGATGCAGGATACGTTAAGGGGGCAGAAATGATGCCACTGTTTGGTCTAACAAGAGGGTGTCGACACTAGAAGGCAATTCTGATCCTCTCTTTATTTGCCAGTACTTTCACCATTGAAGTGAGAAGCCATTCTTCATTATTGTAATTTCTCTACTTCAGGGATGGGGAAGGGTGTTTTCATGAATGATTCAATTCTAAATAGGTTTGGTTTCTACACTTACCCTCCCATCTAAAAACATAGGTAATAGATAAAACAGGACTCCAAAGCACACAACTACCACCACCACCATTACCACCCCACCATCCCTTTATTGGTCAAAATGAGTATGGGGAAGCAGAAAACAAAGCTTGTAACGTATCTATATGGAATACTTGAATGTGATGCCCCTCACATTGTTGAGAAAGGTTTTCTGCCTCTAAGGAGAGACAACATGAAGGTACATTGACATACATAATCATTTTTTGGCCCAGCTCCTGATGGGACATCCACAGAAAGTAAGCAATATGTGTGAGGGTGTGTGACCCCTAAATCCAACTTCTTTGGAGCTCCATGATATAATAACTTTTTCATAGAAGTCCAGAGAGAGATGCATATAAGATCTAGTGTAAAGCTCAAAAACTGTCATAAAAATGCAATTTTATACAAATTTGATTAAAAGGATATCTTTCTATTTTGCTCTTGGAATGTGGTAACTCTTGTAAGATAAGCACAACCACAAGGTTGGCAGTTTCAGCCCACTAGCTGCTCTGAGGAAGAAAGATGAAGCTCACTTCTCCTGAAAAAATTGACAGCCTTGGAAATCCTACACAGGGTTGCCATGAGTTGGAATTGACAAGATAACACTTAACAACACCAATGTCTAGGCCTTAAGCAAGCCTTGTAGTATGGACACTGTGAACTATGGTACAGCTCTGGTGATTTGGGAGTTGTTTTTGTTGTTGGTAAGTGCTGTCAAGTTGGTTCTGACTAAGTGACTTTGTATAGGGTTTCCAAGGATCAGCTAGTGAGTTTGAACCACTGACCTTGTGGTTCAAGCTGACGTTATAGTCCAGTGCTTTATTCCATAGTGCCACACCTGGTAATGTGCCTCATCCTCAGCTAATCAGAGTGTTGTATATGTCTGAACAGATAGCCCTCTCATCCCCACTGGTGACTCTTCTGGGGTAATGATTGGTTAGGACTTACAGCTGCCCCCTCTTTTACCCTTTCTTAGCAGCGTAAAGTCTTTTCCTAAAGCTTTGACTATGGCTATTCTGGACCAGCCAATAAGATGATTTCCTGGAAAAGGCTTGGGCTGTAAGGATCTGACCAAGACTGAGATTCTGGGATGGAAACGGGAAGGGAAGGGAAAGTAAGGGGGACATTCTTCAACAGTGGGGACTGGAATGATTTCCTTCAGTCTCAAAGACTTTGCTGAATATGTGGTGGCTATGTACCACGGAGTTAGTTCTGACTCATAGCGACTCTGTATAGGGTTTCTGGGAGCAGAAAGCCTCATCTTTCTCCTATGGAACGGCTAGTAGATTCAAACTGCTGACCATGAAATTAGCAGCCCAATTCATAACCACTACACTACCAGAGCTCCTTATTGAGTATGGGCCTGTTAGAGTCCATCATCATCTGACAGAGTGGGGACCACATCTGTTGACCAATAAGTTCAACCTTCTGTTTTTTAAAGGTGTACCATAATCCTCACCACTGGACCAATAAATAAATTGACAAAGACTTCATTTTGTTTGGACTATTACCACTCGTGAAGGCAGCAGTCAAGACATCAAATCAAATTTGCACTAGGCAAATCTGCTACACAAGACCTCTTTAAGATGTCCAAGAACAAAGATGTCAGTTTTTGGACTAAGGTGCACCTGACCCAGGCCAGGGTAATTTCAATAGCCTCATATGCATGTGGAGTCCTGGTGTGGCACTGTGGGTTAGTTTGCTAGACTGCAAAGTTGGTTTGCACGGCAAGGTTGGTGGTTCAACATCACCAGTCGTTTCTTAGAAACCCTACAGAGGGTCGCTATGGGTCAGAACTGACTCCACAGCACTTAACAACAACAACATTTGTATGTGAAAGTTGAACAATGAATAAGGAAGACCGGTAGGAGAACTTATGAATTTGAGTTATGGACTGCCAGAATAACTTACAAATCTGTGTTGGAAGAAGTACAGCCAGAATGCTCCTTAGAAGCCAGGATATTATCAGGAGGGACCAGACCCTGGAGAAGGATATCATGCTTTGTGGAGTGAAGGGTTAGCAGAAAAGGGGAAGATTCCAAAGAGATGGATTGGCACAGTGACGGTAGTAATGGACTCAAGTTTAACAATTGTGAGGATGGCACAGGACTGGGCAGTGTTTCGTTCTGTTGTGCATAAGGTTGCTATGTGTTGGAACTGACTCGATGACACCTAACAATGACAACAAAAGTACTTTTCTTTCCAATGGAATGAAAGCAAGAAGTGTGGCTCATAGGATCTTGGGCGGAGTTTTTTTTGTCTCCCCACAGTTCTGTATTTAGTAGAGAAGGCACTGGTGGAATCCTGTACAGACAAAAGCTTTAACTCTTCCTAAATCTGGGTAATGTTATCACTCACATCTTTACTGTTCCCAGGTATCATGGCATCGTCCATGAATCTTATTAAAGTAAATTCCTTTTTTTTTTTTTTTTTTTTTTTAACTATTTGCAAATGTGTCATTAATGTGTCTGGGCTTATTCATAAAACCCTTTTAAATAACTTCTTTGAAAAATGATTTTATGGTGGTGTTTCAAGCCCATGTTAGATGTCTTCTCAATTAACCAACCTTTAAAAATAAATTTAAGAAAACCTGCTTATATTATTAACTAGCATCTTAGATAAATTCACGAATGGTAGAACATAGAGATGCAGATGATGATTGGTTATACATAATATAAAAATATTTCTATTTGGCACCAGAGTAAATTTTTATTTGTGGCTGACTAGGGCTAATATTTACATGTTTTCATCCCTAGTGCACAAGCCAAGTGACTAGAAGGAAGTTCAAATTAGATGCTTTCAGGGAAATAAGCTTCAATTGTATTTTACCCAATTTTCTACTAACATCTGAATAATTTGTAGCTTTAAGTTTTACTGGTGATTAAACTTTTGAACGTGAAATCTTTAAGTGGTAGTGGTGCATTACTTACCAAAATCATTTTTACAAAGAGTTTCCATTATGTCGTTGTCATCATCATTTTTATTTTTGCAGGCTTCACACACCTTTGGAGCTACAAAAGTGAAAAAAAAAACAGCTTTAAGTAAGTTTGTTTAAAAGGAAACAGCAGGTGGCGTGTGTAAACAATTCTAAGGCCTAATGTAGGCAAGGCGTCCTGGTGTGGGGCTGTGGGTTAATGCGCCAGACTGAAAAGCCATTTGAATTGCAAGGTCAGTGGTTCAAGCTTACCAGCTGCTCCTTGGAAGCCCTATACAGGGCCACTGTGGGTCAGAACTGACTTGACAGCACTTAACAACAACAATATAGGCAAGAGTAGCATTTGTCCTATATGACTAGGCCTCATTTATACAAGTAGGATCTCTAGTTCCTCAGAAAGTCTCCCATGCCTCTCATTTTAGGTTGAGCAAAATAAAAATGCCCATATGTTGTGTTTAATAAGTGGTGAATTCCATTCAATAATAAAGGAATTAATGGATGGGCTATACAATTGTATGTAGCAATAGTTGCAGCATTTCATCAAACTGATTCTCTGAAGATGTTATTTCTATGGCCTCTCCAAGGACAAAACGCCAACAGAGCCAAAGATCCTTGAGGAATTTCAGAAAACTGGTAATCATCAAATATGGCTTCAAGACTGTCTCTTTCAGTTGCAGGCCACCAGTGAAGTTCCGCCTCTGTTGGGCTCTTCAGAAGAGTTCTGTGCACCTAGGGAGTCATTTTAAGACATTTTCAAGTCTAGACTGGAGGGGTGGCTAGAGTTGTAAAGATCACACATGGGCTATTTCTACTTTGGAAACACACTTCACTAATTTCAACAGTGTGTTCCAACTGGTCTGTATCATCTTGTACTTTCTGTCAAGTCTGTGCATGGGTTAAGCAATGTTTGTTTCATTGTGATCCACTAACTCACTGTTACAGGTTCTTCTGGACCTCCTTTACCTATTTCCAACTCTTAAAAACCCAAACACCCAAAACTCTTCCTGAAACTTACCAAAGTAGGAGCAAAACCATCTATGGGTTCTGACCAAACTAAGGAGTTGGTCACAAGTACAATGATCACAGAGCCCATTAAAGGTTCTTCCAAAAGAGTCTGATTTTTTTGGGAGGTAGAGAGGTGGGAGGGGAGAAGAAAGCATCTTCCTCTTCTTCCATTTATAAATTTGTTAATAGTGTCTTTTAAATATGTTGTTAAGTACCATGGAGTTGGTTCCAACTCATAGTGACCCTGCACAGGGTTTCCGAGGCTGCACATCTTTACGGGAGCAGAAAGCCTCATCTTTCTCCCGTGGAACAACTGGTAGTTTCGAACTACCGACCTTGAAGTTAGCAGCCTGATTCATAACCACTACGCTAAATTCTTAGTGTTATGAAATTTAATTTTTTCACAGAAAATGTTGTAATTAGTAGAGTTGGAGTTCTAATTGGCGCTGTAGGATATGCACTCGACTACAAGGTTGGTTTGAACTGCAAAGCTGGTGGTTCCAACTTACCAGCTGCTCCTCTGAAATCCTATGCAGGATTTCTAACTTGATAAATAACAATAGAGTTATTTATCAAGTCAAGTTAGAAAAATCACAAATAGCAAATTCTGAAGAACATAAACTTTTATTTTTGGAATAGGAAAATGCAGTTTCAAAAAAGAAATGTACAGTGTATAACATTGACACCTAGAGTGGAAAGAAAGAAAAACAAAAGCAAAACTGCCTTTAGAAACATTTTCTTTGTTGTTGTTAAGTGCCATCCAGGCGGTTCCGACCCATAGTGACCCTGTATTGGGTTTCTGAGGAGCAGCTGGTGAGCTTGACCCGCCGACCTTGCAGTTCAGATGGCTTTGCAGTTTGACATATTAACCCACAGCGCCACACCAGGACTCCTTTTCATTTTCATTAGGGACTGTTGTTGTTGTTGTTAAGTGCTGTCGAGTCGGTTCCGACCCATAGCGACCCTGTACAGGGTTTCCGAGGGTGTAAATCTTTACGGGAGTAGAAAGCCTCATCTTTCTCCCGCGGAGTGGCTGGTAGTTTCGAACCGCTAACCTTAAGGTTCGCAGCCCGATTCGTAACCACTACGCTAGGAATATATATATAAAATGTTACTAACCTGCTTTGGTTGTTTTTTGGTATATGTTGGACAAAAGTTTGAAAAATGCCGAACATTTGCAATAAATTAGAAATCTAACCAATAAGATGTTTGGAAACTGCAAAGTGCATGCCAGGAAAGATTGCTAAGCAACTTTGCATTTTCTTTAACTAATAATGGCTGTAGGAAAACAATTAGAGATTGAAAGGGAGATGCTGTTGAATGCTTTGAAAGGGATTAGGAAGCCCCCTTTCCATCCTAGGGGGGACCTAAATCAGTTCAGATGTATTGTATACGGTTTCTTTTCAGGAAGAATATCAAGAGCCCATCAGGTTTTCATTGCTTTGATGGTTTTTGCACAGGAACTCTCCCTGTTTTCTAAAAACTTGGGAAACTCTCTTCTGCATGATTTTCTCCAGTTAAGTAAAACCACTCCTAAAATAAAAGCTGATAGTGATGGAAAGAGGATTCCTTTGTGCCTTGTTGACAGATTTCTTTCTCAAACGGTTAGAACCAATACTAAATTACTCAACATGCCCTTTTCTAGATTTCTCCTCCAGCCAGTTCTCATTTTATTTACAAACCTAAATGGGCTAAGGACAAAAAATATCTTAAGGAGTTAACTGTTTGTGCATCCAGGTTATCCAGCTTGTACGAAATGCTCCTGTGACTAGAATTCTGTGGTAAGGACATGCTGGAAAGAGGGTGACCGAGGAGCCTCTGGCCAGGGTGCTCCCCCGAGAATCGCTTCCAAAGCTCAGAAATGCTACCCCATAAACTATAAAGAACAGATTCCTTTCAGTTTTTTATATTAACTTTTTTGACAATCCCTAAGGAAGAGTCCTGGTGTGGCGCTGTGGGTTAATGTGCCAGACTGCAAAGCCGTTTGAACTGTAAGGTCGGCGGTTCAAGCTCACCAGCTGCTCCTCGGAAACCCTGTACAGGGTCGCTATGGGTCGGAATTGACTAGATGGCACTTAACAACAGCAACAACAAGGAAGAGTAGTTGATGTAACGTGGGGCAAGTTATGAGAGACTTGGGGTAGGGGATCTAAAATTTGGTACAGGCTTGTTGCGATGACAGACCAGAGCAAGGAAACTGTCTGATGCGACTGGGACTAGCACCCCTGATCGCCCCGCGGAGAAGGTAAGGGAAAACGGTGGACACACGCGGATCCTCTAGAGCGTCTCGTGGGAGCTAGGGCGCGGTGGGAAGTAAGAAGGGAGGCTTACCTTCTTCGGTGGCCGGAAGGAGGTGGTCGCTGCTGGCGAGAGGGATGCAGAGGTCGTTGTCCTGGGGAAAGCGGTCGCACTCGAGCATGTCGGGCCAGGGGAAGCCGAAGGCGGACATGACAGGGGCGCAGCGGTCTTTCACCTGCACGCAGAGCGAGTGGCACGGCTGAATGGTCTCGTCCAGGTCGTCTAGGCAGACGGGGGCGAAAAGCGAGCACAGGAACTTCTTGGTGTCCGGGTGGCACTGCTTCATGACTAGCGGGATCCAGGCTCCCGCCTGTTCCAGCACCTCCTTCATAGTCTCGTGGCCCAGCAGGTTGGGCAGCCGCATGTTTTGGTACTCGATGCCATGGCACAGCTGCAGGTTAGCCGGGATGGGCTTGCAATTGCTGCGCTTATAAGAGAAATCGGGCTGGCCGAAGAGAAAGAGCCCCCGCACCGAGTGCAGGCAACAGTGCGAGGCGAGGACTAGCAGAAGTAGCGAGCCGGGGCCCTGCGGCATTGTGGGCGCGCAACCCCCGGGGGGCAGCGGGAAGGAGCCGGGGAAGCGCGAGGCAGCCGGAGCCCGAGCTCGTCCCGGGCCCGCTCGCTTAGCTCGGCGCACCTTAGGGTGCCTGGAAGGAACCGAACGCGAGGAGCACGGCGCGGAGCAAAGTGCTCTCGGCTCAGCTTCGCGCAGTAACCCGGCGTGCAACTCCTGGGGGCTCCGACCCGGGGGAGTAGAGTGAGCTGCGGCTGGGGCGCAGGCAGAGTTTTCTTGGCCTTTTTTATGCAAATCTAGAGGTGGGGGATGGAAGGGAGGGGCCACTGGAGAGTAATCCGAGGAGGGTTGGTCACTACTTTTTTGGTTTGGTTTTTCGTTGAAAATACCCTTCACGCGCTTTCTGGAAGGAAATTCTGGCCGCGCCCCCTCCCCAGATGCTGCTGCGCGCTCTCTACGATATTTTGGACAACAGACAAACGATCCCCGCCAGTGAGCCCCCACAAAGCATGCGGGACGCGGGCTGCGGGTTACGCTGCGAGCTGCCTACGCGCCAAATGCTGGCGGGAATCCACCCCGCCCCCAGCAGGGACAGGGTCTGGGTTTGTTTGGCTCCAGCTGGAAGTTTACGCTGGAGACCTGGGGCTGTAGGGTGGAACTGTGTCCCGAATAGCAGCAAGCCGTTAGACCTCGGACTCTTTGAACCCTCGACTTGCTCCCAGGACCTGTCTGCACAGGGTTGCCTCCGCGAGCCTTGTTTCACCCCGAATTTCCAGTTCAGCATCCTGGTTCACTGGCACAGGCGGGGTGCTCGTTTTTGTTCTTAAAAAAAGAATAAAATAAATAACAGAATTGTAAACAGAGTCGTAGGAGTAAATCTATTACACCGTAAACGAAAAATAATAGAACCTTCTGATTATTTTGTTGGGAGGAGTGTAAAGAAGAAAATGCCCATGTGGGAAAGCCTTTAGGAGAGTCTCATCAAAACCACACATTTTGGAGGGGAGACTTTTCCTCCGTTAGTGGATGGAAAGAGCATCATGGGTCATAGGACACTTTAGTTACTGTAACAGGGCACTCAGGAAAGCTGAAGTGTGGGCCCCAGAGGTGGTGCGGCCTAGAAGACGGGTGGCTGGGCTAAGGCACTGGCAGAGAATGTGGCAGGTGAACAGACTGGGAAGGACGGATCCACGAGGACTAGTACGGGTCCTGGCAGAATTGGTTCATTCATCCTACACATACTAATGGGCACCGTGCTGGAACTGAATATACAGAGGTGAACAAACAGGCTTGGCCCCTGCTTTAGTGAAGTTAAGGATCTGACTATTGCAAACAGTAAATTCACAGATGTAAACTGGGACGGGTGTCCTGGTGTAGCGCTGTAGAATAAGCACTGGGATGCTAACCACAGGTTGGTGGTTCAAACCCACCAGTCGCTTCTCAAAACCCTATACAGGGTCGTTATGAGTCGAACGAACTCGAAGACACTGTTAACAACAAGAAATTGGGACTAAAGTGCCTAGATTGGGAAAGTGTGTGTGTGTATGTGTGAAGTTCTTTATCCCTAATTGCTTCAAGTCCCCCGTAGAGGCAGGTGTTCTCCTCCCCTTTCAGCCTCCGGTATGGGTGACCGAGCAGATCCAAAGAAATAATCCCTAAGACTCACCCCGTCAAGGTTCTTTCATATGTAAGGTAGGCGCATTGTTATTCCTTCCCCGCCACTTAAGATCATCAAGCTAAATTCGCGGCTTTCCGTTTTCTCTTCTTCCGGAAGATGCCTGGGCCTCGGCTCAGTCCCAGATCATCCGCTTGCTTGGTGATTCTGCTGTTTTGAGAGGAGGGGGTTAAAGCGTGAGCAGCAAAAGCCCACTCAGAGTTGTCGCCTACGCCTTTCTGGCCATAAACATGCAATGAAAATCACCATTAGTACGGAGTGTTGTTATTAAGTGCTGTGGAGTGGGTTCCGACTCACAGTGACCCTGTATAAGGTTTCCAAGGTTAAACCGCTGACCTTGTGGTTAGCACTCCAGTACTTATCCTACAGCGTCACACACCTGAATTCCAAGAATCTGGGTCTCTAATGGCTCATCTTCCATCTTCCCTTTCTTGTCGCCAGTGTACTGTTCCGGAAGGTCCGTGTGTTGCAAAAGGCCGTTGTAACGCCTAACTGGTCCTGAGCCTTTTCATTTCTAACGAAAATACAAAGAGGTCTAAAATTTCCATCCCTCCCTAAACACAAACTACTTGTAAAATAAACTCAAAATGGAACGGAAGCACATTGAACTAAACAGCTCAGCAGAGCTTGAGCTCTGAGATCCTGGGAACTGGGTCTGGGAGTGGGACGCGTTCTCTTCGCCTTCATCGCCCTCAGCTCCAGCGCTCTCCCTCGCGTCACCTTCACCTCCCTGCTGCCCTTGCGCGAAAGCCCAAAGCGAATCGAACTAATTTCAGGCCGAATGCGACTGCACACCCAAAAGCAGCAGGGAGCCTGGATACCTGCAGGCCCGCGCGGCCAGAGGCATTGTTTCAGTAGCCGGCGCAGTCCTGCTCGCCTCCAGGGGGCGCTAGGGGACGCGCGGGAGTCTCCTCGCTGCGAGCACTGTCCAGCGTTGGCAGGCCTCGTTTACCTCCTGGCGGCGCCTACCACGGCCGCCCGGGTGACTTCCGGAATCCTTGTCACACCATCTCGGCCCCATTGGGTATCGGTTGCACCCTCCATTCCCAACCCTGCACATGCCCCACTCCTTTTCCTTTCTGACTCTCGCCCTCGACAGCGGGAGGAGTTGATTGCTTGGGAACAAATAACCTCCCGCAGAGGGCGAAACGTGAGTGCCCGCCGTTGTTTCTCTGAAAAGAGGATAGACCTGAATGCTTGGTAACATTCCGGGCGTGCCTTTTCAACCCTGACTCCCCCTTTTGCAACCGAATCCAGTCACTTGGCGCGAAACCTCCAGAGGTAGAGATGTGCACAGGTAGTGTTGCCCCGCGATTTTGCCTCCCTTCTCCCTTCTCGGCTCTCAGCATCAAAATGTATCAAAAGCCGCCAAAGCCTTTAAAAAACCCCCACAAATGTACAGTCAATGCTTAATCCTATTCCCCACTATCATGTAGTACTGGCCAGTTCCAGGAACGAGAACTATTCATTCAAACTCAAGGTAAATGTGATGGGTGCCGAGCTGTGCAACCTGTTTAAAGGGGGTTGCCTATGGGTTCCGGTGATTGGATAGGGCCTATCCCACCTCCCAGCCCCTTCTGAATGCAGCCGACCTAAAGAAAAGCCTCTGGATTTGACAGCGTTTCTCTGCTTTTGTCCTTCCTGTTGTCAGGTACGGAAGACTCTTGAACAAAGAAAGGCTTGGTTAAACCTGTTTACTAGCAACAAGAGTTTTGGGGCAGGCAGGACCTCAGTCTTATGCTCAGAGATTTTGTTTTGTCTAAGAGGCTGACTCAATTGAGAAACTGGCTCTGGCTGCTCGGGAATCTCCCGGCTCTGTCTTCACTGATTCAGTGAGCCCGGAGGCCAGGGGTTGGGGGTCGGGGTGAGATGTGCCAGGATGCGGACGAGGGCAGGGGGGCGGGGGAGGACGAGCCAAATATGGTATCTGCACTCTTATTTCTCAGAGGGAGTCAAGGCAAAAGGAGGAGAACGACGTGTGTCCTTTTTCCAAAACTAGAAAGTTTGGGGTTTCAATGCTCTTTATTAAGTGCATGGCCTCCTGGGAGGCTTTAAATCTTTACAGCAACTCCAGAGCCTGGATTAATGTATTTACGTAAGACAGGCCAGGAGCGGTCTGGAGAAACACCTAGAAGGCTGCTGACGCTAAAAGGTCGAGTTCACAGAAGTTGAGACTCCTGGTGTGGCGCTGTAGGATCAGCACCTGGCTGTGAACCACAAGGTCTGCAGTTCAAACCTATGAGCTGCTCCTCAGAAACCCTATGTTGTTAAGTGCCGTCGAGTCGGTTCCGACCCATAGCGACCCTGTACAGGGTTTCCGAGGGTGTAAATCTTTACGGGAGTAGAAAGCCTTATCTTTCTCCCGTGGAGCGCCTGGTAGTTTCGAACCACTGACCTTAAGGTTCGCAGCCTGATTCGTAACCACTATGCTACTAGAGCTCCTACTGGGTAACTATGAGTCGGAACTCACTCCAAGGCACTTAACAACAGAGATTGTAGGCCTTATGTCTCATGGCAGGTGGTTGTTGTTAGTGGCTGGTGAGCTTGAACCGCCGACACTGTGGTTCAAACCGACTTTGCAGTCCAGCGCATTAATCCACTGCGCCACACCAGACTCCATCCGGCAGGTAGATCTACTATTATCATTTTTCAAATAGGTGGTTGTAAGTGCCATGAAGTCGGTTCCGACTCATAGCAACCTTGTATAGAAGCAGCTGGTGGGTTTGAACCGCTGACTTTGCAGTTAAGCAGTCCAATGTTAATGCACATCAGGAACCTGAAGGAGGAGAGGTGGAGGTGGTGGTGTGCCGCGGAGTCGGTTCCTACTCATAAATGACCTTGTATAGGGTTTCCGAGGCTATAAATCTTTATGGGAGCAGAAAGCCTCATCTTTCTTCCGCAGAGCGGCTGGTAGTTTCGAACTGCTGACTTTGAGGTTAGCAGCCGGGGTCGTAACCACAATGCTACCAGAGTTCCTTTGAAGGAGAGTATTCTTGTTGTTCTTGTTAAGTGCCATCAAGTCGTTTCTGACCCATAGTGACCCAGTGTAGTGTTTCCAAGGATCCGCTGGGGAGCTTGAGCCACCGATCTTGAGGTTCAGACCGACTTTGCAGTCCAGCCACTTTAACCCACAGCGCTAGGACTCCTGAAGAAGATAGCAAATAAAAATGGAAAGTGCCGCAAAAACACTCAGTTTGGAGGTCTACTGACTGTATTGGAATGCAGGTGTTCCGACTCTGTGGGCTTTCGAGGAGTGGGTTTTCACCACAGACCTTGTGGTTAGCAGTCCAGTGCTTATCCTAAAGCGCCACACCCAGACTCCTGTCAAATAAGTAATTACCAGGAAATTGAAGTTCGGAGGGGTAAGTAACTTGAATTAGTGGTTCAGCTTGCTGGTCGTTGTTACAAATGCTGGATTTGGGGACCCGTGCTGATCCAACAGCTTTGTTGCTTGATTCACCCAAGCACACTCCAATTTGTCCTGCCAAAACACTGGCGATGGATAGCACCTCCTCCAAAAGCGGTGGACCTGAGCGTTTCCGGCTCCTGATGGAGAATCTTTCCATAGCATTCGCTGTAACCATTTGGGGGCGCCATTTCCTAAAATAGAGACTGTCCCTCTAGGGTTGCAGGTCAGTTTCCTTTTCGCTGTTAGTTCTGAGATCCTTCACGTTTCTCGATGTTGGGCAGGAAGGTGACTTTTTTTTTTTTTTCCCCGGGAGGGAGGAGATTACCTAGTTGACCCTCCTTTGGTCCTCACTCCACCGCCGCCCCATAGCTAAGAGTGCCGCTCGGGCGGCCAGGCTGCATCTGCTCCCTGGTCACCCATTGTTATTGTGACCGCGGGGTCCCCAGAGACTGAGACGCAGAATTCACTAACCAGATAACGTGATCCGGGTGTGCGACCAGAGTCTTTACTTCTCGTTTTAAGAGCAACCAAGTCTGAGGGCCAACAGTTCCCCAACTCCTAATCTTAGCTTTTGCGCGTCTCTTTATTTATTTGAAGGGCAGCGGGCCCCTCCAGGTCTGCATTGAACCTACAAACGCTAGGTCCCGGGAGGCTGTGACTCGCCAGCAGCAGGGCTGTTGGAGAGGCCCCGCCCTCAGCTCTTCGCTCCCCCAGGACGTTCGGGCGCTGGAGCTAGCTGGCAGAGGAATGGTGCGGATTCCGCGGCGGGAATCTGTGACCCCCGGGCGGGTGGAGATGGAGAAAACTAGTCCTCGTTAGGCCTTGGAGCTGAAGCGGTGCGCGGGAGGACGGGGCGACGTTTCTCGGTGTCGGAGATGGGGGAGGAGGAGGCAGTGGGGGTGGAGCGGGAGGAGGAACCATCCTGTTGCCCTGCCAGCGGGTCACCTCACCGCGCAAGAGCCGGCCCAGGGGAGAGTTGTTATTGCCAGTTGTGTGTGAGCTCTCTCTTGGTGGCACCAACTAGAGCGCTTCTGTTTAAAACCAATATGAATCCTCTACGGTCAGTCCTGAGGCCTCTTTGTCCTAGTACCGCGAATTTACTGACAAAGGCCTGAAGGCAATGTTGGATACCTTTGGAAAACAGTGTTGTTGCTAAATGCCATAGGGTCGGTTTGGATTCAACGACCCAGTATAGGGTTTCCAAGGAGCAGAAGGTGAGTTTAATCGCTTCCTTGAGGTTCAAGCCGATCTTAAGGTCCCGAGCTTCCACACCAGAACTTCCTTGAAGCACAGTAGAGAACTGAAAAACAAGTCACTCCAAAATGGTAAAACCAGTTACACTTACAATGATGATCAAATACTGCAATAGGACATTTTTTTTGTTCTTCACCAGCCACATGGATGTTTTAGTTAACACCTTACTTGGGGTGGGTGGATAAATAGAGGCACATTATAGAGGCTATCTGTGTGGTCTGGACTTCTGGTGTGGCACTGTAGGATCAACACTGGACTAAGAGCCATAAGGTCAGCAGCAGTTCAAACCTACCTTGGAAATCCTGTACAGGGTCATTATGAGTCGAAACCGACTTAACAACAACATCTGTGTTGTTGGGACTTTGAAAGAGACAGAATCCCTCTTTTAAAAATTGTTCCTTTAAGAGAAAATGGCTCTAGAGATTTGGTAAGTAGGGGCATGTCCTATTTACATGCATGGGCTGCTTCTGTTTAGAAAAAACCTGGGGATAGTTCAGTGACATAGACCTCCAGGAAAGAAATTTCATTTCTGTTTAATGCACACATCGTCCCCAGCAGCCTTTTATTTACAGCATAAGGACTCATGTTTGTTGGGTTTAATGAAATTCATGTCCAGTGTATATACTTAGTCCATTCTGTAGTTAAATACTGAATGAGCACCTCTCACGTGCACGGAATTCTGTTGTACACTCTTCCTTTCAGCGGTACCTTCCTTCCTGACTTTTCCCTATCGGTTTCTCAGTCCGCATGACTGATGGGTTGCAACTGCTGATCAGACTCTTTAAATGAAGCATCTCCTAATTGCTCACATTAGAAAATCCTGAATGGAAATAGCAAAAACGCAAGGGCATGAATAGAGGGCAGTCCAGAAAGCCACAGAAAGTGTTTCAGAGAAGAAAGACCTGCTCCATTGTCTGATTTGAACAGCAGGGGTCACTGGCTAAGCTGGTGTTTCACTCTGGTGGGAATGTGTTGCCATCAGATACCAGCAGAGCACGAAAATAAAGTCCGTTGACTCTAAAGCAGCAGATGGAATCTGAGTTTCTGCACACATGCATGATCCTCCCAGAGACAAACCCAGAATAAAAAATCTATTACTCTTGCGGAACTGCCTTTTAGGGGCATCGTTCCATACTAGTATATGTTTGTTTACCGTTCACCCCCCCTCCCTGACTTATTCCCCCCCCCCCCCCCATAATAGAAGATTTTGCTTTCTGCTCCCGTAAAGATTTACAGCCTTGGAAACCCTGTACAGGGTCACTATGAGTCAGAACCGACTCCACAGCACATAACAACAACAATAGTAGTAGATTTTATGTTGTCCAGACCAAGTTAATTGTCAGATTCATCAAAATGATTCATCCTGTTAGGACATACTCAGTGTCAGTAGGTCTCGGGTATTCACAACATTTCAATCAATAAACTAGAAAACAAAAATATTTTAATTGATTTAGGGATAATTGTGTAACCTGCCATTTCAAGCTATAATATCCAGCTTATTCAGACGGAGCAATCTGATTTAATTTATTGGCACTAAACTGACTTGACGGCACGAAACAACAACATAGTATGTATTATACTTGCTTTTGTGACGTGCCTTCAAGTTGGTTCTGACTCATAGTGACCCTGTACAGAGTTTCTGTGGCTTTAAAAAAAATCTTTGTGGGAGCAGAAAGCCCCATCTTTCTCCTGTGTAGCAGCTGGTAGGACTTTGTGGCTCACAGTCCAATGCTTATCTCATGGAGCCACTGTGCTCCCATATATTATACTATATAATATAATACTATTCATGTTCTTCTGGTAATCCATAATAATTCGTAATTCAAATCTGTATTCATAATATAGTCAGTATGATTCAAATGCATCATATCTTCTTTGGTCTTTATTCATTATTCAGCTTTCACATGCATAAGGCAATTGAAAATACCATGGCTTGACTCAGCTGCACTTTAGTTCTCAAAGTGGTATCTTGGCTTTTTAATACTTTAAAACGATCTTTTGCAGTAGAGTTGCCTAATGCAATACATCCTTTGATTTATTGACTGCTGCTTTCATGGGTGTAGATTGGGGATTCAAGTAATATGAATGGCAACTTCAATCTTTTCTTCATCTATTATGATGTTGCTTATTGGTCCAGTTATGAGGATTTTTGTTTTCCTTAAGTTGAGGTGTATATTGAAGGCTGTAGTCTTTGATTTTCATCAGTAAGTGCTTCAAGTCCTCTTTGCTTGCAGCAAGCAAGGTTGTGTCATCTGCCTATTGCAGATTGTTAATGAGTATTTCTCCAATCCTGGTGCTGTTTCTTCTTCATGAAGTCCAGTTTCTTGGATTGTTTGCTCAACATACAGATTGAATCCATATGGTGAAAGGAAATGACTCTGAAGTGCACCTTTCCTGATTTTAAACCATGCATTCATTATCTCCGAGTTCCACCATTCTTCTATTAGTTTGTCATACTGTGGTGGCTTGCATGTTGTTGTGATTCTGTAAGCTATGCCACAGGTATTTTAAATACCAATAGGATCACCTGTACATAGACCAAAAGACAGTTGTTTGGATAGAACAAGAGAACACTGAATAGTTTAAAATTAGGAAAGGTGTACACCTGGGTTGCATTCTTTCACCATATTTATCCCATCTGTATGTTGAGCAAATAATCTGAGAAACTGGATTATATGAAGAAAAACGTGGCATCAGGATTAAAGAAAGACTCATTAACAACCTGCTACATGCAGATGATACAACCTTTCTTGCTGAAAGTGTTGTTGTTATTATGTGCTGTCGGGTCGGTTCCTACCCATAGCGACCCTGTACAGGGTTTCCAAGGAGCAGCTGGTGAGCTTGAACCACCAACCTTACAGTTCAAATGACTTTGCAGTCCAGGGCATTAACCCACAGTGCCACATCAGGACTCCTGAAAGTGTGGAAAGTGTAGCAGACTTAAAATACTTACTGATGGGTTGCACCTCAATGTGAGGAAAACAAAGCATAGTGGTAACGAATCAGGCTGCGAACTGCAAGGTCAGCAGTTCGAAACTACCAGCTGTTCCATGGGAGAAAGATGAGGCTTTCTGCTCCCATGAAGATTTACAGCCTCAGAAACCCTGTACAGGGTCGCTGTGTGTCAGAACTGACTACACAGCACATAACCAACCTACCAACCAGACCAATTAACAACATCCATATAAATAGAGAAAAGATTGAAGTTGTCAAATACTTCATTTTGTTCTGATCAACCATCATCACTCATGGAAGCAGCAGTCAAGAAATCAAATGACATATTGCATTAGGCAAATCTGCTGCACAAGACCTCTTTAAAGTGTTGAAGAGCAAAGATGTCAGTTTGAGGACTAAAGGTGTGCCTAACCGAAGCCATGGTATTTTCGATAACCTTATAGTCTTGTGAAAGTTGGACAGTGAATAAGGAAGGCCATAGAAGAATTGATACATTTGAGTTATGATGTTGGAGGAGAATATTGAAAGTACCCTGGGCTGCCAAAAGAACAAACAGATCTGTGTTGGAAGAAGTGTAGCCAAAGTGTTCCTTGGAAGCCAGAGTGGCCAGACTTCATCTCTCCTACTTCCAAAATATTATCAGAAGGGACCAGTCACTGGAGAGGATATCATGTTTAGTAGGGTGGAGGGTCAGAGAAAAAGAGGAAGACCCCTTCCCCCAGTGAGACGGATTGGCACGGCAGCAGAAGCAATAGGTTTAGGCATAGCAACGACTGTTGCTATGAGTTGGTACCTACTTGATGGCACATAACAACAATAACAACAACATCCACTTGTTCTGTTTGAACAACTGTCTCTTGGTTTATGCACAGGTTCTGCATGAACACTTCAGTGGTCTTGAGTTCTCATTCTTCAGAATGTTATTAATAATTTGTCACGATTCAGATCCACACAGTCCAATGCCTTTCCATAGTCAATAAAACACAGGTGGCACTAAAGGATAAGCACTATACTGCAAAGTAGAACCTTGGCATTTAAAACTCACCCGCTGCTCCTCGGAAACCCTATACTATGTTGCTATGACTTGGAACCGATTTGACAGCACTTAACAACAACAACAACAACAACAACAGACATCTTTCTGGTATTCTCTACTTTTAGCTAAGATCCATCTGAAATCATTCCACATTCTCTTCTGAATTTGGCTGGAATTTCTGGCAGTTCCCTGTTGATGTACTGCTGCAATTGTTTAAAAAAATTATCTTCAGCAAAGTTTCCCTCAGTTTCTTTGACATTGTAATTAATTATAGAAATTTATAGGACATTATGCTTGGAAGAAAATAAGGAAGAACTAGTTTTTTATGAGTACGGTCAATTTTATTTGTAGTAGTTTAGAAACCCTTCTCCATGTTCAAGTTTATCTGAATTAGGGTTCTAGGATAATCAAGATGATCTTTCTACTATCATGTCTTCCCTGGAATAAATATTGAAAAAAAATTATTTTGCTCTTTTCTGTTTGGTAAAAACGAATTGAAACTTTTTACTTGCCGCACTTGTTAAGACTTAAATTCTTCCACTTTCCACTCATTTTATACATAGTCCCACTAATTGTTTGGATAATTGAAAGTGAAGAAAATGGCAACACATGGGAAAGAAGTTCCTGAGGTATTATTTCTTGTCTTTAAGTGCTGTCTAGTTGGTTCTGACTCAGAACAACACAGTACAGGGTTTCTAAGGAGCGACTGGTGAATTTGAATCACTGACCTTGTGGCTCAAACCAACCTCACAGTCCTATGCTTATCCTACGGTGCCACACCAGAAGTCCATAAAGTGTAATTAGATTGCAATAATTTGCAAGAGAAATCCAGTAGAGTTGCTTCCCTACATTTATTTATGTCTTAGATTTATCCTCTTTCACATTCCAGCTGTGTATGTTGAGGTTTTTCTCTTGGGCAGAAATTGGATCCCAATTTCTTGTATGCCAGGCCCACATTTTCCTAGCTTGGTAGCTGTACAGTATTGCTTTAACACCCAAATTGCCTTCAGTACCAGTGTCCATTTGACTCTTGCTTGGGTCATGGCATCTTTTCTTTATACTGGACCATGTAGGAGTCAGCAAGAGAGATGGCAACTCTTTTTTGGTGAGCAGAGTACTGGGTTAGGAGGAAACCTGTGCTTATTAAGTTATGTAAGATATTTATGAGGAGTAGAAGTAACTCAGTGGTAGAATTCTCATCTTTCATGCTGTGGGCCCAGGTTTGATTCCCGGCCAGTACACTTCATGCACCTAGTCATCACCCACCTGTCAGTGGAGGCTTGTATGTTGCTATAAGACTGAATAGATTTCAGCAGAACTTCCAGACAAAGACAGACTAAAAAGAAAGTCCTGCTGATCTACTCCTTAAAAACCAGCCAATGAAAATCCTCTTGATCACAGTGATTTTTATCTGCAATCAATCAAGGGAAGACGAAGAACTGAGCAGCTCTTTGTTCTTTTTGCATGGAGTTCTATTGTGAATGGAGTTGCCATAAGTCAGAAGTTGACTCAATGTCAGTTAACAACGGCAAGAACAACAGGATGCACATCTGCAAATCAGAGATAGCAGTACCTGTTCTTCGGGATTTCTGTTTATTGTTTCTGACATGTACATAGCAGGATTTTGTAAATGATTTTACCAAGAAAGAATAATTGACTAACAGAGCCTTTATGTCCATTACAGGGATCAATTTTTATTTTTTCGAAGTCTGCAAATGCAGTTGGTTTTGTGGGAGCAGGGGGAAGAGTAGCTGCCTCCTTGTCATGGATTCAATTGTGTCCCTCCAAAATATGTGTCAACTTGACTGAACCATGATTCTCAGTAGCTTGGCAGTTATTCTCAGTAATGATGTAATATGGAAGTTATTTAATAACTCCCCATGAGGCGATCATCTCTGATTTGATGTAATTATCCTGTGTACTGTAATTCCTCACTTCTATGAAATTAATGCCAACACTTGTCTGTCAGTTTGTCATACTGTGGTGGCTTGTGAGTTGCTGAAATTCTGGAAGCTATGCCACTGGCATTTTAAATGCCATCAGGGTCACCCATGGTGGACCGGTTTCAGATGAGCTTCCAGACAAAGACAGACCAGGAAGAAAGAGTGATAAACTACTTCCGAATATTTAGTCACTGAAAACCTTATGAATAGCAGAGAAACACTGTCAGATATAGTGCCAGAAAATGAGCCCCTTAGTTTGAAAAGGCATTCAAAATGCGACTGGGGAAGAGCTGCCTCCTCAAGTAGAGTTGA
>NW_006408630.1:116430-138340 GCF_000296735.1 Chrysochloris asiatica
TATTCATGCAAAAACTGGGCAGACAGTAGAAGAATTGATGCTTTTGAGTTATGGTGTTGGAGGAGAATATTGAAAGTGCCATGGATTGCCAAAAGAACCAACAGACCTGTTTTGGAAGAAGTGCAGCCAGAGTGCTATTTGGAGGCCAGTATGGCCATACTTCGGACATATTGTCAGGAGGGACTAGTCGCTGGAGAAGGATATCATGTTTGGTAAGGTGGAGGGTCAGCCAAAAAGAGGAAGACCCCCAGCGAGATTGATTGGCAAATTGGAAGCATCAATGGGCTCAAGCGTGGCAACAATTGTGAGGTTGGCCCAGAATCGAGCAGTGTTTTTTCTGTTTTGCATAGGGTTGCTATGAATTGGTACCGACTCAATGGCACCTAACAACAACAGCAACAAATGATATTAATGACTCTAGATGCTGTCTATCGGATTAGTTTATATCTTGAATCAATCTCTTCTGAGATGTAAAAGAAATTAAACATGCGAGCAGTGTGCACATGGGTCTTCTATTATCAAGAAAGAAGAACTGGGAGTGGAATTCATTCTTTGGACCTGGAGTCCCCTCATTGTGAAGCTACTAGATCCAGAGGAAGATTCATTACACAGCATATAGAAATCTTCAGATGCTGAAAGGAGACAAAGACCTTTCTCCAGAGCTAACAAAGACAGAAAGCCTTCCCCTAGAGTAGCACTCAGAATTTCGACTTCTAGCCTCCTAAACTATGAAAGAATAAATTTGTTTGTTAAAGTCACCAACTTGTTGCATTTCTGTGATAGAAATGCACTTCCTAATGTTTTCAGGGATTCCTCTGATATGGACTTTGTGTAGGGGTATATTCCTTGCTCCTTCTCTGCTTTCTTCACTTCAGGCCATGCTTGCAGAAAACACAGAGCAACCAGAGAAATGGCAGGTGAGTTTTCTAAACGGTTCAATACCTTGTCTACTCTGTCAAGCTATTCCCAGAGTAAATGTCCAAGTTAGTGAAAACTCTTTAGAAGATGCATGGTTTACATATCCATAAAAGTGTTACATTAGTAATTATTCCATTCAGGGAAGTTGAATGTGGTCAGGGAAGAAGGGAAAGTGCTTAATCTTGCTTGTACCCTTCTCAAAAACAGCTTCCTTTCACTTTGAATATTTAGTGAGAGAATATGTTATCCCTTAGGGTATTCTTAAGGCATTTGAGAGACTTGGATAGGTACTCACTAGAATAATTTCATGGAATGGTGTCATGTCACTATGTTGTTGTTGCTAGGAGCTGTCAAGTTGGATCTGATTCTGATCCTATGCACAAAAGAATGAAACACTGCCCAGTCCTGAGTCAGCCTCCCAATTTTTGCTATGCTTGAGCCCATTATTACTGCCTCTGTGTCAATCCATCTCATTGGGCATCTTCCTCTATTTTGCTGACCCTCCACTTGACCAAACATGATGTCTTTCTCCAGAGACTGATCCCTCCTGACAACATGTCCAAAGTATGAGAGGTTAAGTCTGGACATACTTGCTTTTATGAAGCATTCTGGCTGTACTTCTTCTAAAACAGCTTTGCTTATCCTTCTGGCAGTCCATGACACTTTCAATATTCTTCTCCAACACCATAATTCCAATGCATTGATTCTTATCCAAACTTCCTTATTCATTGTCCAACTTTCATATGCATATGAGGCTATTGTAAACCATAGCTTGGGTCAGACACACCTTAGTCCTCTAAGCAACATCTTTGCTCTTGAACACTTTAAAGAGGACTTTTGCAGCAGATCTGCCTAGTGCAATGCATCATTTGGTTTCTGGATTGCTGTTTCAACGAGCATTAATTGTGGATCCAAGGAAATGAAGTCTTGAACAAGCTTCAATCTTTTCTCCATTTATCATTATGTTATTTATTGATCCATTGGTGAGGAATTTTGTTTTCTTTACACTGAGGTGTAATCCATACTGAAGGCTGTGGTCATTGATCTTCATCAGTAAGTATTTCAAGTCTTCTTCACTTCCAGCAAGTAGGGTTGTATCATCTTCATATTGCAGGCTGTTAATGAGTCTTTCTGATGCCACATTCTTCTTCATATAATCCAGTTTCTTTGATGGTTTGCTTGACATACAGGTTGAATAAGTATGGTGAAAGGATGCAACCCCTGCACACACCTTTCTTGAGTTAAGTGTAAGTCATTCAGCATCCCCTTGTTTTGTTCTGTCAAACACTATACAAAACTGTATGTGTCACTATGTTGTTGTGCAGCACTCTCAAGTTGGTTCTGACCCATAGCAACCCTGTATGGGGTTTCCGAGGAGTGGTTGGTTCAAGCTCAAGTGCTTGAGCTTGAACCCTGGACCTTTGGGTTCAAATTGGCCTTGCGGTCCAGCGCAGTATTCCACAGCATTTCACCAGGATAAATAATCCATCCTGTTGCCATCTAGTTGAGTTTGACTCATGACAACCCCACACGTTTCAGTGTAAAACTGCATTGCACAGGATTTTCAATGGCTGTGATCTATTGGAAGGATCTCCGGTAGCGTAGTGGTTACAAATTGGGCTGTGAACCTTAAGGTCTGCAGTTCGAAACTACCAGCTCTTCTGCGGAAGAAAGATGAGGCGTTCTGCTCCTGTAAAGATTTACAGCCTTGGAAACCCTATGCAGGGTCACTATGAGTTGGAACCGACTCCACGGCACAAAACAACAACAACAACATGATCTATTGGAGACAGATCCCTGATTGGCACAAGTGGTTTGTGCTTGTCTACTAACCTACAGTTGGTGATTCAAATCCATCCAGGACAATAGAATAGAAGCCTGGAAATCTGCTTCTGTAAAGGTGACAGCCAAGAAAATCCTATGGAGCAGTTCTGTTCTGTAACTCAGGGGACATCATATGTCAGCTATGAAGCAACAGGTTTGTTTACTTGAGTTTTTTTGTTTAGCTTGTACTGTTTGTTTTGTTTTGTTTTAGGTTTAGCATGTACTGGAGTCCTGGTATGGTGCTGTAGGATAGACATTGGATGGCAAAGTTGGTTTGAACCCTAACATCTGCAGTTCAAACTCACCAGTCGCTCCCTGAAAAACCTATTCAGGGTCACTATGCATCAGTACTGATTCAACAGCACTTAACAACAACAATAAAAATCATCCAGGCTGTAAGGAATTTATAGTTTAGGAGTCCTGGTGTGGCTCTGTGGGTTAATGCCCCAGACTGCAAAGTCGTTTGAACTGCAAGATTGGTGGTTCAAGCTCACCTGCTGCTCCTTGGAACCGACTCGACGGCACTTAACAACAACAACATCTGCAGGCAACAATGGGCTTGAACACAAGAACAATTGTGAGGATGGCACAGGACTGGCCAGTGTTTCTTTTTGTTGAATGAATATAGGGTAGTTATGAGTCAGAACCAACACTTGCAGCCAAAAACAGATTGTGCATTTAGCCTAAAAGTGAAGATAGAGTATATTTCTGAAGATAAAGAGTTTTTCTGACTTTACACTTGTATAAAGAGCGAAGGACTGTGAAGATAGTCAATTTGTGTTACTGGATATACAAAGCCTGTAACAAAGCACAGGCTAGGGATCCTTATGTGGGTCTGGCTTAGAGCCTTAGTTGCTTTTTGGTTTATGATAGAATGTAGTCACTTATATGCAAAATCTTTATTAGAGAAAGCAGACAATCAGAGAAAGTTTTGGAGATGTCTGTTCTTTGCTCTCACATATGATCAGCTTAAACTAACAAAGGGAGTTAGTTTATAAACTTACTTTCAGAGAAGAATTTTCAGTGACATAAAAAACCCCAATCTGTAATAGATACTTAAGCAATTCTCATGAATCATAGATAAATAATGCATCTTGAACAGCTGCATTTCCCGAATCACCAGCGGAAGGGAATGAATTGAAAATTAAATCAAGTTAAAGTAAAACTTTCATTTTCACTAATGAGTTGTTTTTCCTTCTCATTTTTTAAATATAAAAATAATACATGCTTCACGTAAAAATCCAGACAACACAGAAAATCATAAAGAGCTAAGTGGAAATCTCTCTAACTCCAATGCTTGTAGTTGTTATGTGCCATCAAATCGAATTCCAATGTGAAAAATGTTATATTCTTCTAGCTTAACAAAATGAACAAAGTTTCATAAAAAAAATAACCAAAGCATACATATGAGGGGATTTGAAAAAGTTAGTGGAAAAATTTCATGATCTTTTAATTCCATTTTCTACAAACTTTCTGAAATCCCTTGTATGGTTTGTCACAAATTTCTATAAGTAGAGATCTGTGTTACCTTAGAATATAGGATTCCAACCATATTCAATTTCAGGATTGGAGTCCTCTCTCATTTCTTACCAGTTCACAAGTGGTACTTTATTGTAATGACTGAATTATGTGTACTGTGTATTGTGATTAAAATGGATCTGGGTCAGCACCTCCTTGTCCATATTTCTCCCAGTATAGTTTGAGTGTAATATCTTCTGGCATTTGGGCAAGTTGGTCGTAACTCAGCAACTGCTTCTCTTGCATTTGTCAGTATATTTCCTGTATCAATTTGGTTGAAAAGATGAATTTTAGATTTTCAGTGGAAAAAAATTCAATCAAACTTTTTTCTTAACCTCAAAAATGGAGTGGTCAGAATTTGAGAAGGGTTGGCTCTTATTTTTTCGGACCCATTTTTCCCTTCATATCTTTTTAATATGCATCCCTTTGTGCAGAGAATATACTTTGGAAACGAAAACTTTCTGATTCCTAGGGAACATATTTATAATCCTTTTAAGACTACCATGAGGCCAATTGACATGGAAGGTAGGGTGAAATCTTGTTCTGGTGGAGAAGTATCCCTCCAAGAATCTGGGAGAGGAATGTCTCCACTGTCCAATAGTTGTCATTTTGGAAGGGGACAATACACTCACAGAAGAGGTTTTCCTCTTAGTCACATGGTGTATACCCACAGGTCCTCTAATAAATATTTTCATGCTGACATCGAGTATCTGGAAACAGTTTTATAAGTTGGTTTATCTATATTTCAGCATTAAAATCAACATGGATTTAGCTCAAATAATATATTGATTTGTGAGATAGACTGGACTGTCCTTTATTAGGAAAGAATGACCCTGTTGAACACTGGTCATTATGATGTGCACCATCACTTGTCTTATAGAAGTAAAGATAGTGTATATTGATTTATGAAGATTAGTAATTTTCACCACCCCCACCACCCAATTCTCCTTATAGCCACACATTAGTACTCAATTTCAAGATGGTAGGGCTACAATGACATTAGGCAAGTTGACTTGTTTATTCATGCACTGCATATTTAGTACTGGCTTTGGTGTGATGCATATCATGGTTCACATCCGATACTGTATCTGCAAGGATAGGCTAGGTTACACTGCTGTATTCTTGTTGTTAAGAGCCGTCGAGCCAGTTCTGACCTATAGTGACCCTGTAGAGGGTTTCCAAGGAGCGGCTGATGGGTTTGAATCGTCAACCTTGTGATTAGCAATCAAGCACTTATCTAACAGTGTCATACCAGTACTTCAGCCACCACCAAATTTCAGTGGCTTGAACAACAGAAAATTATTTCTAAATAATGGCAATGAGGGCTAATGTGCTGGACTGTAGGGTAGGTTTGAACTACTCAGCAGTTCAAGCTCACCAGCAGCTCCTCGAAAAGCCTGTGCAGGGTTGCTATGAGTGGAATCTATTTGAAGGCACTTAACAACAACAATGGAAAGTTTGGAGTCCTGGTGTGGCGCTATAAGATAAGCACTAAATTGCAAGGGCGGCCTTTGAAACTCAACATCTGATCCCTGGAAACCCTGTATAGGGTTGCTAAGAATCGGAACCCACTTGAAGGCATTTAACAACAAGAACAATAACACAGTTTATTGTGGGTCAGGGTGACCTTCCAGGGCAGCCACTTCACGTATTGACCCAGCATTTCAGTCTGCTTTGACACTCTCATATTGAGATATGCTCCCATAATCACTGAACCAGCATAGAGAGGGCTGGTGAATCGATCAGTAGAGTTCACTGCTTCCATTTGGAAGTGATGTATGTCACGTTCACTACCATTTCATTGACCACAATCTGTAAGAAGGTCTTGCCTAACTTCAGAGAGAAGAGAGTGTGCTGATCTACTTTGTGGATGGAAGTAGAGGAAACTAGATATTAGTGATTAGTAGTAAAATGTATTATACTTACATACAATTGTTTTTGTTGGGTGCTGTTGAGTCAATTTTGCCTTATAGAATACTGCTTATCATTAACTGTCACATAATGAGTAAATACTGATCAGGCTTATAAACTGATATGCTGTAATGTTGGGGTTACTGTGTAAATGGAAATTTGTAAAATATTACACAAATCTTTTTCTATGGCTTTATTTCAATTTGTTTCAGAGTGAAATCTATGTGATAGAAAGGTTATGATCCAATTTCACTGCATATCACTTACAATGTCAAATAACTTGAAAACAAAATTAGAAGAGAGAGAAATAAATGGAGTTATAGCAGCTTTGGAGACCGTGGGGTGGCGCGGTAGGATAAAGTCCTGCACCACAAGGTTGGTTTGAAGCTTTAGGTCAGTGGTTCAAACTCACCAGCTAATCCTTGGAAACCCTATACAGGGTCACTGTGAATGGGAACCAACTCAATGACACTTAACAACAGCAACTTTATCTATAGGAAACGAGAACATTCCTGAGAGGACACAGCAAAGGAAATATAGTTTGAAACTCTGTTGAAATTCTGTTGCTAAGAAAGAGAGTACTTACAGAAATGCAACCTTGGAGAATAAAACATTACTTCCAAAATTAATTTCTTTTAATAAAATACAATCCTTGAGAAAACCACAATTCACTGGGATATAGTTTTAAAAATACATATTCATGCAATGCAGTATATGTAACATGCAGTACTGATCTTCAGTATTTATTCTTTCTTTCTTTCTTCTTCTTTTTTTTTTTTTTAATTTTGAAGTGATCCAGCTATGAAAATATGTTCAATGAAATGTAAATTTCCAGGAAATTAGATAAAGACCATAGATTGAGAGAAAGAAGATAAAGGAGCCCTTCTAGCTATTTTGATGCTCTTATTTTTCATGAGACATGAAATGCCAAAGAGAGGAACAACATGCTTCAAGGCTCCCCAGGGTTGGGTTTATTTGTCAGAAATGGGGAAATGAAAATTGCAGATGTTTCTTAGATTCTTTTCTTCAGCACAGTTGTAGCCAAAGAAAGACAATCTTGTGGCTTATTTTGAGATGTATATTTGGTACTGGGAGATATCAGCATCTGAAACAGGCTGATAAGCACTCAGATGGAGTTTATATCTTTGCTATGCTCAAATTATGATCTCATGCAATTTACCCAAACTCCCTGTGCCTCAGTTTCTTCATCAGTAAAATGTATTCATAGCAGTAGGTTGTTGTGGTTAAGTGCTGTCATAGCAACCCTGTATAGGGTTTCTGAAGAGTGGCTGGTGAGTTTGGACCACCAACTTTACAGTTCAAACTGACCTTGCTGTCCTACCTTGCTTATCCTACAGCACCACAATAGTTGTTGTTGGTGGTGGTGGTTAAGTGCTGTGGAGTCAGTTCCAACTCACAGTGACCCTGTACAGGGTTTCCGAGGATGTAAATCTTTACAGGAGCAGAAAGCCTCATCTTTCTCCTGTGGAACAGCTGGTAATTTTGAACTGCTGACCTTGTAACCACTACATGAGTGTTAAATGAATAAAGCATTTCAAAGAAGTATATAGTAAGTATTATGTATGTGATGTTTATTTTTTCTATTTATTATTTCTATTCTTTGTTGCTGTTAAGTGCTGTCTAGTTAGTTCCAAGTCACTGCAACTCTATATAGGGTTTCCTAGGATCAGGTGGTGGGTTTGCATTGCCAAACTTTGGTTTGCAGTGGATTACTGATCCTGTAATGCCTTACCAGAAACCCCTAGTTCATAGAACATTTTGTTGGTCCACTCTACCCACAGAGGCTTCCACTGGGAACTTGCCATGTGGATCTGTTGAGGTATTGAGGTGCTTGCCCAGGTCACAGATAAGCCCCAAACCATGAGCAGAATTTGCAGTGATACTTACCTCTATTAAGGACTGAACCAGGAGTGATCACACCTTCACTCCAGAAAGAGGAAAAGAAATCTGACTTCTACTTTGCTGCACATTCAACTGAGACTCAGGCTCACTAAACTAGAAATAGATCGAATTATTTAAAGAAAAAAAAGTTATCGTTGTTGGTACTTGAATTTTAATCAAAATTGTATTACAAAATAGATGACAAGTAGTTGAAATATTATCTGAGGGAAACAGTTTTGGCAATCTGAGGAAAACCCTTGTAATTAATCTTCTCTGGTAATCTCCTCAGAGTAACCATCACTAATTAGAAACATGTTTTGTCAGCCCATCCAGATTCTAATTCTGGTGATGGAAGGAATAAATATATCTATTACACACACACACACACACACACACATATATTAAAAATATATACTTATCCCTATAGTCCCAAGACAGAGTAGTACACATTGCATACAGTAAGTGTACAATCAATGTAATTTGTTACTACTCTGAACATAAAATACATTTAAGGAAAACACAGAGCAGAGACCTTTCCTGGAATGGTGCCATTCTCTTTCCAGTCACATGCTGTTGTATGAGGGACAATCCAAGTGGAAAGAGTGAATTTGGTTCTGACAGAATAAGCCGCAACATCTGGAGTCTGGCCTTCCACCCCAGGCCTTGACCTTCTCTTTCAGAAACAGCAGACAAATAGTGCTCATAGAAAACTGAGCCAAATAGCAAAAGGGAGCAACCCTGTAAAATCCACCAGAGTAAAGTCACTAGTGTTTTGAAGATCCTTTTATATTGTATATTGGTCTTAGCATAAACCTATTGAAATATCTTTGGATGCAGATGATATTATCCTTGCTCTGGCTTGCAGCAGCGCCTTAGCCCCTACAACCATGCCCACCGATTGGCTTTCCACTCTCTTGGAAAGCTAACATGATTGATGGTGGTGGTTATGCACCATGGTGTCAATTCCGACTCATAGGACTTCCGAAGCTATAAATCCTTACAGGAGCAGAAAGCTTCATCTTTCTCCCACAGAATGACTGGTAGTTTTGAACTTCTGACTACCAGTCAGCCCAACTCATAACCACTATGCTACCAGAACTCCTTCAACATGTTTGGAAGTGTTATTTTATTATGTGACTAAAACTTTGGTTTATTTTTTTAAATCAAAAGTGCTATTCACATTTTAGGGAGTGTACTGCTCATTACCACTCCTGTCTGTTTGTTTGTCATACTGTGGTGACTTATGTGTTGCTAGGTGTTGGGAAGTTATGACACTGGTATTTAAAATACATGGAGACACCATGAGTTGGAGCCAACTCAACAGAAACTATTAACTACTTATTAACACTTTTACTAAAGAGTGGCCTGGGATAGAAATGCAGGGATGTCTTTATCATTTAGTGGATTCTCCTGGCAGTATTTCATAAAATCATTAGGCTGAATAGAAAATATAACTTATTGACCAAAACGAAAATGCTGGAATAGACATAGCCGTTATTTTTGCTATTCTTTACTCTTGACAGAATTGGTTAATAACCTAATGCAGATCACAGCTTTCTAATCTAATTGGCTTTACAAAGAGCAAGAGTAGACAGATCTTCTGACTCTTGAGCCTGGGAGAAGATTCTGGAATATTGTTTTCTTGTGGTATCTACAACTGTTCAAAGACTCATAACTCTCTGAGATCTTAATAGTGGAGACTAGGGTATATCACCTTCCCTCCTTTCACCTGGAAAGATAACTCCCTAGCCCTCTCCCTTCCTCACAATTTGGTAAGCTCCAATCTATCATTCAAGTTCAAATACTCATCTCCAATGAGTGGGAAAGAGATGATGGTAGTAATCATGGTCTACATGTTTGAGAAATTTAGGAGACAAAGGAAAAAAGGGACATACAGAGTCAAGTGAAAGTCTTTAAATGCACTTTTGTTTTACATTTCATTCCCAGATATGAGAGTCCAAAGTACAATTGATGTCACAGTTGTTATTATATACCATTGACTCTAGTGTGACTCACAGCCACCCTATGTTATTGTGGTTTGTTGTTAAGTGCCGTCGAGTCGGTTCCAAACCATAGCGACCCTGAAGAGGGTTTCCGAGTCAGAGTCACCCTATAGAACAGAGTAAAACTGCCCTATTGGCTTTCCAAGGCTGTTCATCTTTACAGGAGCAGATTGCCATGTGGCTGGTAGATGAAGAGATCTGAATTAATAGAGGATAATCTTGGAATCTTAGCATTGGAAAAAATTTTAGAAGTTTGCTGGCCTCTCTTCAAAGTTTGCTGGTCTCTCTTTAAACTTTCTCTTAAAAGGAAAGACTTTGAGGCTCTGAAATTGATATCAACCTGTTATTTCAGTCACTGGAGAAGGATATCCTGTTTGGTAAGGTGGAGGGTCAGAGAAACAGAGGAATACCCCCAGTGAGATGGATTGGCAATATGGCAGCATCAATGGGCTCAAGTGTGGCAACAATTATGAGGTTGGCCGAGGACCGGGCAGTGTTTCATTCTATTGTGCATAGGGTTGCTATGAGTCAGTACCGACTTGATGGCACCTAACAACAAGGAGCTCTGGTAGCGTAGTGGTTACGAATCAGGCTGCGAACCTTAAGGTCAGCGGTTTGAAACTACCAGCCACTCCGCAGGAGAAAGATGAGGCTTTCTACTCCCGTAAAGATTTACACCCTCAGAAACCCTGTACAGGGTCGTTATGGGTCAGAACTGACTCGATGGCACTTAACAACAACAACAACAACAACTCAGACTTGCTAAGCCAGAAATGCAAAGACAAGGAATCTATATATTTGAATTACGGTATTGGTGAAGAATATTGACTATGTCATGGACTATCAGAAGAACAAACAAATCTGTACTGGAAGACGTATAGCCAAAATACTCTATGGAATTAAGGATGGAAAGACTTAGTCTCATGTACTTTGGGCATGTTATCAGAAGGGCAGTCCCTGGAAGACATTATGCTTGTTAAAGTAGATGGTCAATGAAAATAAGAAAGGCCCTCAATAAGGTGGACTGACACAGTGGCTGCAACAATAGGTTCAAGCGTAATAACAATTGTGAAGATGGCGCAGGATTGGGCAGTGTTTCCTTCTGTTGTATGTTGCTATGAGTTGGAACCAGACAATAGGTTCATTCACTTTTGTATCTCCTTAAACAGTATCCCTTTGACTTACTATCATTTTCTTTAGTGTGCGATTAGAGTCTGATCAATTCTGCATGTACTAGCTAAATTGTCCTTCTAGATCTGCAACACTGAAGACTGTGGTCTGGTCTGGTGTAACACAAGAATCTAATGTCACCTTTTGAGAAGACAGGTATCCAGTCAGCCATCCTCTCTAACATCTGTCCAGGCAGGAAATACTTGACTTAGTACATTTTACTCTTTACCCGTTTTTAAATAAGTCTGATTTATTTGATACTTCTTTTTCTTCATGTTTTAGTAACGAGCCTTGGAGCTATCATTGACAGTATACTTAGCTTCTTTATTATTATTATTATTTTGGTTTTAATTATTGTTTTAAATGCACTTAACTTGTCACTCATTTTATGTATGTGCAGACAACAAATCGTGTTCTAAATGATTTTCCTTTCTAGTCATCTTGAGAATTGATAAGCACTGCTACCAATGTTTTTTTCTGTCTCAACTGTTTTTCATCACGGACTTTGGTGGTGTTATGGTACATTTCAGTGATTTCTTTCTTCCTTTAGTTTTTCATTTGGTATCTTGTTCTTGTTCAGGTGAGTAAGTTGTTGATATTCTTGACTTATGCTCTGCATCTACCTGGGAGTGCAGCATTTTGGCATCATGCCAGGATCTAGACAATTGGACCTAATTACTGACATCATTTATATAGTCAGTTATTCATATTCCATACCTTTGTGTTTCCTAAATTATTATCTTCCACTGGAAAAATAGGTGAAAATTCAAGGCATATCCCCATGCTCCATTCATGCAAAATTTCACAGCCATTATCACAGATTTTTCACAGGTAAAATAGATCCATGGGTGGTACAAACATTTTGTATTCTACTCCTAACCTATTTTGACTACTATTTCAGGAGATAGCAGACGATCAAGAGCGATGGTACTGAAGGAAGAAGTCTAAGCTGCACTAAAGTCATTGGTGCAAGGCCCCAGAAACTGACAGAAGAGTAATTCAAATGCTTGAAGAAACTGATGCCATGCTGGAAGCATTCACTAGTCTATACCAAGAAGTTTGGAAGACAATTACCTGGCCAGCTGACTGGAAGAGATCCATACTTGTGCCCATTCTAGAGAAAGATGACCAAGCAGAATGCAGAAATTATGGAACAATATCGTGTGCAAGTAAAATTTTACAGAAGATGATTTAAAAACAATTGCAGCAGCCTATCGACCACGAGCTACCAGGAATTCAAGCTGAATTCAGAAGACAGTGTGGAACAAGGGATATCATTGCTGACATCAGACAGATCTTGGCTGGAAGCAGATAATACCAGAAAGATACTTACTTGTTAATAGACTATACAAAGGTATTCAAATGTGTGGATCATAACAAACTATCTCTTTGTGTTAATTTCCTGCTCTCTATAAAATTGAAACTGTGTAAAATGGAACACAGAGAACAGGAAACAAATGAACACTTAGCTATGTGTTGGCATTTATTAAGTTGGCTTGATTTATTTCATGTGTATTTACATTTTGCTATTGTGTAGTTTACTGTAAAATAGCTTCTAATCATAATAGTAAACCCATGTATAATGCTTACACTATGAGAACCTGTTTTAAGCCCTTTGCATGTATTTTCTCATTTTTATCTCATTATTTTATGAGGTTAACCCATTGCTGTTGATTGATTTTGACTCATGGTGACCCATGTGTGTCAGCATAGAACTATGTCCCATAGGGATTTTCAGTGTCAGCTATCACTTTGATTAGGACAGGACACATTCAGAAATATTGAAAATGCAGCACTTAAACTACCTCCTTATGTCAGGCAGGGTTTAATTAGGAGAAAGTTAAGAATATTTTGTGATCTTCAGTAGAGTTATACTTTTTAGGGTCTGACTCAGTCCAGAATAGAACTCTTAAGTTCTAGTCCCAATTCTCCTCCTCCATCCCTGTGTGACTTTGTTAAGTCTTTCAGCTTTTCAGCACCTCAGTTTTCTTTCTTGTAAAAATACCACAAGCCTCTTCTAGCTTTCAAACCATATGGTTCTGTGACTTGTCCTCTTTTTGAGGGTGAGTCATATAGTTGTTTGTTCCCTGAGAAGTTTCACTGTAGCTTTGATGTGTTAGACTCTGAAGCCCTGAAGACTTGAATAAAGTCATAAGGGAATTATTGGGAGAACTTGGAATAGGTATGAGTCCTGGCCCTTGGTTCATGCCTGCAGTTCCATAACAGCTTTGGTGAGCCATGTTTTAATCCGGTTTACCATCATATCATACAGCTAAAATCCTACTCTATTTTTTACATTCATCTGCTGACTGCATTATCTCCAATTGTAGAGAAGAAATTGTTTGGTGAGAGCCTCTTTGGTCACCACAATGCTGGTCAGAAAGAGGTAATCAAGATCAAAAGAGGGGAAAACTGAAAAGAAAGAAAAAATCAAAGATTGAAAGTGTAGTTACAGGAAATTCCCATGGTGTTGACCTCAGACACAATTTTCATCAGGGAAATAAAAAAGGCAAGAGTGTGCCATGGTCTTTCCGTAATGCTTCCATTTTCATTCCTCCTTTTGCGTCTCAATAATGTGCACTTCCTAAGAGAGACTAGACCCTAGGCATGTAATATGAAGTAGATCACTTTTTTTTTTTTTTTTCTTAAGAAATTTTTGTAGGTGAAAAGTGCCATCACCGGGAACTTTAAAAACATTTGGTAGCTAGCTCCTAGAGAACAGGAATTCTGTCTTCTCCATCAATGACTGCCAGAGTTCATTTCAACGAATGGAACCTATGTCTATTAACTGGATAGGAGTCCTGGTGTGGCACTATAGAATAAGTACTGGACCCCAAGATCGGGGTTCAAACTCACCAGCTGCTTCTCATGAGCTATATAGAGTCACTGGGAGTTGGAACTGACTCAACAGCACTTAACAACAACAAAATTCATTGGATAAAGAGGCCTGGTGACATAGTGGATTACTCATTGTGTTGGTAGCCACAGGGTCAGCAGTTGGAATCCACCAGCTCTGTGGGAGAAGAATGAGGGGTTCTGTTCTCATAAAGATTTATGGCTTCAGAAACCCTATACTGTGTTGCTGTGAGTTGGAATAGACTTCACAGCACACAGCCACCACTACCACCATCCATTGGGAGCTTCTGTTGGCAAACAACGAAGAAATGGACCAGAAAGTTTGGAGAGATGTGAGAGAACAGCTTCATGATGGAGCCTGGGCACATCAGCCATTTTGCTGCTTACAATTGAGATGAGCCATTGATTTTCCACGTAGCTGAGCACATGATGCAATCTAGCAGGTCTTAACTTTTGGGATTTCTTCCTTATCAGTAATGCAATTAGCTTTCATTGTAACTGAAGGGAAAACAGGTGCCAATTGTACTGTGACGATTTCTCATTTCCAACCTACTAGGGCAGATCATTGCAGATAGTTGTTAATGCCAACAGGTTCACAGTACATGGTTCGTTACTCTTTCTGCATAGACAAATGTTACCATTGCTTATTTATGACCTATGGGCAGGTTATTATATTCTAGATTACTCAGGTTCAATGAGCCGTATTTCTTGATTACTATTATTTCTTTGCCCTTCTCATTTAAATGAGATCTACAAACTCTTGGTGTAATAGGTTCTTATTTAGCAGCGGAAGAATTGTCCCACTTTGTCTAATGATGCATGCCTCAGTTTCACCCATCATTAATTGCTCAAATAGTGAATGCAGCCTGCACCTGGCTTTCCTGTTTCTTGTTATGCACACATCTTTCTAATGCCATAGATGCCCTTATTATGCACTGGGCACTTTCATTTTCTTCATTTGCTTCTGTTTCTGTTCTGATGCTTCTTCCTACTTTTTAATTTTGCTATTAATTTTGCAAGATCAGTTGTTAAAGATACTTCTATAAAATAAGTGCTTTACTCTCTCTCTCTCTCTCTCTCTATATATATATATATATATTTAAATTTGGACCTAGTTAGATTAAAATGGAGGACAAATGTCCTTATTGGGCAAAATGTAGTAGTGATCCCTTCTATTTGGTCTGGGAATATCACACACCCAAGGATGAAGTAGTAGTCTCCCAGGACTGAGAATATGGTGTAGTTATCTATAGTTGGAACTGACTCGACAGCACTTAGCAACAACAAAATTCATTGGCTAAGGAGGTCTGGTGATATAGTGGATTACTCACTGGGCTGCTAGCCACAAGGTCAGCACTTGGAATCCACCATCTCTGGGGAGAAGAATGAGGTATTCTACTCTCATAAAAATGTATGACTTCAAAAACCTTATACTGTGTTACTATGAGTAGGAATCGACTTCACAGCACACAGCCACTACTACCACCATTCTTTGGGAGTTTCTGTTGGCAAACAATGAAAAAATGGATCAGAAAGTTTGGAGAGATGTGAGAGAACAACCTCATGATGGAGCCTGGGCACACAAGCCATTTTGTTGCTTACAATTGAGATGAGCCACGTGCTATCAATTTTCGCTATTGGATATATGGGAGCATGGTGACTCTGTAGGAAAAACACTGGATTGCTAACTACAAGGTTGGTGGTTTGAGTCCACCAGAGCTCCATAGGAGAAAGATGAGGTTTTCTGCTCTCACAAAGATTTACTGCCTTGGACACCCTATACAAAGTCACTATGAGTTGGAACAGACTCAGTGGCATTTAACTTAATAGGAGATTATGTTGGTGATCATGGGAAAGCCTGCGCTCAGGGGAAAACGTTACCAGTTATCTGTGCAGTGGATATAGGAGAGTTTCAGCATCCTATCCCATGTGGCTTGTGGTTCATGGACCAGACTGCCTAATTCCTAGAACCATAGGGGAGACCCATGAACCTATTTCTTAGATATTCCATGAAATCCTAAACTAAAGGATCCCATGCGAATAGAACAGTGGTTGAAGAGCGAATAAGCAAATTGGCAGATAAAATGTATTCTTAGAACTAATTATGGAGAAAAGTCTGATTTTGGGGTATTAGTAAATCACATTAATTTCCAGAAATACTTTATGAAATTAAAAAATTGAAATGCACCTCACACTGAGTATGATAAACTAGAGTAAAACAATTATGAAAAATAAATGTAGCGACATATATCAATCAACCCACAACACTGAAATGGTTTTGCCAAAGGAATAGGAAAGCTTCAACAGAAGTATTGGAAAAGTATGTTAGCAACCTTACTTTTTATTGTGTGTTGTTGTTGAGTGCTGGTTAGGGAATTAATAATTGACGATGATCAATGTTTTTATTCAGTAGAACTAAACAGGATTAAAATGATCATTTAATATGATCTCTCTATATGGAATATACCTGACTGTCATACTTCTAGAAAATACTGTGAGCAGTACTTTGCTAATTTTGTTGCACCGATTGGTACTTTTCTGATTTTTATACCTTTCTCTACTCCTAGTATACAAAATGGTGTGCTAGTGGCATAGTGGGTTGCCTGTTGGGCTGTAAAATTGATAAAGGTTAGCAGCTTGAATTGACTAGTTGCTATGGAAGAAAGATGAGGCTTTCAGCTCCCTTAAAGATTTACAACCTCAGATACCCTACACAGGGTCACCATGAGTCAGAACAGACTAGAATGCACTTGACAAGAACAACTCTGTCCACTGGTGGTACAGTGTTAAAGCACTTGGCGGCTAACTGAAAGGTTGGTAGTTTGAACGCACCGACTCCTCTGAGAGAGAAAGATGTGGCGGTTTGCTACTGTAAAGGTTTACAAGGTTGGAAACCCTATATAGTGTAGCTCTCTCTGTTCTGTAGAGTCATTGTGAGTAGGAATTAATTCAACAACAATGGATATTATTTACTGTGTCCCATTAATGCATTGAACTTAAAAGTTGCTTTGAACCGCTCACTAGCTGCTCCTAGGAAACCCTATAGAGTGTCACTACAGGTTGGAACCAACTCAACAGCACTTAACAACAACAACAAATAAAGTCATTACTTGGGGACATATTAAAAAGGCCACCAAGATCAGGCCTCCCAGTGTGTTATCTAACGCCTAAGAAATTGTAGTAAGTTATTAGACAATTTTATTATTTTACAGAGAAAATTTCTATTTTTCCCAATCCTGCACTATTTTTGCACATTGCTTGGCGACATCATTATTCACTTAGGCCCATGAGTGCCGCCACTGAGCTTATGACAGGCTGAACTGAGCAACGGCCTGGAATAATAATGCACGAAGAGATCCAGCTAAACTTGGCTTTCAGATCCACAAAACATATTATTAACATTGAATCCAAGTTGAGCAAGTGTTCCCATTAATTTACAATCTGAGTATATTTGTGCATTATCTTCTACTGTTCTTTAAATTGGCATTGAAGATTGGGAAGGTGACCAAGAACATTTATGTTTTTCTTTGATGATCAACTCACCTCTGGGCTCCTGGGAGCAGTTCCTGTGGAATGGAAAGCAGAAAGAATCATAATTATGTCTCAGGCCCTGGTTCATCACCCAACAGGGACCTATATTTCTACCTGTGCCCTTATAAATCTTTCAGCTAAATTGGGGCCTCAAGAGTAGAATTCAGTTTCCTAGGGAACTTTCTAATATAAATCAAAGTTTGGTTTAGGTGAATACAAAATAAAACAAGAAACAAACAAAAAGAATGCCTTGAGAAATATATTCACTTATAATAGTTACAGTTAGTACAAGTCATTTATTTTATATGACACTAATATATATATATATATCTGGTAGCATAGTGCTTACGGATTGGGCTGTGAACCTCAAGGTCAGCAGTTTGAAACTATCAGCTGTTCCATGGGAGAAAGATGAGGCTTTCTGCTCCCGTAAAGATTTATAGCCTTGGAAACCCTGTGCAGAATCATTATGAGTTGGAGCCGACTACATGGTACTTAACAACAACAACTATATATATATATATATATACATACACACACACATTGAGAGAGAGAGAGTGTCCTGGTGTGGCTTCCATGTTGCCGTGATGCTGGAAGCTGTTCCACAGGTATTTAAAATACCAACAGGGTCATCTATGGTGGACAGGTTTCAGCTGAACTTCCAGACTAGGAAGGAGAGGTGGACACTTCTGAATATTTAGCCAGTGAAAACCTTATGGATAGCAGTGTTACGTAGTCAGATAACACCAGAATAGTGAATGTTGAAACATGATGAATAACACAAGAATATTGTTAGATATTTAAGTGCTTCTCAGGTTGCAAGGCACTCAAAATACTGGGGAAGACCTGTCTCCTCAAAGCAGAGTTGACCATGATGACATGAATGGAATAAAGCTTTCAGGAACTTCATTTGTTGATTGGGACACAATTCAAAATGAGGAGAAATAGCTGCAAACATCCATTAATAACCGAAACATGAAATTATGAACGTAGGAAAATTGGAAGTTGTAAATAATGAAGTAGAATGCATAAAGTTCGATATCCTAGGCATATAAGTTAGGAAATGTTTAAGAAAGCAAGTGTTTAGTTTTTCAGGTTCTATAAAAGGGAACGGCAAGAGAAAAGTTGGTTGGGAGTCAGGTTGAGTGAGCCAAGTCTTGGTGCTATATGTAGACAACTGTGTTCCCAAGAATAGACAATTTTAACAAACTTCTGATTAACTGCTGTTGTTTTTTCAATTTATGTAATCCAAGTTATTGTGATTGGTGTTATTAAGGGTCTCCTTTATTTCATTTTATTATTTCAAGAGACCAATGGAGAGCCCTTCTAACCCTTTGAAATTGACTTGGACAGTTAAATGTCATCTTTCCTTCAAGTCCTTGCTCAAGCACTAACATATCCTGAAACTCCTCCCGCTCTTCCCAGGTTTGACCATTTCCCCAGCGCATTCAGAGGCCCGTTGGTGGCACAAAAAGTCCTGGTGTGGTGCTGTAGGGTAAACAATGGACAGCAAGATCCATTTGAAACACAAGGTCAGCAGTTCAAACTCACCAGCTGCTCCTAGAAAACCCTGAACAGGGTTGCTATGAGTCAGAACATTTCAACAACACATAACAACATAGCAACAGGTGGCACAATTATTTTAGTGCTCTACTAGTAGCTTAAAAGTAGGTTGAATGCACCCAAAGATGCCTTGGAAGACAGGCCTACAAATCTACTTCTGAAGGGTTACAGCTTTGAAAACCCTATAACAGTTCTCTTCTGTTCAATGGAACCCATAAAGATCAATATTCGAGGCATTAATGAGCTGAAATGTACTGAAATGCTACTGGCCATTTGGAATCTGACAATAATAGGGTTTACTATGCCAGGAATGGCAAATTAAAGATGAATGGCATCACATTCATCATCAACATGAACATTTCAAGGTCTATCTTGAAATATAATGCTGTTTGTAATAGGATAATATCCATACACCTACAAGGAAGACCAGTTAATACTATTATTATTCAAATGTATGCACCAACCAATAAGCCACCGATGATGAAATTAAAGAATTCTACCAACTTCTTCAGTCTGAAATTGTTCAAACATGCAATCAAGATGTATTGACAATTACTGGTGATTAGAATGCAGATGTTGAAACAAGGAAAAAGGATATGTCTTTGGAAAATACGGCCACTGTGACAGAAAGGATGTTGGAGATCACATGGGCAGATTTTGCAAGACCAGTGATTTATTCATTACATATTCCTTCTTTAAACAACACAAAATACTACTGTACACATAGACTTCACGAGATGGAATACCCAGAATTCAAATGGATGATATTTGTAGGGTGAGACCATGGAAAAGCTCCATATCACCAGTCAAAACAAGGCCAGGGGCAGACTGTGGGATAGACCATCAATTGCTCATATGCAAGTTCAGGCTGAAGTGGAAGAAAATTTAAAAAAAGTCCATAGAACCAAAATATGACTTTGAACATATCCCACCTGAATTTAGAAATCATCTGAAAAACAGATTTGATACATTAGACATTAGTGACTGAAGACTAGAAGAATTGTTATGACATCACGAACATTATATAGGAAGAAAACAAGCGGTCATTAAGAAGACAAGAAAATAGGAAAAGATCCAAATGGATGTCAGAAAAGACTCTGAACCTTGCTCTGCAGCATAGAGGTGCTAAAGCAAGTGGAAGAAATGTGAAAGTAAAAGAGCTGAATAGAAAATTTCAAAGGTCAGCTTGGGAAAACAAAGTCAAATATTATAATGAAATATGCAAAGACCTGGAGTTAGAAAACCAAAAGGGGAGAACACGCTTAGCATTTCTCAAGCTGAAAAGAATTGGAAAAAAAAAAAAAAATTAAAGGCTTTACTCGCAATATTGGAATCCTGGTGTGGCGCTGTGGGTTAATGCTCCAGACTGCAAAGCCATTTGAACTGCAAGGTCAGTGATTCAAGCTCATCAGCTGCTCCTCGGAAATCCTATACAGGGTCACTATGGGTTGGAACTGACTTGATGGCACTTAACAACAACAACAAATTGCAATATTGAAAGATTCTATGAACAAATATTGAATGATGCAGAAAGCATCAAAAGAAGATGGAAGGAATACACAAAGTCATTGTACCAAAAAGAAATAGTTGATGTTCAACCTTTTCAAGAACATATAATGAAGAGCCAGTGTTAGTGAAGGAAAAAGTCCAAGGTGCACTGAAGGCACTGACAAAGAACAAGGCTCCAGGAATTGATGGAATACAAATTAAAATCCTTTAGCAAACTGACGTGGCACTGGAGGTGTTCACTCATGTATGCCGTGAAATTTGGAAGACAGCTACGTAGTCAACTGATTGAAAGAGATCCATATTTGTGTCCATTAGAAGATTATTAAAAACTGGCTGCAACAGTACATAGGGAACCGCCAGAGATTCAAACCAGATTCAGATGAGGATGTGGAACGAGGATATCATTGATAAGATGACAGGGGGATCTTGGCTGAAAGCAGAAAATACTAGATTGATGTTCCCCTGTATTTTATTGATTATGCAAAGGCTTTCACCTGTGTGGATCATGACACACTACGGATAACATTGCAAAGAATGGATATTCAGAATATTTAATTATGCTCATGAGAAATCTGTACATAGAGCAAGAGGTAGCCATCCGAACAGAACAAGGGGACATTGAATGGTTTAATATAAGGAAAGGTGTGCACCAAGATTGTATTCTTTTATCATAACTTACTCAGTCTGTACACTGAAAAAGTAAGTCTCCAAGAGACTGGATTACATAAGGAACCTGACATCAGGATTGTGGGAAGACTCATTAGCATCCTGTGATATGCAGATAATACAACCTTGCTACATCTGAAGATTTTCAGTGAAGAGGACTTGAGAATCAAAGATCACAGTCTTCAATATGGATTGCACCTCAATATAAATAAAACAAAAATCCTCACAAGTGAACCAATAAATAACATCATGATAAAGAGAGAAAAGATAGAAGTTGTCAACGACTTCATTTAGTTTGGATCCGCAACCAACACTCATGAAAGCAGCAGTCAAGAAATAAAACAATGCTTAGCATTAGGCAAATCTGCACAAGACTGCTTTAAAGTGTTTTTATTTATTTAATGTTTTATTGTGAATTATGTGATAGTTTACATGGGAGAACATTAGTTTTACATTCATCCTATTGTATATCATTTCATTGTCATGATTACAATCCCCTCCAAGCATCATCAACCATCCAAAGGGTATACACTACAAGC
>NW_006408630.1:139010-140847 GCF_000296735.1 Chrysochloris asiatica
CTTGCTACAAAACGTCTACCTTTACATTCCCAACCCTCACAATTGGTCCTGATAAAAATTGTTCACTATTGTATCACAAGAGACCTGTCCACATTTCCTTTCATCAGCCCCACCTAGACATATTGGATACTATTCACTGGAGATTTTACCTTCCTCAATGCTCTCTGGATCTAGGTTCCCTCTTGAAAGGTTGTAAGCCAGTCACTTCTTGTCTTTGTAGCACCCCCCATTTTGGGTAGCCAATGTCCAAGTTGCCTATCCCTGTCTACTCTGTGTATGGAGCTGGTGGGAATGATCCTTGATGTAAAGATTTGTTCTCTCTTTTGAGCTACTGCATCCACAGGTGTAGGACAAGTTCATCAAATTATATCAGATTACTCTTTTTTTCTCTTCTTTATTCTTCTAGTTGAATTCTGATCATCCAGTCATTGAAGCCAGGTCAAGTGGGTATTATATGCAAATGTGGGTGTTCTTGTGCATATGCCCTCTCTTCTTATCAGCTGTACACTTTACTCTCCACTCTAGTCCTCTGTGGCTATGTCATTGACTCTGAGTACAAGAGTCCCCAGGTCTTGCCACACTATTGGCTGACCAGGTCTCCACCCCGGTTCACAAGAGGTTATTGAACATTGTAGGACTTAGTTCGCAGCTTCATTGCTGTTTTTCCCTCACTTCCCCTTATAGGTGATGACGGCGGTCACTAATCAGAGTGTGTATTCCCACTGAGTCTTAGTCTTGGAAGGGGGTTTGCTCTGAGGGGACCCAACCACTTGCCTTGATGTCTCTCGGGCAAGCAATTTGCTTGTTCTTGTAGTAATAGTTGGTCTGCCTATATTGTTTTGTATTTTTCCTGTCAGTCTTTCTTTCAAGAAGTATCTTCTGCTCTTCTAGCTGCTTCAGGCTGGTCTGCTTGTCCTTTCAAGTGTAAATTTCCCACCTCTAAAGATTCTGGATGTGATTCAGGATTTGACCTATGGTCTTATGTAATGCAGAGCCTCTGCAGGAAGCCTCCTTCACTGGGTGCGTTGTAGCCCCATCTTAGGTATTACAATCAGTAGTCCTGATATGGTGCTGTGGGCTAATATGTCACACTGCAAAGTCATTTGAATAGCAAGGTTGGTGGTTCAAGCTCACCAGTCACTACTTGGAAACCCTATACAGCATCACTATGGGTCAGAATCGACTCAACGGCACTAACAACAACAACAATCAGTTATAGGCAGAAGATGGACTTACAAGCTTTCTATGGTGATATTTCTAGCTATTTCTTTCTTTGCCCCTCAAGTGTCTATTTTATAAAGGTATGCAAGGGAAACCAAGACTCAAAAGACAGCTGAGCATCTTAACATTATTTCCCCCCTTTCTCCATACCAACCATGTCTCAATCCCTGTATCCCAGAACCCTGTTGTTTCAAGGTTGTGCATACATCATTCTTTACCTTTCTCCCACTTAGCCCATGCAAACCTGCCTAATTTTTCTCCCATCCATTTTGTACTTCCATTGTCCTCCCCCTTCTTGTAATTGCCCCTTCCCTAGCACCCAAACTATCCTGTGTCTATTCCCTACCTTGTGCTTCACCATCCCCTCCCTCCCCTCACTCCATCCCCTATGATCCAGTAACCAGCAAAGAACCCCCCTCCCCTTTAGTATGGGTTCTTTTTCTTCATCTTTTACAGTGGTGGTACTATGCAGTATTTCTCCTTTTGTGTCTGACTAATTTCACTCAACATGTCTTCAAGGTTTATCCATGTTATGCGGTAGCTTGCAGCTTCCTTGTTATCCTTCAAGGTAGCATAGTATTCCATTGTGTGTATGTACCACAATTTGTTTATCCAT
>NW_006408630.1:159300-170119 GCF_000296735.1 Chrysochloris asiatica
ACTGACATGTCTCTTATACTTTAGACATGTAATCAGGAGGGATCAATCCTTGGCAAAGGATATCATGCTTGGTAACAGAGCCAGTCAGAGAAAAAGAAGGTCCCCAACAAGATGAACTGACACAGTGGCAGCCACAATGGGCTCAAACATCACAATAATTGTGAAAAGTTTTTTCTTCTGTTATGCGTGGTAGTGTCGCTATGAGTCAGAACCATCTTGGACAGCACTTAGCAACAACGGCCATACTCTATTTACTGTCATTTTAGATCCGACATTAAAGGATAGCATGAAGGGCATAGGAGGAGGCATTTCAGTTGAATGTTATTGACGGGGATGAGAAGACAACACCTTAATGATGCTTGACCTGCCTTTAATTTAAATGGAAAGACTGAAGATACTTATATGCAAGTGAAGGGAAATGGTTCTAATAATAATAACATTAATGTATGAGGTATCAATTTTTGACTTTCTGCTCCTTGAATGAATTCTTGGTGAAATCTATGTTAAGGAATGATCTTTACTGTTAAGTTGTTAAGTGACATCGAGTCAGTTCCAGTTTATAGCAACCCTCTATAAGGTTTCCAAGGAGTGGCTAGTGAGTTTATATCACCGACCTTCTGTATCAAACCGACCCTGCTGTCCATTGTTTTAGCCACAGCACCATACCAGGAATGATCTTTTTGCCCCAAATTACAGTTTTGAGAAAATATACAGTTACTAATGGGAACATGTGGAGTCCTGGTGTAGCTTTGTTGGATTAGCACTCGACAAGGTTAGTGTGAATCACAAAGTTGGCAGTTCAAACTCACCAGCCTCTCCTCAGAAACCCTATACAAGGTGGCTATGAGTCAGAACAGACTCGACAGCACTTAATGACAACAACAACAACAAATAGAAACATGTAAAGATTTACTTTGTGTGAACACACACACACACACACACATATATATATATGACATAAAGGAGCTCTGGTAGCATAGTGGTTACGAATCAGGCTGCGAACCACAAGGTTAGCAGTTCGAAACTACCAGCTGTTCCACAGGAGAAAGATGAGGCTTTCTGCTCCTGTAAAGATTTACAGCATCAGAAACCCTGTACAGGGTCGCTATGACCACAGCACATAACAACCAACCAACCAAGTATATGACATGGAGATATTGCTACTCTATTTAACAAAGCACTGTTTCTGGTTCTTAGGTCAAGATTATAAAGAAAAGTTAAGTGTTTTCTTTTACTCAGAAAAACATTTTGTTTTGTCCATTCTAATGCTTATATTCATCCTTTCAACCACCCACAGGTAATCTAGATAAACCAGACATAGTTTCCATGGACTGGAAAACCAGAATGAACCAGTATGAATTTAGAAGATTTTTTTTTTTTTTCAAGGGAATTAACACTCTGGTCCTGGAGGCATTATTTCATTCACAGAGCATTTGCAAGATCGATTATGTGTGAGATTAATCACATGTAAATATTTTGTAGAAGTAAAGCAAACTTGCTGCCTGTAAAATGAAGCTGGTGGTGGGAATCAGCATGATGAGAAGAGGCTCTGTTTCACTTTTCTAAGCATCACCAACAGACTGCTTATTCTCTGAGTCTGGAAGAGATCCAGTGGGATTTGGTTTTATGAGGTTTAATGTAAAGGTGTTGTATTTCATGAGATGAAATCATAACACAGTGGGTTGCAAGAATTTTGAGAGATTATGTTTTCAGAGTGTTGGCACGCACTATCCTCTGGAGAATTTTGTATCTACAAGAGAAATATAGATCTTTTTTCATTGGATTGAAATGACAACTAGTCCTTAAGCCTTTCTAGATGACTAGGGCTTGACTGGTTGGGCTGAGTTGGAATGCACGGAGCAGGTCTGACCTCTCCAATTGGCCTTTTTGAATCCATGATTTCCAATGCATCCTAAAACTTCAAGGTACAGGGACAATGCATTTTTGGTGTGCTCGCTACTCCTAGGCTAAGATTGTTATTGTCAGGTGCCACTGAATGGGTTCCGACTCATAGTGACCCAATGCACAATAGAATGAAACACTGCCAGATCATGCCATCCTCACTGTTAAGTTTGACTCTATTTCTGTTACCACTGTGTTAATCTATCTCGATAAGAGGCCTTTATTTATTCCAACCCAAACCAAACTAGTTTCTATCAAGTCCTTTAAGCTTCACCTGCAGTTTGATTTTCTATGAATTTTGACAATCCAAATGAGCAGTTTGATCAAGACAAGAGCAGGCTATCAAGCTGTTTCTCAGGTTGCTTTTCTCTCCAGCCCTTGTTATGTTTTCAGCTGAGAACTTTTCTCTGTCTCTGTTTTAGAGAAAGCTGAGCCATTCCCGTGACTTAGGTCTGACCTTTTTTTCTTTGTTCTGGAACACATATAACTGTCCTTAGGCTAAACCTCTTTCCACTTTTGTGACCATCTCATCTCCAATTTCCCTGCAATGCAACATCTTGGACCAGATTTCTCAAGAGTGGCAGGAGAGAAAGAAGACACTAGGGCAAAAATCTGTCTTCTCTTTTGATTTCAAAGTATACTCTGAATAGAAAGGAGTTTGCATTTTCTCTAGCTAAGAACCTTCCTGAAACATGGTTTAGGCAAGAATGTTTTGGAAGTGGGTGGTTAGCAAAACTAATGCATACCCCACTGTATGTATCTCTTTTCCCAGGGAGTTTCCCTCTGCCCTCCTTCCCCCCCCCCCCCCACCCCAAGAAATAATAGATAAAATCTTAGACTTTATAAGAGCTCTGTGGTGGCTGACATATTGGCTTTAATGATAAAAAGATGTGCAGATCAGCACAGATGTGTTTGCATCAAATGGTGTGCATGATATATCTCATGTGGAGTCCTTAGGGAATTCTCATGGTAACACTGATGAAAATAGTGTTATGGAGAAAGGGAGGGAGGAGCTATGAGTTATTACTGTCAAGTTACAAACGTTACATTCCTTATCTTTCTCAAATGCTTTCCTGCAAATGCATGTCAGAGCATACTGTCCTCCAGAGAGTATCCAGGCTTTGGGATGCTGGGAGGAGTCAAGCTGCAGGAGGTTGAACAGCTGGGGTGTAATCAACAAGAGACACAGGCTTATTTGCAGCTGCAGATTATCACCTATCACCTTGTCCCCCTAACTTGCCCATTCACCTGTGAGTGTGCTAAAAATGGAGATTCCAGCAGGCTTACCAAGTCAGTCAGCAGGAAAGGGGCCTGGGAAATGGAATTTTTAACAAATAAACCAGCTAACTGTAGGATCAGACAAACCTGGCAGTCAGTCATCTTGTATAATCAGGATGAGCATTAAAAAAATTTTTTTTTTAAAGATGGGCTTTGCGAGTGTGTGTGTGTCGTCAGTGTGGATGATAAAATAAATAACATAGTCAATGAGGCAATTAAAACTCTCCATTTGCTGAGAAGTTGCCGGAATTAGTGTTGTCTTTGATCTGCATGTTTCTCAGCATGCCTCTACCATTTCATCCAGTATACTGCTTTCAAAGTTGATTCAAGAAAGATGTTTGTCTTTACTAAGAAACTGGTTTATTTTTTTCTTTGAGAGAAGAGTTTTGCCACTTATGAAACTAAGTCCCTTATTGCCTTAGTTTCCAGGAAACTTGATACTAGGAATTGTGCTTAACCACTGTTAAGCACATTATCTACTATTATGGTGGGCCTGTTGGGTTTTCTCATTGAAACATTTTGCTACCTTCTTTTTACCACTATTTTTATAAATTTATGTTTCTTTTATAAGTGATTCCCAATTTCTTTTGTTTTTTGAAAGTTGCAGAATATAGTGTTGAACTATTAATTATAGTTGTTAATGAGGGAAATTGTGATGTGGTGCGTGTAGATGGTGACTTAAATGGTGACTAATTTAAATTACACATTTGAACTCTGAAAATAATTGGAACTGTACTCATACTTACAAACATTTTATCCTTGTTGCTGCCAATGACCTAATATGGATTAGGAAGAGACCCAAAGAAATCTAGGTCAATTATGGGTATTTGGGAAAGTGTATATCCTAGAGGTAATCTACTTTCACAAATGAAAGTTTTGTAAAGCCAACTTTTTTTTCCTTTTTGTATTTATAATTTAAAAATTTGGATTTAATTAGAGATATGGTGGTGGTGGTTGTTAAGTGTTGTTGAGTTGGCTCCTACTCAGTGACCCTGTCTGTATAGGGCTTCCGAGGTGTGACTGATGGGTTTGAACTGCTCACCTTGTGGTTTGCTGTCCAATGCTTATGCTACAGCGCCACACCAGGACTCCAGAAATATGGTAGACAGCACAATTTTTTCCTTTATTTTCAAATAAAAATAAAAATTTATCAAGGTAATACATAACAGGAAATGCAACTAGATAGAAGACTTCATCATAATGAAAGTTAGTCCCATGCCCTGCTTCCAACCACAGTCCTTTTCAGAGACAGTGACTTTTAATTGTTTCCATTTTTAATTCTGCAGGTGGTCACCTCCATAATTACAAACAGTATGCATATAACATTGTCTTAAAATGATCTTCTGATCTTTGCTATTTTGAAATGTTACCATATTACAGGTATGCAGTTAGCTCTGGTAATATAATGGTTATGAATTGGGCTGCAAACTTCAAGGTTAGCAGTTCGAAACTACCAGCTGGTCCATGGGAGAAAGATGAGGCTTTCTGTTCCTGTAAAGACTTACAGCCTCAGAAACCCTGTACAGGGTCGCTATGAGTCAGAACTGACTCCACGGCACATAACCACCACCACCACCAGTTCAAACTCATGAGTAGGTCCTTGGAAACCCAATTGTTGGTTGTGTGCCATCTAGTTGGTTTCGACTCATAGTGACCCTGTATGGAACTTTTGAGGCTATAAATGTTTATTGAGCAAAAAGCCTCATCTTTCTCCCATGGATCAGCTGGTAGATTCGAACTGCTGACCTTGTAGTTAGCACCCTAACTCTAATCCATTACACTGTCAGGACTCCTTTGGAAATCCTATACAGGGATGCTATGAGTCGGAACCTACTTGATGGCACTTAACAACAGCAACAGCATGTCTAGGTAGGTTCCTCTACTTTTTTTGTGTATGTGTGTGTTACATGCTTTAAGAATTCTTACAATCTGAGGATGGACTTTCTTCAGATCTGTGCATATTTCATTCTTATCTAATAATTTTCTACTATTTTACCTTTTCTCTCTTTTTAGGAAATTTTATTGGCTTAGTCCTTCTTGTATCTTATTTTTCTGCTGTTTAAAGCAGAATTACCCCTCTTTTCCCCAGAGTAAACATTAGTTTACCTAGCACTTTTTGAGCAGGATAACTGATACAACATTTTCAAGGACAGATTTTGTTTTCAGCTCATTTTCACACCTACCCTCCATTATCTGACAGCCTCTTTAAGTTACTTTTGGGAAGATCATTTTCTACCTCCACTGCATCCATATTCTGCACATATTTGGAAGCTGTAGCTGTCTCTGCTCTGTTCCTTCCATCAAATGGCTTCCCTTTAACTTTCTCTTCTTCAAAAAGGATTCATGGGTTTCTTTCTATATGGATTCTTTTCCTTGCACTAGGACCTTGGTGTATTAGTCGAGTTAGACGATGCTATAGCAACAAACTCAGCCATCTCAGTGGCTTTATACAATAAAGGTACATTTGTGCTTCACACAAAGTCAGATCTTATGCAGTCTGATGCTTCTGATTGGGAGTCTCTTCTGGTTAGTTCTCAACAAGTTATAGGCAGGGTGAGGAAGGAACCTAGAGATTGGTAAAGAGGAGGAGCAAAGGTGAGGCTAGGTGAGAGACGTTTTATAGAAAGGCTTTGAAGTGGGGTATGTTACATCTGCCTACATTCATTGGCTAAACTCATCAAGAGAATGAAGATTACCTGTGTATTCAGGAAAGAGAGGAGAGATGCTTTGGATGACCCAAAACAGTTTCTACTACATGTTGTCAGGAGGAAAGGGGTGTGTGTAGAATTTGTCATTTTAACCCAGAATTATTTCTTATTGAAATAGATTTTCCCCTCCAACCAGAAGGATATCATCAAGAAACTAATGAGGGTGAACCTAATCATTAGAACTTAGACTTCTCTGGTTTTCTAGATTTATTGGAAAAGTAAACAAAAATCCTCACAAATGAACCAATAAACAACATCATGATAAATGGAGAAAATACTTCAGTTGTTAAGGAGTTCATTTTACTTGACTCCACATTTAATGCCCCTTTCCCTTGTTTGTTCTTATCTTAGTCTGGAAGACCCACTGAAAGATGTCCACTGACTGGACTGACCCTGCTGGTATTTCAAACAGTGATGACATTAGCTTCCAGAATCACAGGAACAAAATCAAGGCTCCCCAATATGACACACTGACAGACAAGTGGGGCCATTTGCCTAATAAGTGATTATATTATATTTTGCTTGAGCTTTCCCTTATTATTGAACATTTCCAATGTTTTGATCTTATAAGTATTGTGATGAACTTTTGAAAACCTTATTCTTTTTTGTTGTTGTCAAGTGCCATTGAATCGGAACCGACTCATAGCGAACCCCTGCACAGCAGAACGAAACAATGTCCGGTCCTGGGCCAACTTCACCACCGCTGCCACACTTGATGCCATCAATGATGCCACCTGGCCAATCCATCTCATTGGAGGTCTTTCTCTTTTTCTCTGACCCTCCATCTTACCCAGCATGACATCCTTCTCCAGCAACTGTTTCCTTCTGACAACATGTCCAAAGTATTAGAGACGAAGTTTAGCCATCTTGGCCTCCAAGGAGCACTCTGGCTGCACTTCTTCCAAAACAGATCTATTGGTTCTTTTGGCAGTCCATGGCACTTTCAGTATTCTCCTCCAACAGCACAACTCAAAGGCATCAATTCTTCTACGATCTTCCTTATTCACTTTCCAGCTTTCTCATCCATATTCTTTTTAGCCCTTTGAATTTTCACCTAGAAATTAAAATCATTGAATAAAAGATTATAAATTTTCTAAAACTGTTAGATATGTTTTACAAAACTACTTTCCAAAAGGACCTTTCAGTTTGTCTTCTGACATTTGATATCACCTATTTTTATTTTTAATTTTGTAAATGAAAAATATTAAACTCACCAAAGGTTTAATTATAAATGAGGGAGATTTTTCCTTTTTTTGTAATGAATTGCATTCCTTTTTATTTGTTTTATGTAGCTTTTACATTTTTTATTGGTAATTATCAATTTTTTAAATGAACCCCTTGGACATTAACCTATTAACCTTTTGGTTAACCAATTCTTTTTAGTCACATGTTAGAGGTTTGTGGAATCCTGGTGGTATGTTGTAAGATAAGCACTGGAAGACTGACTCCAGTCATTGGTTGGCAGTTGGTTGGCAGTTCAAACCAACCAACTACTATTCAGAAACCCTATACAGGATTGCTGTGAGTTGGAACCAACTTGATGGCACTTAATGATAAGAGGTTTGTATAAAAATTATTTCAATTCACCAAGGTTTGATGAGTATTTTATCTTCTTTGCTTTTTTTTTTTTTCAGTAATGGAGGGATGTGTTATGGACTCAGTTATAGTTTTGCTTTTTCATATTAAAGGAAAAAAGAATGGCTAGATGTTGGATTGGGGTCCTGATGTGTTGCTGTAGGATAAGCATTGGATTGTGAACCACAAGGTTGGCAATGCAATCCCACCAGCCACTAATCGGAAACCCTATAAAGGGTCACTTTCAGTTGGAACTGACTTGATAGCACTTAATAACAACAAGTTGTTGGATTGAATCATCAGTTTTTTTATGGAGCTGGTAGCATAGTGGTTATGAGTCGGGCTGCTAACCTCAAGGTCAGAAGTTTAAAACTACCAGCAATTCTGCAGGAGAAAAATGAGGCTTTCTGCTTTGGTAAAGGTTTACAATCTTGGAAACCCTATACAGGATCACTGTGAGTTGGAACCAACTCCACAGCACATAGCCAACACCACCACCATGATAGTTTCTCTCTTCTCTTTCAGAGGTTATGAACAAGAGATTTTCTATAAAGTTTGTCAACTATTTTTCTTAAAGCTATAGGAGTGAGTGGAGAGTATAGTTTATTGGGAGATCGTAAGCAATATTTTATGGAGTCCTGGTGTGGTGCTGTGGATTAATGCGCCAGACCGCAAAGCCGTTTGAACAGCAAGGTGTGCAGTTCAAGCTCACCAGTCACTCCTCGGAAACCCTTTATAGGGACACTATGGGTCGGAACCAACTCGGCGGCACTTAACAACAACAACAACAAGCAATGTCTTAGAGTTTATAGACAATGGTTGGTGGGACAAAAATCTTGTAACTGTTTGGCTGGGATGTGTGTTGGGCCCAGATTTTGAGATTAGGAAGACAGTGAAAAGAAGAACAAAGAAGCTGGTCAGTGTCTATCACAATCAGAGCTTTATTCTTTGTTTAAACCAAACAAAGAACTTGATTGTTAAATACAGTAGGCGTCCAGGGAAAGGGAAATGTTGTGAATTTTTAACATTTTAGTCTCAATATGCTAATGACTTATTTTGATTCTTTTCTGAGAATGCACTTTGATAAAAACAAAGTTAAAGCCCTTGTGCTCTGACAGCCTGGAGATAATATTGAAAAGCAAAAAGGCAGAGAAAGGAAGTAGTGGAGAATTTAGACACATTTTGCTTATCTGTTTGTGGTGTGATGAGTTCAGAACCATGGATTGGGTCCACTAGGAAAGGGGGAACAGAAAGGATAGATAACATGGAGTGGGAGGCTGATAACCAGAGATGCTCTGTGAGAACTAGTGGCTTCTGGGGGAGTTGGGATGAAAGTGTATGAAAACCATGGTAGGTGGCCTGCTACTTCTGCTTCTGTGTGCTGTTGAGTCGGTTCCTTTTCATAGCGAGGCTGTGAGTCTTCATAGGAGCAGAAAGTCTCATCTTTCTCTTGTGGAGTTGTTGGTGGATTTGAATTGCTGAACTCGTGGTTAGCAGCCCAATGTATAACCCACTATACTATCAGGTCTCCTGGCGGATGGGCTTGACTGCCTTAATTGTTTATTTGAGCAATATCTGTGAATGCCCTTCATTTTAGAAGTAAAACTTCAGGCATATATCTATAGTGCAATTGTCAAGGACTACTTTGCTTCTACTTTTTTTTATGTGTAAAAACTTGCCAAATCTGCAACAAGATCCAAAAGAAGAGGTACAGTTGATTTACTGTGTCCAAGTTTAGAGTGAATGTTTATAGAATATATTGGTCAATGAAGCAGAGAGAGCCAAAAATATGACAGTAAGGACTAAATGTCAAGCCAGATGTATGTTGGGTGACCATTTCTGGATGATGTAAAATAGCAGACTGTCTTTCATTTGGAAATATTTTAATTCATTTTGAAATTTTCACTTGGGGAGTTAAACTCTTGTGTTGAGGATTCCATTAAAAATTGGTAATTCATTCCAAGAAGTAGACATTCTTTCTTACTTTAATGTGAAGAAGTTGTTTCCTATTTCTGGAGATCTGTTAGAGTAATTAGAACTGCTGCCTAAAACAGGCTCAGCAAACAAAAGTGTTTCACTAGATTTAAGCATTTCAATATTAAATGCTGCAACATTGGATTTTTTCCTTATTCATTTGCAGCTCTGAAAAATCTTCATAATTTACTTCTTAAATACTAAATTTCAGGCATCTTTGGAATATATCTCTTTATGAAACAGATATAGTACTAATTCTATTAAAATTATTAGGGACCATTGCTTTCAAACAACTATAATATCGGGAAGAAAAGATTGATGATCTATTTCCAAAAATCAACCAACGAAAACCCAGTGGATCACCGTGGTTTAATTTACAACTTATCAGAGGAAGGTGAGACAACAGGCAACATTTTCTTCCATTGTGTGTGTGGTTGCCATGAGTCAGGGGCTGACCTGGCAACAACTAACAACAGCAACATTTTATCAATAATTTGTTTTGGTAACTTAAATGCTTATGTAAAATGATGATATTTTATTGTTCTAATTTCAACAGATGCTTCAAAGTTGTGAAAAAAGCAAAAATGTACCAACCACATTTCAAAGAAGGTGGGCTAGAGATATTTTGTTGGACTTATTAAAAAGAGTTCTGGTGTGACACTGTGGGTTAATGCGCTGGACTGCAAGATTGTTTTGAATCTCAATATTAGCAGTTCTATCACATCAGCCACTCCTTGGAAACCTTATACAGGGTTGCTATGAGTTGGAACTGACTCAATGGCACTTGACAACAACTCTTAAAAAGACAGCAGAATCAGTCATGAAACTATTAGCCCTATCACCAACTTTTAGCTTATCCAAGCAAGATAAAGCTAGACCTTTGAAAGATGGTTGAAGAGAGCTATCAAGGTAAGGTGTGTGTCAGTCTAGGAAATAGTGGCTCTGTGTGTCCACATGCATGTGAATAGTGAGAACAGGAGGAAGGCACTTCAAGAGAACTACTTATAGAAATTGGGCATGCCTCTGAGCCAAAAAAATGCGTACACCCACTATGGCATACTGGAGTGGGCTTGAGAGAAAGAAGTTTCTTGGAAGCATCCTGTCTGCAGAGAAAGGGTGCAGCAGCAAGTCCTGTAAGCGCACTGGTTAGAATGGCAAGAATATGAATTTCCCATGAGCCAACTGGACTTGAAGAGTGAACCCAGGTTTGAGTCATTGGTATGGGACATTCCTGAGAGGATGGCCTACAAATCAGTAGCCCAGGTCCAGAAGCCCCTCAAAGATTTAAAACCTCATCAATAACTGATATGTATAATTATCTATACTACCTGACTATCTCTGTAACAATTTCTCCACTACTACCCCATGGACACCTGGTTCCA
>NW_006408630.1:170664-173452 GCF_000296735.1 Chrysochloris asiatica
TAGAAGAATTGATGCTTTTGAGTTATGGTGTTGGAGGAGAATATTGAAAGTGCCATGGGCTGCCAAAAGAACCAACAGGTCTGTGTTGGAAGAAGTGCATGCAGAGTGCTCCTTGGAAGCCAGGAAGGCCAGACTTCGTCTCTCATACTTTGAATATATTGTCAGGAGGGACCACTTTCTGGAGAAGGGTATCTGTCTGGCAAGGTAGAGGGTCAGAGAAAAAGAGGAAGACCTCCAGTGAGATTGACTGGCAAAGTGGCAGCATCAATGGGCTCAAGCATGACAACAATTGTGAGGTTGACCCAGGACCAGGCAGTGTTTCGTTCTGTTGTACATAAGGTTGCTATGAGTCAGTATCTACTTGATGGCACCTAACAACAACAATAGGGTTTCTGAGGAGCAGCTGGTGCGTTCGAACTGCCAAGCTTGTGGTTAACAGTCCAGTGCTTATCCTACATGCCACACCAGGAGGCCACTTGTGCTACACTGGTGAAATTTCATTGTAAAACCTTTGACATGTTTCAACAGTGGTTTTAATGGAAAGCATTGATGTCATTGATAGCAGAGAACTATCAGATAGATTTCCTAGATGGCTCTTGGGTCAATATGTAGTCTTTGGGACATACACTTGCATATTGTAACCCGAAGAGAAACATGAAATTATTTCTTTATTAAGGAAATTTCAGCAGCAGAATACTCCATGACCCTCTAACATCCCAATCCCTTTCCTTAGTTGCCCTCTCTATTGCTTTGTTTTGTTGAAGGATTTTCTTTTGTCTTCTGATTCTGCTTCATTTAGCCAGCTTTCTGCTGGTCTTTGGCACCTAGGAAGGTTTGAATTGTAGCCTTTGTGTTTGCTGAACTGTGCTGTGCCCAGCCAGGCAGAGATGATCTCTAAGCTTTTCTATAGCTTCATAACTGCAAATTCCTCAGTCATGTGTCATTTAATCCTCACAAGCCTTTTGTGCTAAGGCAGCACAGCTACTTACCATTGCCCTTCATTTTCCAGCTGAGAAAATGGATGATATGTGACTTGTTCAAGGACATAGGTTTAGTTGGGAACCTGTCTGCTTGATCCATAGAAAACTTGCAAATGAAGATAATAACAGTGAGGCAGACGTGGGAACACTGGGTTAAACAGGGTGAACTGAAATATGAGGCCTTTTGAAGCAATCTAGAAACCCTAAATTGAAGGTGTGAAAGACTTACTGACTTGAGGACTTGGCGGAAGGAATCATGCCACAGAGAAGAGCTTGTACACTCTTATTATTTCTGAATGGGAGCATATACTGTTGTTTTTGTTAGGTGCTGTTGAGTCATCGCCGTCTCTTAATGACCCTATGCACAACAGAATGAAGCAATGCCCAGTCCTGCACCATCCTCACAAGTATTATGCTTAAGCCCATTGCTGCTGCTACTGTGACAATCCATCTCATCTGGGTCTTCTTTTTCGCCGACCTTCCACTTTACCAAACATGATGTCTTTCTCTAGGAATTGTGGCTTCCTGATAACATGAAGTATGAGAGATGAAGGTTTACCATCCTGGTTTCTAAGGAGCATTCTGGCTGTACTTCTTATAACACAGATTTGTTTGTTCTTCTTGAACATCATAACTCAAATGCATCAATTCTTCATTGTCCAACTTTTGCAACCATTGTTTTTGTTGAGTGTCATTAAGTTGGTTCTGAACTATAGCAAATCCTGTGTAGGGTTTCTGAGGAGTGACTGGTAAGCTTGAACCATCAACTTCATGGTTCAAACCGACTGCAGTCCAGCGCATTAACCCACAGTGCCACACCAGGACGAGATGATTAAAAATACCATGGCTTGGGTCAGGCACACCTTAGTCCTCAAATTAGTATCTTTGCTCTTGAACACTTTAAAGAGGTCTCGTACAGCAGATTTACCTAATGTTATATGTTGTATAGTCATCCTACTGTAGCACTGAAGGATAAGCACTCGGTTGCAAGGTCGGTTTGAACCGTAAATTCGGTGGTTTGAATTTACTATCTGCTCCTTGGAAACCCTATATAGGGTCACTATGGGTCAGAACCAACTCAACGGCACCTAACAATAACAACATACATGGTTTGATTTCTTGACTGCTACTTCCATGAGCATTGATTATGAATCCAAGCAAAATGTTATCTTTGACAACTTCAATCTTTTCTTTATTTTTCATAATGTTATTTATTGGTCCACTTGTGAGGATTTTTGCTTTGTTTACATTGAGGTACAATCCATACTGAAGGCTGTGGTCTTTGATCTTCATTAGTAAGTAAGTCCTCTTCACTCTTAACAAGCAAGGTTGTATCATCTGCATATTGTAGGTTGTTAATGAGTCTTCCTCCCATCACGATGCCACGTTCTTCTTCATATAATCCAGCTTCTTGGATTATGTGCTCAGCATACAGGTTGAGTAAGTATGGTGAAAGTATACAAACCTGGTGCACACCTTTCCTGATTTTAAATCAGTGCCCCCTTGTTCTGTTTGAAAGGCTGCACATATAGGGTGATGGTTTATCCTGGTACCTGCTGGGCTCCTTGCTATTTGAAGTGAAGGAAGGTGCCCTTGTTTTCTGTTTAACTAAGAAAACTTAGGTCATCACATTTTTAAGATTCCTCATTTTTAAAATTTTCTACCTTTGCCACGCTATCCTTTTATTAATTCCCTCCTCTTTTTCTTCTGTTTCTAAGAAAAAAGATGACCTGTCCTTTCTGCAGACAAGCTTACCACTAGTCCCCTTGACTGCATTTTAACTTACCTTCTTTTTTTTTTTTTTTTAA
>NW_006408630.1:174107-181789 GCF_000296735.1 Chrysochloris asiatica
TGTGGGTGTGTGTGTGACTGTTTGTTGCTGTGAGGATTTGTTCCCTCTTTTGAGTCTCTACTCCATAGGTATAGGTCAAGTTCATCAGATTGTATTAGCTCACTCTTTTTTTTTTTCCCTTCTTCTTTCCTCTCCTGGTTGAGCTCCGATCATCCAGTTATCCAATCCAGGTCACGTGGGTATCATTTGCGTTAACTTACCTTCTTAATGACCCTCCTTTATTATCGCGTTTGTCTTTGACATTGCAAGTGTCTCCCATTGACTTTTACTCCTTCTACTATGTGCATTCTCAGTACTTCTTTATCTTGACTTCAGTTGATCCTCAGATTCTTTCCAGCTGTTGGAGTATCTCCCTGTTTCCTTCACTTGCAAATTTTTGGATTAGTGTTGTTGTTGTGAAGTGCCATTGAGTCAGTTCTGACCTATAGGGACTCTGTATAGGGTTTCTGAGGAGCATCTGGTGAGCTTGAACTGCTGATCCTTGCAGTTCAAATGGCTTTGCAGTCTGGTACATTAACCCACAGTACAATTATGCTTATTGGCTCCATTTTCTTACCAGCGACCACTTTCAATTCCCTGCAGTCTTACTTTTACACCACATGGTATGGATACTGAACTCTTACTTTTTGGTCACCAAGAACTCTAATTGATCATACCCAGGGTTTTGTATGTGGTCATTTATCCCTGCTGGCAATATTTGCCATTATAGACTATACCCTACTCTTGGAATCCCTTTTTCTCATTGAATTATGGGATGCAGTTTGTTGTCTTTTGTCTGTGTTTGGCTGTCCCTGTCTCCTTCACAGTCTCCCTCAGGCATATCCAAAAGGGCTCTCTTAACTTGTCTCACTCAGAGATAAATGACCCTTCTATAATGATACCCAAATTGCTACTTCTGTCTTGAAATTCTCTGCTGTGCTCCAGCTCCTAATTTCAGACTTGTCACTGGACATTTCCAAATTGATGTCATGAGGGCAGCTGAAGCAAAACATGTGTAAAATGGAATTTGTCATCTGCCCTTTAAAATCCAGTCTGCCTCTTGACTTCTCATTTCTGTTAATTACATCACCAACCACTAGCTCTTAAGGTCATCTTTGATCAGTTTTTCAACTTGTCTACTGCCACCCAATTAAGTGCAGTCATCCTCCATTCTTGTGTACTTTAGATCTGTCTGTCCTTTGCCCTCCCACTACCATTGCCTTGCTTCAACCTCTGACCTTTGCCTCACTCATCGCCATATATCCTAACTGATCTCCCCTGTCTCTCAAGGCTTTCTCTTACAATCCATCCAGCATGATCACCAGATTATTTTCTTCAGCTTCCAGTTGTAGAAGTACAGTTACTTCAATCACATCATTTCCTTGCTCAGAAATTATCACTGCTTTCTTATTGCTTCTGAAACCAGCTCTAAGTTTCCAAATTGCCTTCAGACCCTTTACACCACATTTCTAGCCTGTTCTTACCATAGTTTTCCACAGACATAAAAATCCCTTTAATAAGTCTTTTTTTTTTTTAATCTTTGCCTTGGTTTGCGACATTTATTCTTTCTCTCTCTGCTGTTTATTTTCAATATGTTAAACTCCTCATTTGTCTTGGTTGTTGTTGTTGAGTGTCATCCAGTTTGTTCTGACTCCTAGTGACCCTGTATAGGGTTTCTGAGGAGTGGCTGGAAAGCTTGAACCACCGACCTTGCAGTTCATACTGACATTGCAGTCCAGCACATTAACCACTGCTCCGTCAAAGGACCAATTCAGCCAACAGGAAGGGAAGAAGGAAGAGAATCTCTACAATATACTAACAGCCAGTGGACTAAATCACCAAGGACTTGCATGTTGCCTTTATGGTGCTCTTAGAGCTGTACTTCCCAATCTCAGCTGCACATTAGAATTGCCTGGGGAGCTTTAAAAAAATTCCAATGCCCAGGCTGTGTATCAGACCAATTAAATCGACATCTCTGGGGATGTGACCCAGTTATTTTTAAAAGATCTTCAATTGATTCCAAGGTACAGCCCAGAGTTTATTTCTACTAATATGCGGTATTTTATAAATTATTTTAATGGTACTGCATTTTTTTCTTTGTCAAACAGTTGGTCCTTGAGGGATTAATTGCTTTTGTAGATCCCATGATGTTTAGCACTGTTTCTTGTACTCAGTGGACCTTCACAATAAAAGGTTTCAAGTGAATTTAAGGATGAAAAAACAAATAAAAAGGGTAAATTTTTTGGAGGAGGAATGCAATTGGTTCAGTGACTATCCCACATTGGAAATGGTGATTGAGAGTTTCTTGTATGTACAATAATCTGTTTCAAGTATTTGGCTTAATGTATTTGTATGCAAGCAGTTAAGATGCTTTTTATTTATTAACATTTGTCTAGTATCTTGACAATATTTTATTGGCAATTAATATAATGTTATGCGCACTACAAGTAATTTCTAAGAGTACTTGTTCTACTTGACGGGCTATTATCAGGATTAAATGATCTTATGTTTTGAAATATGCTTTAAAAGCATAGTTAAATATTATTTTTAATGAAGCTGCATTCTTTTCAAGAAAAACGAAGTATAAAGAGTTCATACTTTGATATATTTTCTTTCCCATGAAAACTACCATCATTTTGGACATCTCCGTATACTGTAGTTCTGGTAACAATTTGTTGATGATGCAAAGTTTATTTTAGTCTGTAGGGATGAGAGTGAATTTAGCTAAATTTGTATCTAATATATTAGTGCCATACTCAGAGTATTGCATTGGGCAAATCTGTTGCGAAAGAGCACTTTAGAATATTAAAGAGCAAAGACGTCACTTTGAGGACTAAGGTGTGCCTTATATACATGTGAAAACTGGACAATGAATAATGAATGCCTAAGAAGAATCCATGCATTTGAATTATGCTGGTGGGAAGCATGTTGAATATACCATGGACTGTCAGAAGTTGAAACAAATCTGTCTTGGAAGAGGAGCAGCCAGAATGCTCCTTAGAAGTGAGGGTGGTGAGACTTTGTCTTACATACTTTGGACATATCATCAGGAGGGACCAGTCCCTGGTAAAAGACATCATGCTTAGTAAAGGGTCAGTGAAAAAGAGAAAAACTTCCCTCCCAATGAGATGGATTAACATAGTAGCTATAATAGTGGGCTATATATAATAAAATATATAGGAAATATTTGGTTCTGTTGGATATGTTGTTGTTGTTAAGTGTCATCGAGTCGGTTCCTATTCATAGCGGCCCTGTATAGGGTTTCTGAGGAGCGGCTGGTGAGTTTGAACTGCTGATCTTTCAGTCCAAACTGACCTTGAAGTTGAGTGCTTATCCTATAGCACCTCACGGGTCACTATAAATTGGAACTGACTCGTTGGCACCTAACAACAGCAACACCAATGACTCAGAGTGATAAGATCTCTTATAGAAAAAAGGAGAAGCAAATCAGGAAGACTGCAGGGTAAATTCTCTCTTTGAAGTTAGAAAAGCACAGACTGATCCTAGAACATGGTGATTTAATGGATTAGACTTTGGAACCCGACAGATTTGTGTTCAATTTTCTACCACTGTTTACTGGCTGTGCCAACCTTGGACTAAGTGGTTGGTATCTTTGAACTTCGATGTCCTCAGATGTGAAATGGAGAATAACATTTGCCTCTCAGATTCCTAGGGAGGATAGTTGTTAGGTTCCATTGATTAGGTTCTGACCCTAGATACAACAGAATGAAACACAGATAAGTCCAGTGCTATCCTCAAAATTTGTTGTTTTGCATGTGCCCATTGTTGTAGCCACTATGTCAATCCATCTTGTTGAAGGTCTTCCTCTTTTTTTTCTGCTGGTCCTCCGCTTTACCAGACATGATGTTCTTCTTCAGGGACTGGTCCTTTCTGGTAACATGTCCAAAGGATGAGACAAAGTCCTGTCATCCTTACTTCTAAGGAACATTCTGGCTGTACTTCTTCCAAGACAGATTTGTTCATTCTGGTGGTTCATGTATGTTCAATAGTCTTCTCCAACACCATAATTCAAAGGCAGCAATTATTTTCAGATCTTCCTTACTCATTGTCTACCTTTTGTATGCATAGGAGGTGACTGAAAATACCATGGCTTGGGTCAGGTGCTCCTTAGACCTCAAAGTGGTATCTTTGCTTTCCAATATTTTAAAGAGATCTTTTGCAGCAGATTTGCCCAGTGAAATATGCCATTTGATTTCTTGACTGCTGCTTCCATCGATGTTGATCGTAGATCCAAGTAAAATGAAGTCGTTGACAACTTCATTTGTTTCTCCATTTATCATGATGCTGCTAAGTGGTCCAGTTATGAGTGTTTTTTGTTTTGTTTATGTTGACATTTAATCCCTGCTGCAAGCTGTAGTGTATTACTTCTAGTTTTCTAGTGTATGTACTTCTAGTTTTCTTTGCTCCCAACAAACAAGGTAGTGCCATTGCAGATTGTTAATGAATGAGTCTTCCTTTAATCCTGATGCTGCGTTCTTCATATCATCTAGCTTCTCCAATTATTTGCTCAGCGTGCAAATTGAGTAAGAATGGTGAATGAATACAAACTTGACATACAACTCTCCCATATAGTATATGTAATGTGACCAATACTTTGACGGACCTAAGAAAACATTTCTTTCATTAAAATACCATGGAAATCAGTGATCTCAGTTTTGTTTTTTTGTTTTTGGTAACTGTTGTAGACTTCCTTTTAGCATTATTTTTTTATGGCATGCATTTTATTGGTAGTTTTGTAGATAGAATTATGCAGTTTCCCTTTGAATTTTAGAGCTTTTCAGCTTTCATTCCCTTCTGAAGCATGTAGTGATTTCCTTTCTTCTGTAAATTCATTGAATAAGTCAATTTCTTTGCAATGTCTTTGTTGTAATTTGTACTCACTACTCTGGTATCGTAGTGGTTATGAATCGGGCTGTTAAATTCAAGGTCGGCGGTTCAAAACTACCAGCTGTTCCACGGGAGAAAGATGAGGCATTCTGCTCCCATAAAGATTTGCAGCCCCGGAAACCCTGTGTAGGGTCACTTTGAGTCAGAACTGACTCCACGGTACTTAACAACAACAACATATAATTTGGATTCCTGGTGTGGTGATGTGGGCTAATGCACTAGACTGTAAAGTTGGTTTGAACAGCTCACCAGCTGCTCCTCAGAAATACTATACAGGGGCGCTATGAATCAGAACTGACTTGAACATACATAACAACCACATCATATAATTTAAGCTAAACAGAAGAAATAATGATATAATATAACTACATACAAAGAAGTCCTGGTGATGTAATGGCTAAGAGCTTGACTGCTAACAGAAAGGGGCTGTCGTTTGAACTTTCTTGAGTCACTAGGAGAAAAGACCTGGCAATCTGCTTCTGTAAAGATTTCAGTCTAGGATGCCGTATTAGGCAGTTGTGGCACTATGGGTTAATGCGCCAGACTGCAAAGCCATTTGAACTGCAAGATTGGCGGTTCAAGCTCATCAGCTGCTCCTCGGAAACCCTATACAGGGTGACTATGTGTGGGAACCAACTCAATGGTACTAAACAAGAAACAACACCTCATCTCATAGGGTTGTTATGAGTCAGCATTGACTCAGTAGCCTACAACAACACCACTTTCACACAGAAAGGTAGGGCAGTATATGATTTTACTTCTTATTTTAATAGGTATCTTAATGTGTCACTGCAGGATAAGCACTGGACTGTTTACCACCATGTTGGCAGTTCAAACCCATCAGTCCCTTCTTGGAAACCCTATACAGGAACAGACTCAATGGCATTTAACAACAACAACAATTTTAATAGTTATCTACAATATTATTTGAAAAAAATTCTAAGTTTATCTCCTTTTATAGACGTTTCTAGAAACTCTAGTTAAAATGTTTACATTTGTCTATCTTTTGTGAGATACAAGTCTTTGGTGGGTTTCTACTTAACATATTGCCTTGTGCCTGGATTGTTTGAACAAATCACAGTGGTGATTTGTATATAAATCACAAATTAGAGTATATTCTCACTTGCAATACAAGTCCTATTTTCAATGAGAAAAATCTTACAAAGATAATTTTAGAAAACTTGAAAAAGCCGGAGACATTTTGTGATAAAAACAAAAACAAAATCAGGTAAATAGATTTCGACTTTTCACCTCTCCATGTTGCCTTTTGCGCCCCATAAGTAGTACAAGTCATGTAGTCTTATAGAAAATCTTCCTTGTTTTTCTTCATACGTGTATGTACCCTCTATGCAGACTGGGTTTACTTTTTTAAGCATGAAATTGGGCATGCTGCTGCCCCACATAGAAAGACTTTACAATTCCAGCTGGAATAGAGATAAAGTGCAAATAAATTTCCAGTCAGGGCCTACTTGCAAGGAAGTGAAGTCAAATTTATGGATTGGAGAGAAATGCCCACATTTTATGTATCTTCTCTCTAAAAGGCAACTAATAAATATCTAGGAAGAGAGAAAGTGATCTGGGTCAGCTCTAGTGGACCCAATTCATTTTATTTTCTGAGACTGATTTGTTGTTGATGTCATCATGTTGATTCTGACTCATAGTGACCCTAGCTGAAGTAGAACTGTACATAGGTTTTTATAGGCTGTAGTCTTTACAGAAGCAGATCACCAGATCTTTCTGAAACAGAGCCACTGGATGGGTTTGAACCCTTTTGATTATCAGCTGAGCCCTTAACTATTGCACTGCCAGGGCTCCCAATCCGAGACTAATTTAGTTTATTGGGATTAAGGTAGAGGCCTGTTCAGAGGAATTCAGATTAGCATGAGAGACCACATAACACTCAGTTACAATTGTAGTGTAGTGGTTATTAGTCAGGCTGCTAACCTCAAGGAAAGAAGTTCGAAACTAATAGCCATTCTACAGGAGAAACATGAGGCTTTCTGCTCCTGGAAAGATTTACAGCCTCAAAACCGTATACAGGGTCACTATGAGTTGGAATCGACTCCACGGGACACCAGCACCTCAATAATTGTATTAGCATTTGTTAGCATCTTGCCTCAATTGCCTATTATTTTATTTATTCATTTATTTATTTTAAAAGGAAGATATGAAATGCCTTTTTTATCCACCTCAATTTTAATTCTCTAAGTTTCTATTCACTAGTCAGCATTTCAAATTTTGGCTAACTCATTAGGTGTTTGTTATTGTTTCTTTTTTTACATTCCTCCATTACAGAGTTATGCTTCCCCAGTGAACAACCATACTTTGGGTTTCCAGTACTTAGAATTTTGCTCCGTAGTTACAGAAATAAGACGCCAATTTTCATTCTATCCTTGTTCCAAAGTCCTTCTCCTATTTCTGAACTCCTCTACTTATCAAACTGTATCAAGGGACAAAAAGGAATGTATTCTAATAGCCAAAAGGGAAGAACACGCTCAGCATTTTTCAAACTGGGGGAACTGAAGAAAAAATTCAAGGCTTGACTTCTGTTATTGAAGGATTCTCTGGGCAAATTAGATGGTGTAGAAAGCATCAAAAAAGATGGAATGAATACATAGAGTCACTGTACTAAAAGGAAATGGTTGATGTTCAACTGTTTCAACAGGTAGTATATGATCAAGAGCCAATGATATTGAAGGAAGAAATCCAGGGTACATTGAAGGAATTGGCAAAGAACAAGGCACTAGGAATTGATGGAATACAAATTGAAATCTTTCAAGAAAGTGAGGCGGCAC
>NW_006408630.1:182862-192243 GCF_000296735.1 Chrysochloris asiatica
GGAGGCCAAGGATGGCCAAACTTCTTCTGTCATACTTTGGACACATTGGCAGGAGGAATCAGTCACTGGAGAAGGATATCATGTTTGGTAAGGTGGAGGGGTCAGAGAAAAAGAAGAAGACTCCCAATGAGATGGATTGGCCAAGTGGCAGTATCAATGGGCTCAAGCATGGCAAGGATTGTGAGGTTGGCCCAGGACCAGGCAGTGTTTTATTCTGTTGTGCATAGGGTCTATAGGAGTCAGTACCGACTCAATGACTCCTAACAACAACAATTCTTTTAGCCCTCCCCAAATCCTCGTTGAGTCCTACTCTCATTAAAATGACATAGGAATATTTTTAATAAGTGTTTTGTTCTGTTGTGCATAGAGTCGCTATGAGTTGGTACCGACTCGATGACACCTAACATCAACAATAACAACAATTCTTTCAGCCCTCCCCAAATCCTCGTTGAGTCCTACTCTCATTTAAATGATTAGGAATATTTGGAATAAATTGGTCTATCTCAATTCCTAGGCTTCAGCATACCAGATGATTTCAGAGAGGGTATTTTTGTACTTGTTGCTGCTTATATGTCCAATAAGTTCCGATTCATATGACCCTATGCAGAACAGAACTAAACACTGCCTGATCCTGCACCGTCCTCACAATCCTTGTTACTTTTGACACCATTGTTGCTGCCACTGTAGAGTGCAGCTCATTGGGGGTCTTCCTTTTTTTTTTTTTTTTGCTGGCCCTACACTTCACCAAGGCTGATATGTTTCTCCAGGGACTCGTCTTTCTTGATCATACGTCTGGAGTATGAGAAACAAAGTCTTGCCATGCTGGCTTCTAAAACTAGGCATAGCCACTCACCCTTATTACTACTACTAATAAGTCATAATATTTCAAAGAAAAAAGCCAGGGCAGAGGGGGAGCTTTTAGATATTGTCTTCCAACTAGCAAACCAGATTTGGTTTCCATTTAGGCACCTGGGAAACATCTAAATTTGTTCTTTAAAATCCATATTGGTTTGACCACAATACTTAGACATATGTCATGGTATAATTCTGCACCATAATCATAGAATTTTGGAATCAGAAGAAAGCTTAGTGGTTCTGGTTAAATAGAATTTGGATAGGATCATCAAGATGGATGAGTTTGAGGTATCTTCTAGATTAAGTTATCTCCCAATGAAATAATTTTTATGTTTATACTTTTAGTTACTAATTACAAGCCTTAAAGAATAATCTTAAAAATTAGACCTTCTACATTTTTCCTATTCTTGACACTCTCACTTTGATCTGAAGAGGCAAATACAAAGTCACCAAAATTATACAAAAATACCTTTCCATTTAATCCATTTTTAACACAATGATTTATTCTATATAGAGGTGCAAAAGGAAATAGGTCTTTCTTCAAATGTTCCTGATTTGTTGATTTAAATACCACATATTAGGTATAAATACTGCCTATTCCAAAGCACCCATTATATCCAAAGCACCATGATTTTTTTTATCTTATTGTTGTTGTTAAGTGCTGTTAAGAGTGTTCTGACTAATAGTGACCCTATGCAAAACAGAACAATACACTGCTTCATTATTATTGCCCTGTTTGAGCCCTTTTGGTCAATCCATCTAATTGAGGTCTTACTCTTTTTCTCTGATCCTCTACTTTACCAAGCATAATGTCCTTTTTCAGGGACTGAGCCCTCCTGATGACATGTCCAAAGTACATGAGTTGAAGTCTTTCCATCCTGGCTTCTAAGGAACATTCTGGCTGTACTTGGAAATTCCAAGACAGATTTCTTCATTCTTCATTCTTCTGGCAGTCCATGAGTCTATTCAACATTATTTGCCAACACTGTAATTCAAGTGCATCAATTCTTTTTCTGTCATCTTTATTCATTGTCCAGTTTTCTTGTGCACATGAACAGATTAAAAATACCATGGCTTGAATTAGGCCCAATTTAGTTTTCAAAATGACATCTTAGCATTTTAAGGAACTCTTTTACAGCAAATTTTCCCAATGCAAAAGGTCAATTGGTTTCTTGACTTCTGTTTCTATGGATATGGATTATGGATCCAAGCAAAATGAATTAGTGACAACTTCTATATTTTCTCCATTTATCATAATGTTGCTTTTTGGTCCACTTGTGAGTTCATTTGTTTTCTTTATATCAATGTATACTCTATACTGGATTATAGTCTTTGATCTTTGTCAGTAAATGCCTCAAGTCTTCTCTTCCATCAAGCAAGGTGTGTCATCTGCATAGCGCAGGTTGTTAATGAGTCTTCCTCTAATCTTGATGCTGTACTCTTCTCAGATTATTTGCTCAGCATACAGATTGAATAAATATAGTGAAAGGATACAGCCTTGACACATAATAAATATAGTAAAAGGATACAGTATGGACACAATAGCCCCTGGTTCTATTAGAATGACTGCCTCTTGTTCTAAGTACAAGTAATTATTCATGAGCATAATAAAAATTTTTGGAACTCCGTAGCGTAGTGAGTAGGGTTGCCAACCTCAAGGTCAGCAGTTTGAAACTACCAGCAGTTCCATGGGAGAAAGATGAGGCATTCTGTTCCCGTAAAGATTTACAGCCTCGGAAACCCTGTGCAGGGTCACTATGAGTTGGAACCAACTCCATGGTACTTAACAACAACAGCAACTCTTCACAATGTTATCCATAATTTGTTATGATCCGCACTGTTGAGTGCCTTTACATAGTCAATGAAACACAGGTAAACACCTTTCTGGTATTCTCTGCTTTCATCCAAAATCTATCTGATATCAGCAATGATATTTTTCATTTAATATCCTTTTCTGAATTCCGCTTGAGTTTCTGGAAGTTTCCTTTTGATTTCCTGCTGTGATTATATGGGGGAAGTAGCTTTACAGCAAGATAAAAAATATCATCTGACATACAGATACCATGTTTTCTAGCTCCTTAAGAATACTCATAATTTTACAAAGGAGCTCAATCCAGATAGGTAACATAGAATTCTGTGGATGTAGAAATTTCATGACTTCTGGAGTAAGCGTTTCATCTCACAGTAGAGAGAACCTTTGCTCAGAATTCCAAATGAATGTCTAAGTTGACTATACAGAACAACTTTTTATGATGTTTTGATTAGTTCTGATTTCTGTCCCATTAGGACTTTTACTTTTTGCTAAGACCATTGTGCCTTTTCTCCATAGTTCTACTAGAGACATTATTTATTCCTTGCCTCCCTCTTTCCCAAGATGACAGATAGTATCCAAGTCCTATTTAATTAAGTAAGGAGTCCCTAAGTGGTGCACATGGCTAACATGCTCAGCTACTAACTGAAACGATGGTGGTTCGAATCCACCCTGAGATGCCTTGGAAGAAAGGCCAGATGATCAGCTTCCAGAAGGTCACATTCACGAAAATCCTATGGAGTGCATTTTTACTATGCAACAAATGGGGTTGCCATGAGTCAAAATAGAATTTGCTGCAGCTGTTTTTTTGTTTGTTCATTTGTCTGTCTTGCTATTTATGACAGGGACATTTGTAGCTCACAAAGTGTCCACATGCAGCTTTTTGTAGCTAAGCAGGGCTATGTGAAAGATTCTGTCCAGAGGCTGCAGCAGAAGTGATCATGTCTCTTCTGGATTCTAGCATTTAAGAGTCTGTGTGAATCCCTTCAATTCTCTCCTCCCCTACTCTGACAATACAAAAAGTGGTACGATGTGGCTCATTTGTCAGTCTAGATCTCTGAGTAACTGTATGGAACAGCTTCCCCTTCCCCTCCCACCAAGCGCTTCTCTGTTTTTCAGGCAGGAGTGAAAAATAATTCTTCATTATTTTAAACCTCTGACATTTCAGGGTTAATTCAATACCTATCTTGACTCATATACCATTAGACTATAATTTGGATATACTGTGTTGGTATATTTTTTATAAATCTTAATATCCTGGGCAAATTACCTAGTGTTTGGCATGTTGTAGGGACTTAGCACATGCTTGTTGAATGAGTAAATGTATGAAAAGTATATGTGAAGAAATTCATCTTTAGCCAAGTGAGGCATTCACACTGAGTACATTAGCTGATTCATATACTTCTGGGGTTTGGTTACCCACTGAAGCCCATTGATGATACCTTGTCCACACCTACTCCTTGGATATGTTATCACAGGAAGTTCCAGGCCATAGCATCACTAGAGTTGGTGTCACACAATGTGAGAAAACTCATGATGTCATCCCCTCATCCCATGTACCAGACCATTCAGGATCCTTCATGATGTTTATCATCAATTTAAATTATAGAATAATATGTCATAAGTATAGTAATAAACTACCAGTTTGTCATACCATGGTAGTTTATATGTGGTGATACTGAAAGTTATGTCACCAGTATTTAAAATACCAACAGAGTCACCAACAGGTGGACAGATTTCAACAGAGCTGAAAGACAAACTAGCTGAAAAACTTGGCAATTTACTTCCAGAAAATTGATGAGTGAGAACCTTGTGAATAGCAGTGGAACACTGTCTGATATAGTACTGGAAGAGGAGTCCCTCAGATTGGAAGGCACTCAAAATACAACTGGGGGGAGATCTGCCTTTTCAAAGTAGAGTTAATTTTAATGATGTGGAAGGAGTAGAGCTTTCAGTCCATCATTGGCTGATGGGACACCATTCAAAATGAGAAGAAAGAAACAGCTGAAAACATCCTTAATAATTGGTACTTGGAATGTATAAAGTGCATACTTAAGAAGATTGGAAGTTGTTAAAAGTAAAACAGAACACTTAAAGATAGATATCTTAGGCTTAGTGACCTGAAATGGACTGACATTGGCCACTTGAAATCAGACAAACATATATTCTACTATGCCAGGACACATTGAAGAGGAATGGTGTCACATTTATTGTCAAAGATCTATCCTGAGGTACAACATTGTCAGTGAAAGGATATGTTCATACACCTACAAGGAAGAATAGTTAATTCAAATTTATGCACCAACCACTAATGCCAACAATGAAGACAATTAGTATTTTTATCAACTTCTGCAGTTTGAAATTGATCAATTCTACTGCCAGCCACTCCTTGGAAATCTTTTACAGGGTTGCTAGGAGGTGGAAAGGACTAAACAATACTTAACATCAATAGCAGTGATAAAGATGCATTGATAATGACTGGTGATTAGAATGTAAAAGTTGGAAACAAAGAAGGAAAAATTTAGTTTTGGAGCTAGAAATGATGCTGGAGATCATATTATAGAATTTTGAAAGACCAATGACTTATTCATTGCAAATACTGTTTTTAAAGAAAATAACAGGTGATTATATACATGGATCCTACCATATGGAATACACAGAAATCAAATTGACTACATCTGTGGAAATAAATGGTAGTAAAGCTCCATATCATCAGTCAAAATAAGGTCAGAGGCAGACTGTGGAACAGACCATCAATTGCTCCTATGTAAGTTCAGACTGAAGCTGAAGAATATTAAAATAAGTCCACAAAAGCCAAAATATAATTTTGGACATATCCCATCTGAATTTACAGACCTTCTCAAGAGCATATTTAATGCATTTAGACACTAATGACTGAAGATCAGAATAGCTATGAGATGACATCAAGAATATCATACGGGAAGATGGCAAAAGATCATTAAAAAGACAGGAAAGAAGGAAAAGACCAAAATGGATATCAGAAGAGACTCTGAAATTTGCTCTCCAGTGTAGATATGCTTAAGTAAATTGAAGATATAAGAAAGTAAAAGAGCTGAACAGAAAATTTCAAAGAGCTGCTTGAGAAAACAAAGTCAAGTATTATAATGAAATGTGCAAAGATCTGGAGTTAGAAGACCAAAAGGGAAGAACATTCTCAAACTGAAAGAACTGAAGAAAAAAATTCATGCCTCAAACTGAAATACTGAAGGATTCTGTGGACAAAGTGGAATCCTGGTATGGCGCTGCAGGATAATGTCCTGGGCTGCAAGGTCAGCTTGAACCATAAGGTTGGTGGCTCAAACTCACCAGATGCTCCTTGGAAATCCTGTACAAGGTGGCTATGAGTTGGAACTGACTCAACAGCACTTAACAGCAACAACAACAATGGGCAAAATAGTGAATGATGCAGAAAGCATCAAAAGAAGATGGAAGGAATACACAGAGTCATTGTGCCAGAAAGAAATGTTTGAAGTGCAAACATTTGAAGAGGTAACATATGATCAAGAACCAATGGTACTGATAGATGAAGTCCAATCTGCACTGAAGGTATCAGTGAAAAACAAAACTCCAGGAATTGATGGAATACAAATTGAAGTGTTTCAACAAACTGATGTATTAGTGGAGATGCTCACTCATCTATGCCAAGAAATTTGGAAGACATTTTCTTAATCAATTTGAAGAGATCCATATTTGTGACCATTCCAAATAGAGGTGACCCAACGGAATGTGGAAATCATTGAACAATATCATTAATATCACATGCAAGTAAGACTTTGCTCAAGATAATTTAAAAATGGGGGTAACAGTGTGTCAGCAGGGAACTACCAGAAACTTAAGCTGGATTCCGAAGAGAATGTGGAACTCGGGCTATCACTGCTGATGCCAGATGGATCTTGACTGAAAGCAAAGACTACCAGAAAGAGATTTACTTGAGTTTTATTGAAATTGCAAAGGTTTTCAAGTGTGTGGACCATGACAAGCTATGGATAGGGATATTCCAGGACACCTAATTATACTCATGAGGAACCAAGATGCAGTTGTTTTCACAGAACAAGGGGATATGAATTGTTTAAAATCAGGAGAATTGTGTTCCAGGGTTGCATTCTTTGAAATCCTTATTCAACCTGTATGCTGAGCAAATAATCTGAGAAGATGGATTTTATGAAAATGAGGATAGCATCAGGATTGGAGGAAAACTCACTAACAATCTATGATATGCAGATGATGCAACAGCCTTGCTTGCTGGAATTGAAGAGGACTTAAAATACTTACTAATGAAGGTTAAAGACCACAGTATGGATTGCACCTCAATGTAAAGAAAACAAAAATCCTCACAACTGGACCAATAAATATTATAATAAATGGAGAAAAGGTTGCAGGTGTCAAAGACTTCATTTTGCTTGAATTCAGAATCAACACTCATGAACACAGCAGTCAAGAAATCAAACGATGTGTTGCATTAGGTAAATATGCTGCATAAATCCTCTTCAAAGTGTTTAAGAACAAAGATATCAGTTTGAGGACTAAAGTTTGCCTGGTCAAAACCGTGGTATTTTCAATAGCTTCATATCCACGTGGAAGTTGGATAATGAATAAGAAAGACCATGGAAACATTGATACATTTGAGTTATGGTGTTGGAGAATATTGTAAATACCATGATCTGCCAGAAGGACAAATAAATGTGTTGGAAGAAGTAAAACCAGAATTCTCTTTAGAAGCGAGCCTGGTGAGACTTTGTCTCTCATACTTTAGTTAGACATAGTATTAGGAGTTGCCAGTCTATGGAGAAGGACATCATACTTGGTTAAGTGGAGGGTCAGTGAAAGTGAAGGGTCAGAGAATACTTCCAAAGAGATGGATTGGCTCAGTGACAGCAGCAAAGGATTCATGTGTAGCACTTGTCAGGGTGGTGCAGGTCCAGACAGTGTTGTGTTCTGTTGTACATAGTGTTGTTAGGAGTTGAAACTTACTAGCTAGCACCTAACAACAAATACAAGCTAGTTATAACCCCAAGGCCTTTCAGCCAATGCAAAACATAGGGATTCTACCATGGAAGCTTTCCAAGCACTGTATGATTGTGCTGTGCCCCTGGATCGCTCTCACTGTGAGCAACACCATCCCTCGAAATATGTGGGTTAAATTAATAAACAGTCCTCAGATCTAGAATTCCAGAATATCAACCTAAATGTAAAGTGGCACTGCTAACAGTAAATCTATAATTCCATCTTATTTTATGAGTCGCAAAGGGTAATTGCATCCAGAAAATTCCCAATGCAAATGCACTTTGCAGAGATAATGTATATGTGGTACTTAGAAAACAATGTGGTAGAGAAGTTTCAATAGTGCTAAATGATTTTCTAGCACTCATCACTGATTAGGCACCATCTGGGCTGTAAAAAAAACAGGACAAGGGCAGTTGCCAGAAGTCATGATGTCTGAATCCTCTCTGGACTCTCAAATCTTTTAATTTCTCAGTGCTCTGCCCCTAAGTGTCTTGTGGGAGGGGAATGACATTGGAAAGCACTAGGCAAAACAGTTACTTTCTTGGGACTGAATGTTCAGGCAGCTGGTTTTGGCAGAGCTGAGGTTTAGTCCAGCCCTTGGTGCTACACTATTGGCAAAGTGATAATAATGACATGCCTTTGCCCTCATAAGACAATCAGCTGAACTCAGAAGGAATGATTTAAATGCTGGGCTTTTTGCCATCTAAGAATACAGATATTTACTGATTAATATAATGGTTTTAGGTACTAAGTTTTAGGAGCTAAGAGATCAAGCTTTGACTAGTATAATTTTCTTGTATTCGGATTGGGCAGAAATGTCTTTATTACTAAGTTATACCCCTGAGTGTTTGCACTCTACCACTAGCCTAAAGTCTGCTGGTTTGAATCCACCTGACAGCACTGTGAAAGGTCTGGTGATCTACTGTTTGGAGTCCTGGTATGATGTTGTAGGATAAGCACTGGACTGCTAATTGAAAGATCAGCAATTCAAACCTACTAGCCACTCATTGGAAACCCTATACAGGATACTATGAGTTGGAACTGACTTGTAGGAACTTAACAACAACAACAGCCAAGAAACCCCTCAGGAGCACAGTTAATTTTGTAACATATGGGGTCTTCATGAGTCAGAAGTGACTTGACAACAGGTTTGGTTTTCGATAGCAAATAGAAAGCAGACAGTATAGTGCTTTATGTATAGTTGCTCAGAAAATATGAGTTATTATTAATGATGGAATTATCCAGAACCTCAAAACACGTGTGCTTTAGTGGAAAATTACTGAGTCTTTAAGTATATTTGCATGTAAAATAGTAATTTTAACTATCATAATTTCTGCTTTCATTTGTTCTCATACTAGGGGTAGGTCATAACTTTAAAACTGTCATTAAGAAATCACTGATTATTCCCAAAGCAATATTGTTGTTATGTGCCATAGAGTCGGTACCAACCCATAGCAAACTTAGGCACAGCAAAACAAAACACTGCCCAATCCTGGGCCAACCTCACTATTGTTACCACACTTGAGTCCATTGATGCTGCCACTTGGCCAATCCACCTTGTTGGGGGTCTTCCTCTTTTCCTCTGACCCTCCACCTTACCAAACATGATATCCTTCTCCAGTGACTGATCCCTCCTGACAATATGTCCAAAGTATGAGAGACGAAGTTTTGTCATCTTGGTCTCTAAGGAG
>NW_006408630.1:196943-198348 GCF_000296735.1 Chrysochloris asiatica
TGATGTGAAGACTCCTTACCTGTCAGTTGGTATTTAGAGCTCCTATCTCCATAAATATAGTTCAAGTTCACCAAATTGTGGCATTTTACACTCGTGTCCTTTATTAAAAAAAATTTTTTTTTTTTTAAATCTTCCTCTAGTTGAGTTCTGATTGAGGCTAGGTCAAATGGGTACTATCGGCAAGTTTGGATGTTCTTGTGCATCTCCCCTCACTTTGTATCAGCTGGATACTTCACTCTCAGTTCTAGCCCTCTGTGGCTATGTCCTTGTCCATGAGCTCAGGTGTCCCCAGGTCTCACCACACATTGGACCAACCAGCCCTTCCTCTTTTCTATCTTATCTCAAGGTCAACGGGAGTCTATGGAACGTACTTGAACTTAGCCCATTTCTTCATTGCTACCTTTCTCCTTCTTACACTCACTTCCTTTGTAGGCCCCCTCCCCATTTTGAGTAGCCAATGTCCAAGTTGCCCATCCCTATCTACTGTGTGTGTGGAGGGGCTGGGAATGATTCTTGCTGTAAGGATTTGTTGCCTCTTTTGAGCTACTCCATCCATAGGTGTAGGTCAAGTTCATCAAATTGCATCATATTACTCTTTTTTTCCTCTTCTGGTTGAGCGCTGATCATCCAGTCATTGAAGCCAGGTCAAGTAAGTATTATCTGCAAGTGTGGGTGTTCTTGTGCATATGTCCTCTCTTATCAGCTGGATGCTTCACTTTCCACTCTAGTCCTCTGTGGCTATTTCACTGACTCTGGGCCCAAGAGTTCCCAGGTCTTGCCACACTGCTAGCCAACCAGGTATCCAGCTGGGTTCACAGAAGTCTATTGAACATTGTAGGGCTTAGCTTGAAGTGTCATTGCTGTTTTTCCCTCACTTCCCCTTATCGGTGATGAGCGTGGTCACCAATCAGAGTGTGTATTCCCATTGAGTCTTAGTCTTGGAAAGGGATTTACACTGAGGGGACCCAACTGCTTGGTTTGATGTCTCCTGGGTGAGCAACTTGCTTGTTCTTGTAGTAACAGTTGGTCTGCCTATGTTGTTTTGTATTTTTCCTGTAGGTCTTTCTCTCAAGAAGTATCTTCTATTCTTTTAGCTGCTCCAGGCTGGTCTGCTCATCCTTTCAAGTGGAAATTTCCTATCTCTGAAGATCTGGAGGTGGTTCAGGCTTCCACCTATAGTCTTATGTAATGCAGAGACTCTGCAGGAAGCCTTCTTCACTGGGTGCATTGTAGCCCCATTTTAGGTATTCCAATCAGTTATAGGCAGAAGACAGACTTACAAGCTTTCTATGGTGATGTTTCTGGCTATTCCTTTCTCTCCCCCTCCAGTATCTATTTTATAATATAATGCACAGAAAACCAAGATTCGAATGACAGCCAAGCATCTTAACATTATTCCCCCCTT
>NW_006408630.1:199511-211075 GCF_000296735.1 Chrysochloris asiatica
GTAGTGAGGTTGGCTCAGGATCTGGCAGTGTTTTGTTCTGCTATGCATAAGGTCGCTATGGTTCAGTACCGACTCGATGACACCTAACAACAACAACAATGGCATCATAAAGAAAGTCCTGGTGACCTGCTTCTGTAAGGAATACAGCCAAGAAAACACTATTGAGCAGTTCTAATCTGCTACATATAGGTCACCGTGAGTTGAAACCTACTCAATGGCTACTATTTTTTTTTTTTTTTTTTTAATGATATCAGTCAGAACAATTTTCATAGAATGGTGGGATTAGAAGCCAAATTGCAACAGATTGGGGAATGACCAGGGACTGAAGCAGTGGAAATGATAGAAACAAGCTGAATGATTGTTTAAAGACAACCTTGGCCCCAAGGATGTTTTGTAATTTCTTCTCTTTCTATCCTTGGGACTTGATAAATCTAAGCAATGTTATGCTAGCAAAGGAAAGGATGAAGGCCCAGAAGAGTTGGAAGAGAAGGCACTCTGATGGAAGCAGGGAAGGAATGAGAGCTAAGGATACAGTTAGGCCAGATACAAGTAGCGGAGTCACCTCAGAAAAGCAGGTTTTAATACTCTACAGAGTCGTATTTTTGATTTGGTATCACTTTAGTATCAAGAGATAGAGAAATCTTCTTTCTAATCTGGAAAACCTTTTGGTAATTTATAAGGCAGAAGTTTAGTATGAATGAAGTGTAGTAGGTGGGGTTATGCCAGCCTGGAGAGTTAGTGTCCTTTTATTTGTTGTCGTTGTTAAGTGATGTCTAGTCGGTTCCAACTCATAGTGACCCTCTATAGGATTTCCAAGGAGTGTCTGGTGAGCTTGAACCACCGACCTTGCAGTTCAAACCAACTTTGTAGTCCCGCACATTAACCACAGCATTATGCCAGGAGTCCAGAAGTCCTTTTAGTAGGGCATTGTATATGACATGGAAGAAGTCGGTCCACTATTACTATATCATGGAAAGTCAGAGCTGTGGACTTTTATGAGAAGTATAAGGAGCTCTGGTAGTGTAGTGGTTGCTAATCAGGTTGCAAACGGCAAGGTTAGCAGTTCGAAACTACCAGCTGTTCCGCGGGAGAAAGATGAGGCTTTCTGCTCCCATAAATATTTACAGCTTCAGAAACCCTGTACAGGGTCACTATGAGTCAGAACCGACTCCACGGCACATAATAACACCAACAACATATTGTCATAGTTATCTAGTAGTGCTATAACAGAAAAACCACAGACGGTTGCCTTCTGCAAATGTTTTCTCTTACAGTTTTTTGTTGTTGTTAAGTGGCGTCAAGTCAGTTCTGTCCCATAGCGACCCTGTATAGGGTTTCTGAAGAGCAGCTGGTGAGCTTGAACCGCCGACCTTGCAGTTCAAATGGTTTGCAGTCTGGCACAGTAACCCACAGTGCCACACCAGGACTCCCATATTATGTTTACATTTTTTAAAATTTATCAAGTGCTTTGGGGTAACTGGACTGAAGCTCTGGCATAAGTCAGGGGAGATTCTTTATCACACACAGCCCAGAACACCTCTCTTGGATGTTGTTGTCTTATCTGGATAGAAACTAATGATGTGTTCCTTTGGTGACGCCATTATCTTGACTATGAAGCTATTAACTAGCTGCTCCAAATCCACCCTTCTGTACTATGTGATCCAGGGGCTATTGCTGAGTTCCTCATTGAGACCCCATGTGGCAGAGTAGAATGTTTATGAAAGCTACTAGGTAGGTCTGAATTGTTCAATCATTTGTACCAGTAGGGTCCCTTGATTGTTGTTGTTAAATGCCATCAAGTCAGCTCCAAATCACAGAGACCCTGTATAGGGTGAGCTTGAATCACCAATCTTGTGGTTCAAGCTGACCTTGCAGTCCAGTGCACTAACCCATAGCGCCACACTGGGACTCATGGGTGTCTTGATACAGCAGCTGCTGTTGTTGTTAGGTGCCATTGAGTTGATACCAACTCATAGTGATCCTATTATGCACAACAGAACAAAACACTGCTCGGTCCTGGGCCAACCTCACAATTGTTGCCATGCTTGAGCCCATTGATGTTGCCACTTTGCCAGTCCATCTCACTGGGGGGTTTCTTCTTTTTCTCTGACCCTCCCCCTTACCAAACATGATATCCTTTTCTAGTGTCTGGTCCCTTCTGACAATATGTCTGAAGTATGAGAGACGAAGTTTGGCCATCTTGGCCTTCAAGGAGCACTCTGGCTGCACTTCTTCCAACAGATCAGTCGGTTCTTTAGGCAGCCCATGGCACTTTCAATATTCTCCTCCAACACCATAACTCAAAAGCACCAATTCTTCTATGGTCTTCCTTATTCACTGTTCAGTTTTCACATGTATATGAGGTTATTGAAAATACCATGGCTTGGGTCAGGCGCACCTTAGTCCTCAAGCTGACATCTTTGCTCTTCAACATTTAAAAAGTTCTTGTGCAGCAGATTAGCCTAATGCAATACATTGTTTGATTTATTAACTGCTGCTTCCATGAATGTTGATGGTTGACCCAAGAAGAATGAAGTCCTTGACAGTTTCAATCTTTTATCTGTTGATAAGAATGTTGTTTTTTTGGTCCAGTGGTGAGGATTTTTGTTTTCTTTACATTGAAATGCAATCCATACTGAAGGCTGTGCTCTTTGATCATCATCAGTAAATATTTTAAGTCCTCTTCACTTTCAGCAAGTAAGGCTATATCATCTGCATATCGCAGGTTGTTAATGAGTCTTCCTCCAAACTTGATACCACATTTTTCTTCATATGAGCTAGCTTCTCAGATTATTTGTTCAGCATACAGGTTGAGTAAGTATGGTGAAAGAATACAACCCTGACACACACCTTTCTTAATTTTAAACCACTCAGTGTTCCCATGTTCTGTTCGAACAACTGCCTCTTGGTCTCTATACAGATTCCTCATGAGCACAATTAAGTGGTCCGGAATACTCACGCTTCGCAATGTTGTGCATAGCTTGTCATGATCCATACAATCAAAAGCCTTTGCATACATCTTTCTGGTATTCTCTGCTTTCAGCCAAGATCCATCAGACATCAGCAATGGTATCCCTCATTCCATGGCCTCCTCTGAATCTGGCTTGAACCTCTGGAAGTTCTCTGTCAGTGTATGTTTGCAGCCATGTCTGTTGCCTTTAGTAAAACTTTACTTGCATGGGATATCAAATAAATTGTCCGATGATTTCCACATTCCTTCGGGTCACCTGTCTTTGGAATGGTCAGTCACAATTATGATGTTGTTGTTGTTACGTGCCATCGAGTTGGTTCTGACCCATAGCAACCCTAAACAGGGTTTCCGAGGCTGTAAATCTTTATGGGAGCAGAAAGCCTCATCTTTCTCCCGTGGAGCAGCTGGTAGTTTCAAACTGCTGACCTTGCAGTTCGCAGCCTGATTTGTAACAACTTTGCTACCAGAGCTCCTTCACAATTATGATGCAGGGGCTGAAACTCTACAGATTAGGTTTCTGTTTTGCCAGCTGCTCCCTGTTAGGTGCTGCCACAAGGGGCCACTTGAGGGAGTCTTCAAGGATGCGAGAGGAAAAAGGAACTTGGTCCTTAGTGTCTGCTTCTGGTTCCTATCAGTGTTGACCCAAAAATGGGTTTTCACCTTAGCAATGACAGCTGGTTCTAGTTTCCAGAGTTTTCTCCCATGCATGGAATCATGGTTATCACAATCCCTCAGAGATACCACCTGGTGATCTTTCCTTTAGTGATCTGGGTCCCTCCTCCAAGTTCCAAAGATACCATCACTGGCTAGGCAGCATATTTCCTTGGAGGTCTGTGTCCCTGGAATTCTGAAATGTCCATTTTCCAGGCTCCCTTCTAGTTTCTAATAATGTATTGTGTCCAAGCTCTGGTAGCGTAGTGGTTACGAATCGGGCTGCGAGCCGCAAGATCAGCAGTTCGAAACTACCAGCGGTTCCGTGGGAGAAAGATGAGGCAGTCTGCTCCCATAAAGATTCACAGCCTCGGAAACCCTGTACAGGCTCGCTATGAGTCGCAACTGACTCCACGGCACATAACAACAACAACATTATTCCCCTAGCCTTGGGGCCTTGGGGGTTGGTAGCTGTGTCCTATAGTAACTATCTCTGTGTTGCCTCAATATTTATTTTTTTGCTTTTTGTGTCTTCCAGTATTCCTATGAACAATTTTCTGTATTAAAATATTTTAGAGCATTGGATGTGGTTTCTGCTTTTCTGACTGAAACCTGAAGAATATTACCTGTGAAGTTTATTTTGCTATGATCTTAGACATCATCCCATACTATTGCCTTTAAGTTCCAGAGGGTGGGTACCATCACATACTTCAAAAGTCATCCCTTACTACTGTTAGGTGCCATCAAGTTGGTTCTGACTCATAGTGACCCTGCATACAGCTGCCTGGTCCTGCATCATGCTCACAATCATTGTTATGTTTGAGTCAATTGTTGCAGCCACTCTGTCAATCCATCTTGTTGAGGATCTTCCTCCTCTTCACTGATACTCTGTCAAGCATGATGTCCTTCTCCAGGTACTGGCTCCTTTTTATAACGTGTTCAAAGTCTCACCATCCTCGCTTTCAAGGACCATTCTGGCTGTACTTCCAACACAGATTTGTTTGTTCTTCTGGCAGTCCACGGCACGTTCAATATTCTTTCCTAAAACCTTAATTTAAAGGCATCAATTTTTCCTCGTCTTCCTTGTTTATTGTCTAGTTTTCCCATGCAGATGAGGTGATTGAAAATGCTATGACTTTGGGTGACCTAGGGAACATATGGAGTCCTGGTGTGGCACTGTGGGTTAATGTGCTGGACTGCAAAGTTGGTTTGAGTTGCAAGGTCAGCTGTTCAAGTTCACCAGCCACTCCTGGAAAACCCTATACAGCTTTGCTATGGGTTGGAGCTGACTCAATGGCACACAACAGCAACAAGAACAAGGAAACATATAAGGATTACAGGAAGGAGAATATGGCATTAGGATTGGAGGAAGACTCATTAACAACCTGTGCTGTGCAGATGATACAACCTTGCTTGCTGGAAGTAAAGACTTAAAATACTGATGAAGATCAAAGACCATAGCCTTCAGTATGGGTTGGACCTCAATGTAAAGAAAATAAAAATCCTCATCAATGGACCAACAAATAATGTCATTATAAATGGAGAAAAGATTTAAGTTGTCAAAGACTTCATTTTGCTTGGATCGACAATACACAATGGAAGGAACAGTCAAGAATTCAAAGGATATACTGTATTAGGCACATCTGCTGCAAAAGACCTCTTTTGTGTTCAAGAGCAAATATATCAGTTTGAGGACTAAAGTGCTCCTGACCCTAGCCATGTTATTTTCAAAATCCTCATATACATGTGAAAATTGGACAATGAAATAGGAAGACTATAGAAGAATTGATTAATTTGTGTGGAGAAGAATATTAAAAGTACTATAGATGACCAGAAGAAGAAACAAATTTGAGTCGGAAGAAGCATAGCCAGAATGCTCCTTAGAAGTCAGGATTTGGACATATTATCAGGACAAACTAGGCCCTGAAAAAGGATATGAATGGTTAAGTGGAGAATCAGTGAAAAAGACGAAGACTGCCAGCAAGATGGATTGATACAGTAGTAGTAGCAATGGGCTCAAGCATAACGATGATTGTGAGGATGGTTCAGGACCAGGAGTGTTTCATTCTGTTGTACTATGAGTTAACTCCATTGGACTTAACACAACAACAACAGGGAACGCACAAACTTGGGTTTTTCTGAGTATAATTACACAGACTGCTTGAATCACAATCAGAGTCATCTGGGCTACTTGTTAAAAATACGGATTTCCAGGGCCTAGTCTTTTGCTTTTTAAACAAGCTTTCTACATACATTTCCAAGGTGGGGGTAGGCTTTGGGAATCGGCATTTTAACCCCAAGTAATTATGATGGGTTGAACTGTGAAGGTTTCTTCTGGTGGTAGTGTTAGAGAGCCGAGAGTATTGCAGAAATGGTAGCAAAGTACTTGGAGCAGTTGATTCATTTGTCTATTCACTCAATAAATATATCCTGTATGTGTCCCAGGTGCCTGGGAAATGTCAAGTACTAAGGCTATTAGGGTGTACAAGACAAACCTAAGCAGCTATCTCCAGAGTACTGAGTTCTCACTTTAAAGGCCTTTTATGATTCATCTTCTTAAGCGTTTACATCTTGTAAACCTTTTACAGATCCCAACTATCTTTCCCCCACCCCGCCTTTTGCATAAAATTTGACATCAGCTATAATAGAATATCTCTTTATGGTGACTCCATAACTTAAAAATATTTCTTTAATCTTAGGAGGTGGGTCTGTTGATACTTATTTGTTACAGGTATTCACCTATTTTTGTAAATTATTTTAAATGAAACAAACACTTAGGTGCCAGATACTGCTTTAAGTACCATTCTGCTCTGGAGTTCACAGCTTGGGGAGGAAATTTTTGGTAATAAAATGATGAAAAAAATTTATGGTGATAAATTGCAATTTATATTCACTAATAGATTTCTACTCCCGTAAGGATTTACACCCTCAGAAACCCTGCACAGGGTCGCTATGGGTCGGACCTCGACTCGACGGCACTTAACAACAACAACAATAGGGACTATGACATATCGGATGGTTCTCCCCATCTTGAGTACCTGGCAGAATTTCGGGAGAATTTAAGGAAAACCAACAATTTTTCGGCCTTTCTTGCCAATGTTTGGAAAGCTTTACTGCTATGGTTTATAATTAATGCATATAAAAACTGTTTCTTTTTCTTCCTTGTATATCTCTTTTTAGAAAGAATTCCCATGATCTATTTTCTACCTGTAATCTTTTTATGTTTTTGTAACATTGTTATAATTATCTTTGAACCCACTAGCCAGAAACTATAAGGCAAGACAATCTAAAATTTTACAACTGGTGTATTTCGTTGTTATTTTGTATTAAACTCTTTGGAAAGAAAGCTGCTTGGCTTCATTTTAATTTTTAAAAAGTCCACTGTGTTTAAAAAAATAAAGAATTTACTTTCGTTATAGATCATTATTAGTGTGACCATTAGGCCTCTAATATGACTTTCCTTCCTGGGGATCTCAGATAAATAGACACAGTTCCTGTTGCGCATTCTGAAATAAATAAAAACTGTGGCTCGGCTGGCTCGGGCAGCTTGCCCTGGTGACCACACTCTTCTAGGAGGTTGTGGGGGAAAGGCCACTTCTCTACACTCACCATCATTTTAACGTGCTCACGAGGTTCTGAGGCTCCCTCGCCTAGCCATTTCCTGCACCCTTAGGAAGGATGGCACAGTGATCTCCATCTGTAAACTTTGGTGTTCCTGGTGTGCAGTGTTGGAACTGTGACGTGTTTGGGGTTCTGTGGCCAGGCACAGAACTGCTGGGGCTTAGAAAGGGGTGTGGTCCAGCACGGGCTAGTCTCCACTTCCTGTCGGAGAAGGGAGGTTGTCACCGCCATTCTCTCTGTCACCGACGGCTTTAAACTTTATGGTCCCAACACACTCTTCAAACGACTTGAAGGTGGCAGAGTTCCTCATGTCACCTAGTTTCCTGCTGATAACGGAGCCACAGTGGACAGGGCGGCCGACGATGTCTTTTGTCCTGCCTGGGAGATCTTTTCCTGAGTCTTCTTGTAGGCGCTGGAGCTTTGCATGTCTTGCCAACTCTTTATCATTACAATGCAAAAGAATTGTTCTAAAAAATTGCAGAATCTTGGGGGAGCTAGGAGAGCTGCATCTTGAAACCAACTGCAGGAGAGAATTCCAACAGGCATGACGTGACCTAAGACTTCTCTTGAATTGATGGAATTGTGTTGCTTTGTGTAAGAAGTGCAGAATCAAGCTATATGTCCCACCATTCTACCCTGATCTACCAGTTCTAAAATTTGGTTTCTATTAGCATCTGCTGATTTGGTGCCAAACTCTCCTTCCTGGGGTTTGTGTATATGGGAGGTGGGTTAGACACTGAATAGGAAATTGTTTTAGTGTGGTAATACTAAGTCTTGAACCCGCGTATTTTGATATTACCATATCCTGTTGTTTTCTTTGAACCATTTCTTTTTAATATTCTATACTTTTGAGAGTAAGCTTTAATTGCCATATATAATAAAATTAAGGTAATGGTTCTTTTTGATAATACGGCATTCTTCTTTGACTCATATCTAGTAAATACTAAGGGCCAAGTTTCTCATAAAAAACAGATTTTCTACCAGATCCCAAAGGAATGTGCTACATAGCTTATATGCAGATAAGGAAGAGCTGGAGTGGGCCAGTGTCTTATGAACCAATGCATCCTGAGATAAAGAAGATTGACCCACATGTTCAAACACAATGTTAAATTATTAGATCATACTCCAGCATTTCTTGTTGATAATTATTTTTTGAAATCACATGATCCATGTTCAAACAAATTAAGGTGATAGAAAAGTTTAATGTTTGATTTATTCACCAATGAAAACAGATTTACTACATCATACATCTCTTATGCGACAATATTTGAGTCAGCCATGTAATGGAGTAGAATCGCCTGTAGAGTTTCCTAGTGGATTTGAACTACAAATCTTTTTGTTAGCAGCTGAGCACTAAACCACTGAACCACCAGGACTTTGTAAGCTACATGTAATTGTTTTTGTTTTGTTTGGTTTTGTCTTTTTCAACCACAAATGAACAATTCTCAAAGTACAATCTGGGCCCACTGGGGTTCTTGAGGTCAAAATCATTGATATTGTGAGAAATGTTGTCTATACTGAAAAACGCTCAAGTAATCCAATCTGTACTCATTTTAACTAGAGTGAGGTTTTTTATTCGATTTTGCAAAATTGGGCACCCAACACAGTAGACACAGGCAGATGTACCACATGGCCCTCCACAGAGGGTTTTCATTCTTGTTTCAAAAAAGCCCCTCCTCCAGCTCCAGTTTCCCGTATGCAACTCTATGGTAAGTCCCATTTTCCCTCCCCCCAGATAAGCCAAAATGGCTTGCCTATGGTCTTAATGGCTGTATTCTTATTTAAATTTCCAAGTCCTAGAACTCTGGGACTTCTGGTAGCATAGTGGATACCAATCTGGCTGCTAATCTCAAGGTCAGCAGTTCGAAACTACCAGCTGTTCCTCAGGAGAAAGATAAGGCTTTCTGCTTCCTTAAAGATTTATAGCCTTGGAAACCCTGTTCAGGGTCGCTATGAATTGGAACTGACTTCACGGCACATAACAACAACAACAACAGTCCTAGAACAGCCTGCTTGTTTCAACAATCTGTCTGCCAGGTCAAGCAATCTCACGAATTCCGGAATATGGACCATTCCCAAAAGAGTTATTTCTCACATATAAGGGTAAATAAAAAATATATTGCTACTAGGGTTCTTAGCAGCAGTCAAGAGATCAAACGACATATTGCATTAGGCAAATCTGCTGCACAAGACCTTTTTAAAGTGTTGAAGAGCAAAGATGTCAGCTTGAGGACTAAGGTGCGCCTGGCCCAAGCCATGGTATTTTCAATAACCTCATATGCATGTGAAAGCTGGACAGTGAATAAGGAAGACCGTAGAAGAATTGATGCTTTTGAGTTATGGTGTTGGAGGAGAATATTGAAAGTGCCATGGGTTGCCAAAAGAACCAATAGATCCGTTTTGGAAGAAGTGAAGCCAGAGTGCTCCTTAGTGGCCAAGATGACCAAATTTTGCCTCTCATACTTTGGACATATTGTCAGGAGGGACCAGTCGCTGGAGAAGGATATCATGTTTTGTAAGGTGGACGGTCAGAGGAAAAGAAGAAGACCCCCAGCGAAATGGATTGACCAAGTGGCAGCATTGATGGACTCAAGCGTGACAACAGTAGTGAGGTTGCCCAGGATTGGTCAGTGTTTTGTTCTGCTGTGCATAAGGTGCCTATGGGTCGGTACCAACTCTATGACACCTAACAACAACAATAGAAAAAGTTATAGTCCTGAAAGCTATGCCACCGGTCTTTAAAATACCAGCAGGGTCACCCATGGTGGACAGGTTTCAGATGAGCTTCCAAAGACAGACTAGGAAGAAAGACTGACGAACTACTTCCGAATCTTTAGTCACTGAAAACCTTATGAATAGCAGAGAAACACTGTCAGATACAGTGCTGGAAAATGAGCCCCTCAGGTTGGAAAGCACTCAAAATGTGACTGGGGAAGAGCTGCCTCCTCAAAGTAGAGTTGACCGTGATGATGAGAATGGAGTAAAGCTCCTGGGAGACAAGCCCGTGGGAATTCATTTGCTGATGGGACACAACTCAAAATGAAGAGAAACAGCTATAAACATCCACTGAAAATTGGAACATGGAATGTATGACGTATGAATCTGGGAAAATCGGAAGTTGTCAGAATGAAATGGAATGCATAAACATTAATATCTTAGGCATTAGTGAGCTGAAATGGACTGGTATTGGCCATTTTGAATCTGACAACCACATGGTTTACTATGCCAGAAATGACAAATTGAATAGGAATGGTGTTGCATTCATTGTAAAAAGAACATATCCAGATCAATGATAAGGTACAATACTGTCTGTGATAGGATAATATCCATGTGCCTATAGGGCTCTGGTAGCGTAGTGGTTACGAATCGGGCTGCGAACCTTAAGGTCAGCGGTTCGAAACTACCAGTCGCTCCGCAGGAGAAAGATGAGGCTTTCTACTCTCGTAAAGATTTACACCCTCGGAAACCCTGTACAGGGTCGCTATGGGTCCGACCCGACTCGATGGCACTTAACAACAACAACATAGGGAAGCCCAGTTAATACCACTATTTTTCAAACTTATACACCAACCACTAAAGCCAATGAGGACATAATAGAAGAATTCTACCAATATCTTCAATCTGAAATTGATCAAACATGCAATCAAGATGTATTAATCATGACTGGTGATTAGAATGCAAAGGTTGGGAGCAAAGAGGAAGGATCAGTGGTTCGAAATTATGGCCTTGGTGATAGAAATGATGCTGGAGAAAACATGATAAAATTGTGCAATATCAATGATTTGTTCATTTCAGATACCTTCTTTAGACAGCATAACAGATGACTTTACACATGGATCTCATCAGATGGAATACATAGAAATCAAATAGACTACATCTGTGGAAAGAGCAGATGGAAAAGCTCCATATCATCAGTGAAAACTAAGCCAAGGGCAGACTGTGGAACAGACCATCAGTTACTCATATACAAATTTAAACGGAAGCTGAAGAAAATGAAAACAGATACATGAGAGTCAAAATATAACCTTGAATATATCCTACCTGAATTTACAGATCATCTAAAGAACAGATTTGATACATTAAACACTAAAGACCGAAGACAAGAAGAGTTGTGGGATGACATCAAGAACATCATACACGAAGAAAGCAGAAAGTCATTAAGAAGACAAGAAAGAAAGAAAAGATGAAAATGGATGTCAGAAAAGACACTGAAACTTGCTCTCCAGCATAGAGATGCTAAAGCCAATGGAAGACATGAGGAGTTCCAAGAGCTAAAAAGAACATTTCAAAGATCAGCTCAAGAAGATAAAGCCAAATATTA
>NW_006408630.1:212360-213023 GCF_000296735.1 Chrysochloris asiatica
GCCATGGGCTGCCAAAAGAACCAATAGATCCATTTTGGAAGAAGTGCAGCCAGAGTGCTCCTTGGAGGCCAAGATAGCCAAACTTCGTCTCTCATTGTTCAGACATATTGTCAGGAGGGACCAGTCACTGGAGAAGGATATCATGTCTGGTAAGGTGGATGGTCAGAGAAAAAGGGGAAGATACCCAAAGAAATAGATTGGCCAAGGGCACAGCATTGATGGACTCAAGTGTGGCAACAGTATTTTAGTATTATTTACCCTCTTCAAGCTATACCTAGTTCCCTGTATCCCAGAGCCCTGTTGTTGGCCCAGGATCAGGTAGTGTTTTGTTCTGCTGTGCATAACGACGCTATGAGTAGGTACCAACAGGATGGCACCTAACAACAACAACAAGGTTCTATTTATTACATGCATGGGTTTATTTAAGACTCAATAAGTTTAATTATGTCTCTGTAATCAGTGGATGAGTATAGACAGTATTCTTAATAATAAGCTTGTCTTATCTTCATAATTTGTTGTTAAGTGCTGTTGAGTCGATTCTGACTTACAGTGACCCTAAATAGGGTTTCCAAGTAGTGGTGGGTAGATTTGAACCACTGACTTTGTGGTTAGCAGTCTGATGTTTATTCTACAGTGCCACACCAGGAAGCTATTATTATTGTT
>NW_006408630.1:214328-217544 GCF_000296735.1 Chrysochloris asiatica
TGTGGTTCAGAGTTCTGGGACCATCCCCTGAGCCTGCTTGGTTGGGTATTCTGTGTTGTTGTTGTCGGAGCACTTTACTACACATCCACCCGATCCGCCATCTTGTTTGTTCTAGCAGTCCAGTATTTATCGTACAGTGCCACACCAGGATTCTGTTGTAATATTGTTAAATGCTGTCAAGTTGGTTATGACTCATAGAGACCCTGTATAGGGTTTCCAAGGAGCAGCTAGTGAGCTTGAACCGCTGACTTTTCGGTTCAAACCGACTTTGCAGCCCAGCGCCTTAACCCACAGGGCCACACCCGGACCCTAGGATTCTGTTAGAGTGCTTAAAAAAAAAAGATCCAATCAAAATAAAGGCTTCTAAGAGGATCTCCTGGCCGCTTAACTTCAAGGCAGAGAGGTCAGTTCAAGAGGTTATGGTGACTAATTTTTGGCGATTCCAACTGGATAATTTTGATAGATTTTCTTGAAAGACATTGGATGATTGACAGGAGCTTATTAAGAAGAAGATTTAAGAAAATTGAAAACTGCATTGGTGAGTAAAAGGGCAGGAAATTTGTGCTGTGGAAGTTTTCCCATCATGAGAATGCACCTGCTCATTATTTGAGGATAGCACAGGCTGTCCTAATAAGAATTTTGTTGGGAAACCTTACCCCATCCACTCTACAGCAGTCAAAGTTTGAATATGCCCCTTCAGACTTCTTTTTGTTTTCAAAACTCGAAGAACTTTGAAACGGAACATGATTTGAGTCCCTCAAGGATGCCAAAACTGTGATTTGTATGTAATATAATTGGAAGAAAACCAAAACCAAATTCTTCACAGAAGCGTTAAATAGATGGAAACACTGTCTTTAAAATTATACAGGCCTAGATGGAAGCTATGTTGTGAAATAATAATTTCACATTTTTAAAAATGTTTTATTGTGAATTGTGTGCTAGTTTACATGGTAGAACATTAGTTTTACATTCATCCTATTGTATATCAGTTCATTGCTATGGATAAAATCCCCTGCATGTATCATCAACCAACCAAAGGGTATACACTACAAGCCTGCCCCACTGTAATCAGCACACAGCCCCTCTCCCTTTCTGTGTCTAAAGTCCCCAAAACCTCCATCTCTCCATGTCATCGTCTCTGCCTCCATATCAGACATCACTCTTTCTCTGGGTAGGGTCCTGCTTTCCGCTCTTCTCCCTTGATGGTTCCAGGAACTTCTGCTGAGTTAATCCTTCCCCTCCTTGCTACAAAACATCTACCTTGACATTTCCAACCCTCACAATCAGTCCTGACAAAAATTATTCACTATTGTATCACAAGAGATCCAGCTGTATTTCATTTCATCATCCCTGCCTAGACAGATTGGATACCACTCAGTGGAGATTCTACCTTTCTCCATGCCATCTGAATCTAGGTTCCCACTTGAAAGCTTGTAAGCCAGTCACTTCTTACCTTTGTAGCCCCCCCAACCCTATTTTGGGTAGCCAATGTCCAAGTTTCCCATCCCTGTCTACTCTGTGTATGGAGGGGGTGGGAATGATCCTTGATGTAAAGATTTGTTCCCTCTTTTGAGCAATTGCATCCATAAACGTAGGTCAAGTTAATCAAATTGTATCAGATTGCTCTTTTTTCCCCTCTTCTTTCTTCTTCTGGTTGAGCTCTGATCATACAGTCATTGAAGCCAGGTCAAGTGGGTATTATCTGCAAGTGTGGGTGTTCTTGTGCATATGCCCTCTCTTCTTATCAGCTGAACGCTTCACTCTCCACTCTAGTCCTCTGTGGCTATGTCACTGACTCTGTCACTGACTATGTCACTGACACTGAGTCTCCAGGTCATGCCACACTGCTGGCCAACCAGGTCTCCACCTGGGTTCACAGGAGTCTATTGAATTAACAGTCATTTTTATGTGATAGGATAATATCCATGCGCCTACAGGGAAGCCCAGTTAATACCGCTATTATTCAAATTTATGCACCAACCACTAAAGCCAGTGAGAATGAAATAGAAGAATTCTACCAACTTCTACAATCTAAAATTGATCAAACATGTAATCAAAATGTATTGCTCATTACTGGTGATTGGAATGCAAAGGTTTGGAGCAAAGAGGAAGGATCAGTAGTTGGAAAATATGTCCTTGGTGATAGAAATGATGCTGGAGAATGCATGATAGAATTCTGCAAAACCAATGATTTGTTCATTTCAAATACCTTCTTTAGACAGCATACAGACGACTATACACATGGATCTCACCAGATGGACTACACAGAAATCAAATTGACTGCATCAGCGGAAAGAGAAGATGGAAAGCTCCATCTCATCAGTGAAGACAAGGCCAGGGGCAGACTGTGGAACAGACCATCATAACTGATACGCAAATTCAAACTGAAGCTGAAGAAAATGAAAAGAGATCCACAAGAGCCAAAATATGACTTTGATTATATCCCACCTGAATTTAGAGATTATCTGAAGAACAGATTTGATATATTAAACACTAAAGACCAAAGACCAGAAGAGTTGTGGGATGACATCAAGAACATCATACATGAAGAGAGCGAAAAGTCATTGAGAAGACAAGAAAGAGGGAAACGGTCAAAATGGATGTCGAAGAGACTCTGAAACTTGCTTCTAGCGTAGAGCTGAACAGAAAATTTCAAAGATCAGCTCGAGAAGATAAAGCAAATATTACAATAAAATGTGCAAAGATCTGCAATCAGAAAACCAGAAAGGAAGAACACACTCAGAATTTCTCAAGTTGGGGGAACTGAAGTAAAAATTCAGGCCTCGACTTTCGTTATTGGAAGTTTTTCTAGGCAAATTATTGAATGATGCAGAAAGCATCAAGAGAAGATGGAAAGAATAGAGAGAGTCATTGTACCAAAAGGAAATGTTAATGTTCAAGAGGCAGCATATGATCAAGAGCCAATGATACTTAGGGAGGAAGTCCAAGGTGCACTGAAGCAATTGGCAAAGAACAAGGCACCATGAATTGATGGAATAAAAATTGAAATGTTTCAAGAAAGTGAGCAGGCACAGGAGACCTCACTCATCTATGACATGAAATTTGGAAGACAACTATCTGGCCGACTGATTAGAAGAGATCCATATTTGTGCCCATTCCAAAGAGAGGTGACTCAACAGAATGTGGAAATCATCGGACAATCTCTTTGATATCTCATGAGAGTAAAGTTTTGCTAAAGGAAATACAGAAACAGCT
>NW_006408630.1:218631-232509 GCF_000296735.1 Chrysochloris asiatica
AAAGAGCACAGCCTTTGATATGGATTGCATTTCAATGTAAAGAAAACAAAAATCCTCACCACTGGACCAATAAACAACATTCTTATCAAGGGAGAAAAGATTGAAGTTATCAAGGACTTCATTCTTCTTGGATCAACTTTCAACACTCACCAGAAGCAGCAGTCAAGAGATCAAAGATGTATTGCAATTAAGCAAACCTGCAGCACAATACCTTTTTAAAGTGTTGAAGAGCAAAGATGTCAGCTTGAGGACTAAGATGTGCCTGATTCAAGCCATGGTATTTTCAATAACCTCATATGCATGTGAAATCTGGACAGTGAATGAGGAAGACCATGGAAGAATTGATGCTTTTGAGTTATTTTGTTGGAGGAGAATATTGAAAGTGCCATGGGCTGCCAAAAGAACCAATAGATTCATTTTGGAAGAAGTGCAGCCAGAGTGCTCCTTAGAGGCCTTCATGGCCAAACTTCTTCTCTCATAGTTCAGACATATTCTCAGGAGGGACCAGTCTCTGGAGAAGGATATCATGTTTGGTAAGGTGGAGTGTCAGAGAAAAAGAGGAAGACCCCAACGAGATGGATTGGTCAAGTGGCAGCATCGATGGACTCAAGAGTGGCAATAATAGTGAGTCTGGCCCAGGATCTGGCAGGGTATCGTTTTGCTGTGCATAGGGTTGTTATGGGTCGGTACTGACTCGATGGCACCCAACAACAACAACAACAGGTTGGCACTGTAGGATCAGTACTGGACTGATACCTGCAATGTTGACAGTTTAAACCCTCCAGCTGCACTTGGAATCCCTATATAAGATCACCAAGTATTGGAACCTACTCGACGGCACACAATAACAACCACAAAGGGTGTTTGAGTTGAATCTGTCTCTTCAAAAGATACCTTGATGCGCTAACACCCTCTTCACCTGTCCCTGTAAACGTGATCTTCTTTGGAGGTAGGGTTTTGAAGATAAAATCATGTGAAGATGAGGTCTTTAAGGTAGACCCCTGATCCAATCAATACGACTGAAGTCCTTATAAGAAAAGGAGAGGACACATAGACACAGAAACACAGGAGAATGCCAGGTAAAGTCAGAGGCAGAAATTGGAGTGATGTATTTGCATGCCAAGGAACGCCAAGCATTGCTAGGGACACCATAAGCTGAAAGGCCTGAAAAAGATTCTTCCCTAGAGCAAAGTCCTACCAACCCCTTTACTTCTGAACTGTGAGAGAATAAATTTCTGTTGCTTTAAACCAACCAATCTGTGGTGATTTGTTCCAACAGCTCTAGGAAACTAACATACAGGATATGCATGTACTCAGTTTGACTGAGTACTGTCTTGTTACTCTCTAGAAGGGTTGTGCAAGTCTGCACTTCCACTCTAGTTTTGTAAAGCTATTTGTGTGTGAAGCCATTGTTTACTGTGGCTGTGATCTGCCTTCCTTAGTTTGCACTAATTGGTTTGCATATCTCTTTTCAAGTTTGTGGACTGTGGGTTTCTTCCTTTTTAAACTGTTTATTCATATATTTTCCCCATTGTTTTTTCTATTTCTGTTCTTTTTTTTTTGGTTGCTGTTGTTTTTGCAAATGTTTCCTAATATATTCTAACTATTGGTCACTAACTGGTTTAACTGATCATTTGTTTGTTCATGTTATCAATGCTCCTTTATTTTAATATAATGCAATCTTTAATTTATTATTATTATAATTTTTGATTTGAGCTTTTGGGGTTTAATCTAATACTTTATCCCTGCTTTTAGATCACAAAGATATTCTATGATTTCTTCTATCAAGCTTCTAAATTTTTACATTATGTCTTTATCTGTATTCTACCATTGTATGGAGCATTAAATAAGAACTTTATTTTTTCATCTACAGGGTGAACTATTTTTTTTTTCCCAAGAGCAAGACCCTATCTTAGATCTGTATCCCTTGCTGACTTTAGAAGTGTATACATCCAAGAAATATTTGTTGGTTTATTGCACTAAAAACACACATACTGTTTCCAAATTGCTAACTCTTTTGAGGTTTAATAGGGATTGATGACTTGCTTTATATACTCTCATTTGGTAGGTGATTCGCCCCATGGAAGTATTGTGGGCCCCAGAGTACCTCTAAAACTGATGACCTTGATGTCCATGTTTAGCAATTAGAACTTAAGAGTTTAAGTGGAAGGTTTCTTGTTTCTCGTTAAAATGGACCTTTGCCTAGAGAGATAAAAGGTGTTGAGAGGAGACCAAGAATCCAGTAGCAAGAACGGGACAAAGCCATGTTTGATCTAAGTATCAATTAATTCTTATCAGATGTGTGTGCTTTAGGATTGGAGACTGGCAAAAATCCTGATATTTTGGTTTTTATTAAATGATTGAATCCATAAGAAAATAAATATGATCGGCTATCAAGCTGAAAAGTTCTTTCCTCTCATGTATCTGTAATCACCTTTCCGTTCACTTCCTACTTGTCCAAACCTGTGCCACTGTAACCCTCTGAATCTCACTATTCACTGACAATAGAAGCCTTAGCCTCTTGCTTTATTGAACATGTCGTCTTACACAACTCTTCTCTGTTTCACCTCCACATTTCTGTGCCTGCTTCTTAGTGATCTGATTTATACCAGCTCCTCGTTTCTAAGATTGAATCTTTCACGTAGGCCTGAGTTTGTCCCATTCCTTCTTCTTTTTTTTTTTTTTTTTTAATAATTTTGTCATATCTGTGACACTCTCCCTTTTGTGTGTCTAATTTCTTACCTCAGTTTGAATCCTTATTCTTTGCCTATAAAAATTCATATCTCAAAGTGAGAAAACTTTCCTTTTAAATTACTACCCTTGTGTGGTTGTTGTTAAGTGCCATCAAGTCAGTTTTGACTTATAATGGCCCTGTATAGGGTTTCTGAATAAGGAGCTCTGGTAGCGTAGTGGTTACGAATCGGGCTGCGAACCTTAAGGTCAGCGGTTCGAAACTACCAGCTGCTCCACGGGAGAAAGATGAGGCTTTCTACTCCCGTAAAGATTTACACCCTCGGAAACCCTATACAGGGTCGTTATGGGTCGGAACCGACTCGATGGCACATAACAACAACAACAACATAGGGTTTCTGAAGAGCAGCTGGTGGGTTTGAACTGCCAACTTTATGGCTAACAGTGCTTATCCTACAGTACCATATCAGGACTCCTTGCATGGTAGACATCATAAATTGACTTCTTATGCTCCTTCTAGTTCTATAGATGTAAAAACCACACTATTTCTCAGCGTACCTTGTAACCAGGGTTCTGGATGTATATTGTTGTTAGGTGTAGTTGAGTTAGCTCCAATTCATAGCGACTTTCTGTATATCAGAACGAAACATTATCTGATCCAGTGCCATCTTCATGAGCACTGGTGTGTGTGTACTTGTAGCTCTTGTGCAGTGCCTTGTAACCTAGGAGGCTCATTTTCCAGAACTATACTGAACAGTGGAGTCCTGATGTGGTGCTCTGGGTTAATGCACCAGACTGCAAAGTCGTTTGAATTGCCAGGTCAGAGGTTCAAGTTCACCACTGCTCCTCGGAAACCCTATACAGGGTCACTAAGGGGCGGAATCAACTGCCAGCACTTAACAACAATAACATACTGACCAATATTCTGTTGTGTTCCATAATTATTTCACTGACTAATTTCCGGAAGCAGAATGCAAACTTTCTTCTTAGTCTGTCTTATTTTGGATGCTCCACTGGATGAGCCTGCTGATATTTGAAATTCATAGAAATACCATGTTGTTGTTGTTGTTTTTATGTTGTTGTTTTTATGTGCTGTCAAGTTGGTTCCAACTCATAGTGACCCTATACATGGCTTCCAAGGAGCAGCTGGTGGGTTTGAATTGCCAACCTTGTGGTTCTTAGCCCAGTGCTCATCCTATAGTGCCACATCAGGAGTCTGGCAACACTGTAATATGGATCATTAATAGGTGGGTGACGGGATGTGATTTAGATTCAGCCAACTAGAGGTATCAACATGAGAGCTGGAAAACAGAACTTAAATGAAACATCATGAAACAGGACTCACACTTCTGTTTCTGTTGTGCCAAGAACAGTCATGGAAGCATTCAATTTTTTTGTTGCAGCTGTAGTTGCAGCTGAGTGTTGCCTCTAGCTTCATGACTATTGAGTGGCCAAGGATAGAAGAATCATTTGTCCAGAGTGGATTGTGGTATGCCTCTGTACCTAATAGCTAGAGAGATGATGTCAAATTTCATCTTAATTTTACAGCATTTTTGTCATGGCAGAGACAGCAGATACTTTGGTGGCCTGGTTCTATGTCATGACTTTGGCAGCTATTCTTAAAAGCTTAACTTTGAGTCTGTGTTTTCAAGTTTGCCATTTATTTGGCAAGTTATTTTATAACTTATTATATAAAAGTACCTTTCATTTTAAGCTGGATAGAAAATTTAGGCTTAGTTTTCAGAGGGTTGTGTCATGGCATGTGGATGGTCATAACACTTTGCAGTTGCACTTCTGGGTGGCCTCGAAGAACAATGCCGAAGGGAAAGCCTCAGAAAACATGCCCTGTTTTGTAGACCATGGTTTAGCTGGATTTTCATGAACTTGGAAGGAACAATTTTGATGAACTGGTGACAAGGAAATCTGGAGGATAGGGGGAGAACTTGTAAATAAATCTCTCCATATGGACAAAGTATGAATATATTTATGTCCCATATGAACGTTACCAAACCATCACCTCAATAAGGAAGATTTAAATCAGGTGGGCAAAATCATTGTTCGGTGGAATTTAGACACTTTATTTGCCCAACTACTTCAGACCCTGTTGAATGGGCTCATGAGCAAAGTGGCTCTAGCAGCAACACTTGAGATTATGCATGATCTCAGCAACATGGACTTCAAGGAACCAAAGCAAGTGGGGCTACAGTTACAGTTGAGTTCTCAACCTGCCAAAAATAAAACCAAAGCCCAACCCTCAATATGCCATACTTCCCTGAGGAATCAGCCAGCCACCTGGCGGCAGACTGATTACATTGGACCACTTCCATTGTGTAAAGGGCAGGCTTGTTCTCACTGCAATATACGCTTACCCTGGATACAAATTTGCCTTTCCGGTTTCTGCTACATTTACCATCTGTGAATTTTCAGAATGCCTGAATAATCATAATATTCCATGCAGCATTGCTGCTGACTGACAAACTCACTTTATGACAAATGAAGTGTGGCAATGGGTTCTTACGTAATTTATTGATCTTGCCAAGTCCCCCAACACCATGAAGCATCTGATCAGATAGAATGATGGGATGGCATTTTGAAGAATCAGTTATGGTTTTAGCTAAGTAGAAATCCATAACAAAGATGAAAAACGTCCTCCAGAATAGTATATGTGTTATAAATTAGCAATTAATGTATGATGCTTTCTTTTCTACAGGTAGGATTTGTGTGTTTAGGAAACAAGAGACAAAAATTAGAGTGGTTTCTTTCATTAGATTTTACTAACAATTTTTTTCCCCCATTCTTGTGATTTTAGAGCCTGAAGATCGCCAGTGAGATGGATTGGCCAAGTGGCAGCATCAATGGACTCAAGCGTGGCAACAATAGTGAGGTTGGCCCAGGATTGGGCAGTGTTTCATTCTGCTGTGCTTAAGGTCGCTATGGGTTGGTACTGACTCGATGGCACCTAACAACAACAACAACAAGTCCAGTAGACTTAGCTCCTACCAGAAAACGAAGATGGTTTTCACCTCTGGACCACAGTAAGTTGAAGCTGTCACCTGCCTTCCCTAAGTATCCCTCCTGAGCTCCTTATGCTTGTGAATCAATAAGCAATGAACAAATGCACATGAATGCTTGTTACAATAGCATTCACAACAGCCAAAAAGTGGAAGCAACCTAAATGCTCATCAATAAGTGAATGGAAAAACAAATGTGCTACATATATATGTTATTGTCGTTAGGTGTCTTCAAGTCAGTTTGGCTCATAGTGACCCTACGCACAACAGAACAAAGCACTGCCTGGTCCTGCACTATCCTTTCAATTGTTGTTACGCTTGAACCCGTTGCTGCTGCCACTGTGCCAGCCCATCTTGTTAGGGGTCTTCATCTTTTTTGCTGACCCTCCATTTTACCAAGTATGATGTCCTTCTCCAGGGACTGATCCCTCCTGATGATATGTACAAAATATGAATGACGAAGTCTTGTCATCTTTGGTTCTAAGGAACATTCTGGTTGTATTTCTCCCAACAGAGATTAGTTTGTTCTTTTGGGAGTCCATGGTACTTTCAATGTTCTTCTCCAACACTGTAACCCAGATGCATCGATTCTTCTTATTGTTGTTGTTCTTAAGCGTCATCGAGTCATTTCTGACTCATTGTGATCCTATATAGGATTTCCGAGGAGTGGCTGATGAGCTTAAACAATTGGCCTTGAAGTTTAAACTGACTTTACAGTACAGTGCATTAACCCACAGTGCTACACCAGGACTCTATTCTTCTATGGCATTCCTTATTCATGGACTAACTTTCACATGCATATGAAGCTACTGAAAATATCATGGTTTGGGTCAGTTACATCTTAGTTCTCAAATTGATATCTATGCTCTTGAACACTTTTAAGAGGCCTTGTGAGGGTTTGCTTAGTGCAATACTTCATTTGATTTTTTTGACTGCTGCTTTCATAAGCATCAATTGTAGATCCAAGCAAAATGAAGTCTTTCACAACTTCAATCCTTTCTACATTTATCATGATGTTATTTATTGGTCCAGTTGTGAGGATTTTTGTTTTATTTATATTGTGGTACAATCCAAACCAAAGGTTGTGGTCTTTGATCTCCACCAATAAGTATTTTAAATCCTCTTCACTTTCAGCAAGAAGTTTGTATCATCTGCAATCACAGATGTGATATGCAGTCTTCCTCCTAATATGATGCCATGTTCTTCTTCATGTAACCCAGGCTCTCAGATTATTTGCTCAGCATATAAATTGAATAAGTATGGTGAAAGAACACAACCCTGGCACACACCTTTCCAAATTTTGAACCATTCAGTGCTCCCTTGTTCTGTTCTAACAACTGCATCTTGGTCTATGTACAGATTCCTCATGAGAGCAATTAAGGGTTTTGGAATATCTATATTTCACAATATTATCCATATCTTGTCATGATCCACACAGTCAAAAGCATTTGCCTACTCAGTAAAGCACACTTAACATCTTTCTGCTGTTTTCTATTTTAGCCAAGATTCATCTGTTGTCAGCAATGATATCTGTAGTTCTGTGTCCTCTTCTGAATCCACCTTGAATTTTTGGCAGTTCCCCATCTGTTGCAGCCATATTTAAATTGTCTTCAGCAAAATTTTACTTGCTTGTGATATTAAGGATATTGTTCAATGACTTCCACATTCCCTCATGTTTAACCAGAAAGAGAAATTAAGTCCTGATACATGCTAGAACATAGATGGAACTTAAAGACATTTTGCTGAGTGAAATAAGTGAATCACAAAGGACAAGCATTGTATGGCCTCATTTATATAAAAACAAGAACAGCCAAATATGTAGAGACCAGTGTTTATTAGTGGTTACCAGAAGTGAAAGGGAGGATTAAGTGGAATGCAAAATAGGAAACACCAACCATTTCTTCCCCAGTGCTCTCTATTGGATAATAAGTTGAAATGGCCACACAGAACTCAGACACCATAGTCACAGTTATGGGGTTTATTAAGGAAGATATCAGGCTGTAATTTGAGGTCAGAAATGCTCAGAGCCCCGTTGTTCCAGTCAGCTGCTGATAAATGCCCACAGGACACATCATTCTACCATAAGCCTTAGCTTGAAATCACTCAGCTCTAACTCCATGTGTGAACAAACCTAGCTTGGTGGCAATCCACTCTACAAGCAAGTTTTCTGCTCAAAGTCATTTGGCTTTATTTAATCCATGGGCTGGGTAATCCAGTGTTCTGTCTTGTGCTCCAGTTCTTGGTTTTACTGCTCCTCCAGCTTTCTGTGCCTGGGTTGAGGAGGTTCAACGTGCAGGGGGATTTCAGGGTCCAAAAGACATGCTCTATTCCTGGCTCTTCTTTTTTGGTAGTGGGAGCCCCCCTTCTGCTTCTGAGATGGCTCATTTAAATCCATGCTAGAGTTTCAAATTTTTACTATGACATTTAACTTTGCTAACATCCATAGCTGAATTATGTCATCCAATCAAGATGTTTTCCCACCTTCTCTTACCTGGACCCAGCAGGGCAAAAATATTGTTTAGTGGGAGTTACAAACTATGGCTAGAAGAGACATTAAATAATTCATTACACCAAATGGCAGTTAATGTTGCTGGAGCACTGAGTTTCGATTTATGGTGATGGAAAAATCACATTGATCAAGGGTAAGAGTTACAAAATTATTCAGTGTAATTGCTGTCAATAAGTTACATGTCTGTGAAAAGATGAATTAGCAGATATGTAATAGATTCAAGAGTAAATTGAAAATATTGCTACTAGGTTTCCAATTTGTATATGTACAGGTTTATTTCAAATAAAATATGTTTAAACATGTCTCTAAAATTAGTGGATGGCTACAGACAAGTGCTTTCAGTGATATGCTTAGTCTCATTGTTGTTGTTAGTGCTGTTAAGTTGGTTCTGACCCATAGTTATGCTGTGTAGGGTTTCCAAGGAGCAGTTGGTGAGATTGAGCTGCTAACCTTGTGGGTCAAACCAACTCTGCAGTCCAGTGCATTAGCCCACAGCACCACACCAGGATGCCACAACTGTCTCATTAAGGTGCCTGAAAAAAGATGGTCCAAACCAAACAGTGGCTTCTAAGGGGATCTAGTTAAAGACAGAGAGGTTAACTCAGGTTCTAGCAACTGTTCTGGTTTTTTTTGGATACTGAAGGGGTATTTTTTTTTTTAAGTTTTTATTATGAATGGAGTGATAGTTTACATGGGAGAATACTGGCTTTATACCATCATTTCATTGCAATGATTACAGTCTCCTCCATGTATCATCATTCAACAGTATTTGCTTCCATTCCCTCTTTTTTTTTTTTTGATTGGGGATGTACACAAGAACACTCAGGAATATATAATAATTTAAACAACCAAAGGGTACATTTTGCAAGCCTGACCTGGCCCCCAGCACTCAGTTCTTCTCTTTCCATGAGTCCAGAGTCCTCAGCTGCTCTATCTTTCCATGTCCTCGTCTCTGCCTCATCTCTGGTGTCGCTGCTTCTCTAGATAGGTGCCCATATTCCACCTGTGCTCTTCTCCTTTGATGGTTCTATGGTCCTCTCTTTCTAGACTGTAAGATTAACTACTCCCTCCTTTACCTTTACAGTTGCAATTAGTCATGATAACAATTACTCACTATTGAATCACAAGAATCTTTTCATCATCTCCTTTCACCAGACCCATCTAGACAAGATTAAAACTATTCAGTGGGGACTCTACCTTCCCCTGTACACTCTTAAACAAAACTCCCTTTTGAAAACATTTAAGCCAATCACTTTATACCTTTATTGCCCCCAATGTCTAAGTTAAGGAGCTCTGGTAGCGTAGTTGTTATGAATAGGGCTGCTAACCTCAAGGTTGGCAGTTTGAAACTACCAGCTCTTCCATGGGAAAAAGATGAGACTTTCTGCTTCCATAAATATTTACAGCCTCAGAAACCCTGTGCAGGATCACTATGAGTCGGAAACGACTCCACAGTACTTAACAACAACAACAATGTCTAAGTTGCCCATCCATATCTATCTATCCTGTATACAGAGGGGATAGCATTGATAACTTGATGTGAAGACTCCTTCTCTCTCAGTTGATAACCTTGAGATAGTACATCCATAAGTATAGGTCAAATTCATCAAATTGCAGCAATTTATACTTGCTTCCTCCATCAAAAAAAATTAAAAAACAAAATTTTCCTCTAGTCGAGTTATGATTATCAAGCCATTGAGGCTAGGTCAAATGGGTACTATCTGCAAGTTTGGGTGTTCTTGTTTGTCTCCCCTCACTTCATACCAGCTGGATGCTTTACTCTCAGCTCTAGTCTTCCGTGGCAATGTCCTTGTCTATGGGCTCAGGAGTCCCCAGACCTCATCATACTTCAGACCAACCAGCACTTCCTCTTCTCCCCCTCATATCCAGGTCAACAGGAGTCTATGGAATGTGGTTGAACTCAGCCCATATCTTTATTGCTGCCCTTACCCCTCTTCCACTCACCAGTAGACCACTGTGGTCTCTAGCAATCTTACATGCCTCCTTGTGTGTTCCCTTTGAGTTTCAGTCTTGAAGGGGTGTTTGTCCTGATGTGACTTGATTGCTTGCCTTCAAGGGGAATTCTTGATAGATTTTCTAGATGGACACAGGATGATTATAGGAGTTTATTAAGGAGAAATTTTAAGAAAATTGAAAACTACACTGGTGAGAAAAAGCCAGGAAATTGCCCTGATGAATTTTCTTCTATTGCAACAGTGCACTTGCTCATTCTTTGAGGGTAGTAAGGGCTATCCTATGACAATTGCATTGTGAAACCTTACCACATCCATGTTATAGCCCCAATCTTGCCCCTTTAAATGTCTTTTTGTTTCCCAAACTCAAAGAACATTTAAAAAGAGCATGATCTGTGGCCCTTGAGGATGCCCAAACTGCTATTTTGATGTGGTATAAATTGAAGAGTGTAGAATTCTTCAGGGAAGAGTTAGAGAGTTAGAAACACTGTTATCAGAAGTGTATAGATAGAGATGGAGGATATATTGAGAAACACTAGCTTCACATTTTTGTATTTTTGTTTAATAAGTTTTCTATGATTCTACATCAATATTTTTTACTTGCCTGATATGGTGATATCGGTTAATGTACTAAACTGCAAAGTCGGTCTGAACCTCAAGGTCGGCAGTTCAAGCTCACCATCTGCTCTGGAAACCCTATATATAGGGTTGCTATGGGTCAAAACCGACTCAAAGGCATTTAACAACAACACCTTCATGTATTTACAAAAACAAAATGAAACATAAAAGGGCACCAACTGAGGCTGCTTATGTGTAACCAAATACCTCATGGAATTTGGTTTCTTTGTTTACAACTTAAGGCTCATGATTTCATGGACATCCCAGTTAACTAGTCTAATATTGTGTTTTGTGCTTCTGTTACACATCTTAGTTCGTTGCATAGTACCTGGGGTCTTAAAAACTTGCAAGTGGCCATCTGAGGCAAAACAATTGATATCCATTTACCTGAAGTGACAGAGGAAGGACGTTAAGAATGGTGGTTATGGTGGTTATGTGCCATGGAGTTGGTTCCGACTCATAGCAACCCTGAACAGGGTTTCCAAGGCTGTAAATCTTTATGGGAGCAGAAAGCCTCATCTTTCTCTCACAGAACATCTGGTAGTTTTGCACTGCTGACCTTAAGTTTCACGGCCCGTTTTGTAACGACTCTGGTAGCGTAGTGGTTACGAATTGGGCTGCGAACCTTAAGGTCAGTGGTTTGAAACTACCAGCTGCTCCGCGGGAGAAAGATGAGGCTTTCTACTCCCGTAAAGATTTACACCCTCGGAAACCCTGTACAGGGTCGCTATGGGTCGGAACCGACTCGATGGCACTTAACAACAATAACAAATACTATCAGAGTTAAGAATAGGAGCAGGAAATGGAATGTGTGGCTAATTGCTTCCATGAAGAACTGAGTGGTACTTAGCTGAACATTTTGATCAAAGTTTCTATAGAAAAATCCTGATAAAAAGACAGAAATATGCAAGAAAACATCAAATTCCTATGGACACCATACTTTCTGGAGACATGGAGGCTGGAGGGACCCCTAGAAATATTATCCTGTGATAATCTTTAAACCTTATACTAAAAGTATCTCCTGAAGTTTTCTTTAAACTAAAGGCTACTTTAATAAAGACTGTAAGAAATCTAAATGGGATCAAATTGACAGCAGCAATTGGAAAGATAACATAGAAAACTTAGGAGGCAGTACATTTATGATAATGTGGGAAGTAAGACTTAGGAAAGCAGGGTGAGGATGGTTAAACAAATTGAACATAATCAATGCCACTGAATTGTAAATTTATAAATCATTCAATTGATAAACATTTTCAACAAAAACAAAATAAATTATTAGAAAAAAATAAGCAATGAGGGATATTATTTTACTGGCTGGCGTGATTAATTCTGAAGAAGATAGAGAAGATATTGGATTGCAACTGTACAGCAAAGGCAAGGAAAAATATACCTGGATCTCAGGCAGTCCCCTGGGGACCTTCTTTGTATTCTTATGATAATATTTAGTGTACTACTGTGATAACCCAGTTCAGACAGAACTGTTAATGACTCAGATCCTTCATGAAGGAGGTCACCTCACCAGTCCAAAAACTATGACCAGATGAGGGAGAAAAGTTATTTATGACTCAGTGACTCAACGAGGCATGTCTTCTAGCTCTATTGGATTTGTATACATGATCAGCCTGCTTTGATCTGGTGACTCTGTCATTTTGAAAAACTTATTATTTTTTCCAAAACAGAATTGGTAGTGGAAGAAGTAAATTATAAACATCGGCAAAGACGTCACGACAAGTTGCAGAAAAGACGACCGTAAACATTATGAGTACTTATTTCTTTCTTATTTTGATATGAGTACATTTGTATATATCTGAGCAAATTCTTGAATCCCCTTTTCCTATTTCAGCTTTATATTTCAATAGCTGAGTTATAGGATTTTGAGGGAGAAATGTGGATCAGCTAAAGAAGACTGAGCATCATTAAGATAGATGAATGAAGACACCTCATATTATTTTGAGGGGAGAGAATTAGTGCTATAGATTGAATATGAGGTGGTTGAATTGTGTTATACAGAAGCATGATTTTGCTATGTGTTTTTGTATGGAAGTTAAACCAGAAACCAGTTGCTGCCAAGTAGATTCTGGCTTATAGAGACCCTGTGTAGGTTAAAATAGAACTGCTCTTCATAGGGTTTCCAATAGCTCTGGTCTTTCAGAAGAGGAATTTCTTTTGAGGGGGTCTCTGAATACTTTAAAACTGCCAAGATTTTGGTTAGTAGCCTAGTGCTTAGCCACTTGTAACACCATGGATTCTTAATTTTATTTGGAAGTGAGGCATAATTGTGGTATCGCAATTGGAAGGAAACTCATTAACGACCTGTACTATGCTGATGATACAACCTTACTTACTGAATGTGAAGAGGACTTAAAATACTTACTGAGGTGAAGATCAAAGACCACAGTCTTTGATATGAGTTGGCCCTCAATGCAGAGAAAACAAAATCCTTGCCACTGGACCAATAAAAAACATCCATATATATGGAGAAAAGACTGAAGTTGTCAAAAGCTTCATTTTGCTCAGATTGATCATCAACACTCATGGAAGCAACAGTCAAGAAATCAAAGAATGTATGGCATTAGGAAAATCTGCTGCACAAGGCCTCTTTAAAGTGTTCAAGAACAAAGATGTCAGTTTGAGTACTAAGGTGCATCTGATCCAAGAAATGGTATTTTCAATAGCCTCATATGAGCGTGAAAATTGGACACTAAATAAGGAAAACTGTAAAAGAACTGATGCATTTGAGTTATGGTGTTAAGGGAGAATACTTAAAGTATCATGGACTGCCAAAAGAACAAACCATCTCAGGCATTGCTGCTTCTCTGGGTAGGGTCCCGCTCTAGGCTCTTCTCCGTTGATGGTCCTAGGGACCTCGGCAGAGACGATGACATGGAGCGATGGAGCAGCTGGGGACTTTAGATCCAGAGAAGGAGAGCGGAGAGCGACTGTGTGCTGAAGACTGGGGGGGAGAGGGTAGTGTAGAGGGCAGGCTTACAGGGTATACCCTTTGGTTGGTTGATGATGCATGGAGGGGATTGGAACCATGGCAATGAAATGATATACGATAGAATGAATGTAAAAC
>NW_006408630.1:233569-240640 GCF_000296735.1 Chrysochloris asiatica
AGATTGCAGGGCAGTGAGTTGCTGCCTGCAGAGGCCATGATGCCTGTAGTCCCAAGCCTGCCCACCAGTGATGTATCCACGCTGGCTTTGGGGTGCCTCATTGTCTCTCTCTTTGTCTCCTTCTGTGTATTCTTGATATATTGTTATCGCCATCAGGTATCTCCTCCTCGTGAACCGAACCCCTATGTCAAGGCAGGTCCCCGACACATAACAACAACAAAGTGTTTATCAAGGAACCCTGATGACACAGTGATTACAGCACTTGGCTGCTAACTGAAAGGTTTGAACTTCCCAGTCACTCCATGGGAGAAAGATGTGGCAGTCTGTTTCCGTAGATTTTACCGTTTTAGAAAACCTCTGGGGGCAGTTCTGTTATTTCTACAGCATTGTTATGAGTCCAAATCGACTCAATGGCAATAAGTTTTGGTTTAGTGTTTGTCAGATATCCTGACAGTACAGAAGTGAATATGATTGGTTCATTTCCTTAAGGGTTTAGGAAAGAAATTGACATGTAAATGGAAATGTGCCTTTATTACCACTACTCCATTAAGCGGTCCTTTGAGACCCCCTGATTACAAATCTAGTAGTTATTTGCTTGGACTCCTGGTGTGGTGCTGTAGGATAAGTATTGAACTGCTAACCACAAACTCAGCAGTTCAAACCCACCAGCTGCTCCTCAGAAACCCTATTCTGTCGCTATGAGTCAGAACTGACTTGATGGCACTAAACAACAACAGTAGTTATCTGTTTATCCTTTTACTACTTACCATCTCTGGAAATAATGAATGTTGCTAACTATTCTGAAGATAGTGAGCTGTACAGGGCCAGGACTCTTATTCATCTTGTTTTCTGCTGTGTTCCCAACACACAGACCAATATCTAGCACAAGGTTGTGTTTAATAAATATGAAAGGACTTCAAAAAGTTTGTGGAAAAAACTACATTATCTTTCCATTCTAATTGTCTGTGAATTTTTGAAGCCCCTCTAAATCTAATATGTTTACTCCTTTTTAAGATTTGCTCTTTTGTTGGTTTTTGAGGCATTGCGATCTCTTTGTAATTCTCTACTACATTGCTCCCTCTCTTTTCTGTGAACTCCTAAACATAGGCCTTCCTCAATATTTATTCTCTGTTTGCTTCCTCTATCTGCATTAATTTACTTAGCAAACATTTAATAGGTACCAACTAGGTGTCAGGAAATATGTTAGCTAGTTGGAACCTAACGGTAATCAAGTCTAGCTTGAATCTGCTCTGATTCCATCCAAGAGACTTCAAACATCGTCTTCCTGAAGATGCCTTCCAAAATTTCAGCTACCTGTTGGACCTTTCCTTATGTGTATGCCCTCAGCTCAAACTCAATATGTTCATGACAGAACTTGATATAATTCACCAGACTATTACCTCCGTAAAGATTAACAGCCTCGGAAACCCTGTGCAGGGTCGCTATGAGTCGGAACCGACTCCATGGCACATCACAACAACAGCATTATTACTCATAGACACCAAGATCTTTCCATTCACTTTTTACCTTTCACACCCACCAATCATGCATTCTCCTATGTTCTCCCCTGTATCCACCCTATTTGTTCCTACTGACCTAGTTTAGTCCTGTTAGCTTTTTCCTCAATGACTATTAGTCATTGATCTCTGTTCTGAAGTCTCTTCTTACCATCCATTTTACGGTTGCCAGGGTAATTAACTCAAAAGCTTTCAATGATGCCATATCACATGAGCATATTATCAAAGGGTCTTCATCTTCTGTTCCTAAAACCATCTTCTTAGCCTAATCTCCTGATGTACATTTATCCCCAGATTTCACTATTTTCTAACCTGGACTTGAGGCTATTTATTGATATTTAATTTGTTAAAGGCAGATTCCTCTTCCTCCTTCACTTTTTCTCTAATTGAAATCCTCTTGATCAATTCAAATTTAACTAATTACCACCCCCAAAATGCCTGTTAGTTTAGTAGGGATAAAACATTTATTTTCTTGTGATTTTTTTACTTACATGTTTCTGTCTTGCATTAGTTATTTATTTGTTTCCTGCCCAACAAGACTGTGACCTCTATAAGATGCTTTATTTATTTGATCTTTCTTATAATACAGTATGTGACCATGGTTAAAATCCATCCAAACTCATTGCCATCAAATTGCTTCCAATTCATAGCCACCCTATAGGATACAGTAGTACTGCCCCACAAGGTTTCCAAGGCTGTAAATCTTCAAAGAAATAGATGGTCACATTTGGTGGGTTTGAACTGCTGACCCTTCAGTCAGCAGCAAAGTGCTTAATAAATGTGCTCCCAGAGCTTCTGTGACCATTATGAGTACTCAATAAATATTTAATGAAAAAAAAAAAATAGAGAGAGATGAGAATGAAAGCACTTTATCTAGGGTGGAGAAAGTATATAAAGGTAATATAGGAAGAGTCTCCTGTAAATGGGACCAAGCAAAGTGCTTAGAATCTGGGAGTATCTGACATAAACTTTTATAAGGGCCAACCTTGCAAGAGCAGGATTGCCGGGGAGGTTTGCATGAGGAATGGACTTTAGAGTGGGGCTCAGCTATAGACAATCAAACCAGTCTAACTCCAGAGGTCATTATCATTCTGGAACTCATGGACACTTACTTCACTACTTGGGAGGTTCAAGTCTTGACTTGTTGAGCATCAACCAGATCTACATTCACTTTCTTTTTGTGTCTTCTTGATGCTTCAGTCTTTCAAGTATAAGTGAAGAGCTGATTTGTGGAGAGGTCATAAAAATTGGAAGGATTTATTATTCAGTGTCAGACTTTTTCTGACTCTAGAATTTCTCTTTGTGTCTTCTCCATCAATAAACATACCTTCAAAGTGAAAATTAGGAATCCTAACTGTTCTAATCTTATCAGAGTTATATATTTGGTTAAATACGATCTCTATCTCTGTACAACACACACATGCATGCATGCATACACACATGACATATAGGCAAATGGACAACATATACCTACATTTTGTTCTGTTGCATCCATTGAAGACTTGAAAAAGCTGTTCATTCATGATCCAGCGACTGAATGAGGAACAGCTTTTGGATTTATTGGCTTGTATACATGATCAGTCCACTTAGATTTAATGACTATGCCACTTTGAAAAACTGCTTTTTCCAAAATAGAAGGAAAAAAAAAATCAGTTTATTTTTTAGAGCAGAGGTAGTGGTGAAGTGAGTTATTTATGAATTATTGCAAAATACCACAAGGAACAGCAGCTCAGGAAGTAATGGGCCACACGGGCAACCTGTTGACAACTTTCTGGACAAATTAGAGAAGTGTGTGCCAATAAAAATTGGAATTGACAATGAATAGAACCACATCCTCCACAGAAAATATTAAAGAGACTTGGGAGCAGAAGAGGCTTCATTTCTTTGTTAAGGCATCAAGATTCTAGAGCTTGCAACCAGAATGGTTTTGGTGAAATGTTTAGTGCTAGAGGATGCATTATCGTTATGATAGCTCCCTGTCATTCAAAGAGATGATCATAGCTAGATGGCCTTTGCAAGAAAGAGACACATGTTACCCTACTTGTTGTAAGGTGCATTCTCTGATCAACCCTTTCCTTTTTCCTTTTTTGAAACAAATAGTAATAAATACGTTTACATGTAGCTGTTGTTAAGTGCTGTTGAGTCAGTTCTGACCCTTAGTGACTCTGTATAGGGTTTCCAAAGAGCAGATGTTGAGTTTGAACCACTGACCTTGTAGTTCCAACTGATTTTTCAGTCCAGTGCTTATCCATCATATGGGATAATTTTGGGGATTTTATTTTAGCGATTTGTTGCTCTTGAAAACTTAGCTTTTCAGTCTGATACCATAAATACAGGCATAGTTTGCACTTAGGTGTTACTTCAACTTTAGATCTGTTCTTAACCAGCAGATAATGATATGCAGGTGCAAATCTCAGCACTATTTGGAATCCAGTCCAGTTTCCTCAAGCCCCATATCCTTCCCTAGAGATGGTTAGCAATTGTCGTACTGCGATGACTTGTGTGTTGCCGTGATTCTGGATGCTATGCTATGAGCAGGTCAGGCATGGTGGACAGGTTTCAGTGGAGCTTTCAGACTAAAACAGAGTAGGGAGAAGGAGAGGCAGACTACTTCTGAAGGGTTGGCCACTGAAAACCTTATGCATAGTAGTGGATCATGGACTGATATTGTGCCAGAAGATGAGTTCCTCAGGTTGGAAGGCACACAAAATACAATTGGGAAAGAGCAGTCTTCTCAAAGTAGAGTTTACCTTAATGATGTGGATTGAGCAAAGCTTTCTAGATCTTCATTTGCTGATGGAGCATGACTCAAAATGAGAAGAAATAGCTGCAAACATCCATGGATAATCAGACTATGGAATGTACAAGTATGAATCTACGAAAACAGGAAGTTGTCTAAAATAAAATAAAATGTATAAAGATTGATACCTTAGACATTAGTGAGCTGAAATGGACTGGTGTTGGCCATTTTGAATTGGATAATCATGTGGTGTACTATGTTGGGAATTACAAATTGAAGAGGAATGGCATCACATTCATCTTTAAAAAAATGCATTGCAAGATCTATCATGAAGTACAATACATATTTTTCCATTAGTTTCACTGGTGGTCACTGCTATCCCTTGCAACTTTAGTCTCCCCTGTTCAACAAGCTCCTTATCCACTGCTTTAAAATCATCCTCAGACACTCCATAATGCCAAAAAGATACTGTTAAGTCTCTTCGTCTCCCCTCTCCACTTTTTTTTTTTCCTTTCCAAAAAACCTTCCAACTCTTTGAAAATACTACTCATTTTCTCAGCATGTACTATTGAGTTTTTTTTTAACTCTCTGTTTTGGCATCTGGTCTGGCGCTGTGTGTTTAATGTGCCAGACTGCAAAGCCATGAACTACAATGTCGGTGGTTCAAGTTCACCAGCTGCTCCTTGGAAACCCTATACAGGGTCGCTATGGGTCGGAATCAACTCGATGACACTTCACAACAACAACAACCGATTTCTTCAGTCTGAAATGGATCAAATATGCAACCAAGATGCACTGATAATTACTGGAGATTGGAATGTGAAAGTTGGAAATGAAAAGGATAGGTAGCTGGAAAATATGAACTTGGTAATAGAAATAATACTGAGGATTGCAGGATAGGATTTTGCATGATCAACAACTTATTCATGCAAATTCCTTTTATAAGCAACATAAATGATGACTATATACATGGACCTCACCAGATGGAATTAGCAGGAGTCAAATTGACTAACATATGTGGGAAAAGACAATGGAAAAGCACAGTATCGCCTGAAAAAACAAGTCCAGGGGCCAACTGTGGGACAGATTATTAATTGATCATACTCAAGTTCAGGTTGAAGCTAAAGAGAATTAAAACAAGTACAAGAGAATCAAAATATGACTTTGAGTATATCCATCTGAATTTAGAGACCATCACAAGAATAGGGTTGATGCGTTAGATATTATTGAAGACCAGAAGAGTTGTGGTATGACATCAAAAACATCATATACAAACAAATAAAACGTCATTGTTGTTGTTGTTGTTGTTAGGTGCTGATGAGTCACTTCTGACTCAGTGACCTTATGCACAACAGACCGAAACACTGCCCAATTTGGCACCATCCTCATAATCATTTTTAAGCTTGAGTCCATTGCTGCTGCCACTGTGCCAATCCATCTCATTGGGGATCTCTCTCTTTTTCTCTGTCCCTCCATTTTACCAATCATGATGTCCTTCTCCAGGGACTGGTCATTTCAGATAACATGTCCAAAGTACGAGAGATAAAGTTTTGCCATCCTGGCTTCTAAGGAACATTTTGGTTGTACTTTCTCCAACACAGATATGTTTGTTCTTCTAGTAGCCCATGGTACTTTTAATGTTTTTCTCTAACAATGTAACTCAAATGCATCAATTTTTCTATGGTCTTCCTTATTCATTGCCCAACTTCCACACACATTTGAAGCTATTGAAAATACCATGGCTTGGGTCAGGTGCACCTTAGTCCTCAAACTGATATCTTTTCTTTTCAACACTTTATTTATTTGTTGAGTAAACATAAAATTGGAGTAAAAGTAAAAATGGTGAATTGAGTAAAGGTTTCAGACAAGATAACCAGTTTTACATTCAACAAATCATACACTTAATATATGGAGTCCTGGTGTAGCACTGTAGCAAAAGCACAGGACTGAATGTAGGTTTGAACCACAAAGTTGGAGGTTCAAAGTGACAAGCTGCTCCTTGAAAACCCTATACAGGGTTGCTATGAGTTGGAACTGACTTGATGGCACTTAACAACAACTATATATATATGTCTATGTATACACACATATATAGCCCATTCTTTCTCCCATTACCATTCAGTCTGTTTCTGTCCATGTACCATTGCACTGTTGTGCCTAGGTTGTATATATATCACTATTTGCCTGTATCCTCTTTAGTCCTTTCGTACCTCCCTGTGATCTCACCGATCTTCATCATTCTGCTAACCTCCCCTTCCTCTTGTGTTGCCCTCCCCCTTCTTATATATTGCCCTTCCCATCATTCAAGTTAATTACTCTCCAGTAAATCACTCTCCCTTCCCTTCCACCCCGGTAACCATCAAAGAATGTTTCTTTCAGTGTGAAAATCTTTTCTTGAGATTTATAATAGCAGTCTCATACAACATATGTCCACTTGTGGTTGACTTATGTCACTCAGCTTAATCTCCAGATTCACCCATGTTATGAGGTGTTTTGCTGATTCATCGTTATTCTTCAACATTGCATAGTATCCCATTTTGTGTATGTACCAAAGATCGTTTATCCACTCTGTTCATTGATGTACATTTAGGTTGTCTCCATCTCTTTGCTACTGTGAATAGTGTGGTGATGAACATTATTGTTCTAGTTCTTATTTCTTTTGGATATATATCAAGAGGTTCAAGCCAGATTTAGAAAAGGACAAGGAATGAGGAATATCACTGCTAATGTAAGATGGATCTTGGCTGAAAGCATTGAATACTAGAAAGATGTTTACCTGTGCTTTACTGACTATGCAAAGGCTTTCTGTTGTGT
>NW_006408630.1:243107-243627 GCF_000296735.1 Chrysochloris asiatica
AGCTATCTGGCCAACTGCTTGGGAGAGATCCATATTTGTGCACATTCCAAAGAGAGGTGACCCAATGGAATACAGAAATCATCCTACAATCTCTTTGATATTCCATGTGAGTAAAGTTTTACTAAAGGGAATACAAAAACGGCTGCAAGTATACATTGACCGAGAACTTCCAGAAGTTCAAGCCAGATTCAGAAGAGGCTGTGGATGAGATGTATGATTGCTTATGTCTGATGGATCTTGGCTGAAAGCAGAGAATATCAGGAAGATGTTTACCTGTGCTTTCTTGACTACGCAAAGGTTTTTGATTGTGTCAATCACGACAAGCTATGGACAACATTGCGCAGTGTGAGTATTCTGAACACTTAATTGTGCTCATGAGGAATCTGTACTTGGACCAAGAGGCAGTTGTTCGAACAGAACATGGGGACACTGAATGTTTTAAAATAAAGAAAGGTGTGTGACAAGGTTGTATTCTTTCACCATACTTATTCAACCTGTATGCTGAGCAAATAATCCGAGA
>NW_006408630.1:245067-247039 GCF_000296735.1 Chrysochloris asiatica
GGGAAGAAAATTAAAAGTGCTGTGAACTGATAGAAGAACAAACAAATCTGTCTTGGACAAAATACATTCAGAATGCTCTTTAAAAGTGAAGATAGTGAGTCTTTGCCTCTCGTACTTTGAAGGCATTGTCAGGAAGTATAAATCCTTAGACAAGGACATTGTGCTTGGTTAAGTGAAGGGTCAGCATAAAAGAGGAATACCCCCAATGAGATGGACTGACACAGTGGCAACACAATAGGCTTTAATATAAGAATAATTGTGAAGATGAAGTAGGACCAAGTAGCACTTTGTTCTGTTGTGCAGAGGGTCGCTATGAGTCATAACCAAGTTGAGGGTACCTAACAACAACAACATTTTATATATATAATTTATATATTGTTGTTTTTGCTTGCCATCAAGTTGGTTCTGACTCATAGTGACAGTGTCGAGGGTTTCCGAGGATCAGCTGTTGGGTTTGAACAGCTGACATTGTGGTTAGCAGTCCAGTGTTTATCCACAGCTCTATTCCATATGTATCTTGGTGTCTGTGATTCCACATAGATGGTGTTTCATTCTCTAGATTAAATTAACTATTACAAAAAGAAATGAGAAGAAAGAGTTAATTAATTTTGATGTGTTTGTCTTTTTGTAGTTTTTTGTTTTAACAATCTTGACTTATATTTTTAGCATTATTTTATTGCCACTGTTATAACGATCTAGTGGTCAGGCTCTTTTGTTTTAGTGGGGGAGACCAGACACATGGGAATATAAATTTATAAATGTCCTTAACTCATGGCCAGTCCTAGCTACTTAGCCTGTGGCAAAGCCAGGACTCCTGACCTCTAGGTCTTCTTAGTCACTAAACATGTTCTCTCCAAGATATCATTCAATTCATTGTTCTACAGCATTAGCCAGGTAACATTACAGAGAATTTGACATTGAAAAATTTCCAAAAAAACAGAACTTGTACTTTTTGGCACATTTTATTTGTGCAAGGGGAAAGAACTTTCCAACTTAGTATCTGGGCATAAAAACGAACAGCCTAATTAGAACAAGATTTCTTAAAAGTCAGGAAAGTGTTTCTTGTTTACTTTAGGGCCTTGTAATTTCAAACCTGAAAGTTTTATATAAAATGTTTGAAAAATAAGTAATATAATAAATGTGCTTAAACTTGAAAAGTGATGTAACCAATTAGTCCCTCAGCTGAAAAAAGAAAATGGATAAGACACTGAGCTTTGATTATGTGAGACATTGTGTCACGAGAGAATGAGAAAGAACATAGAAACTCACTGTTTTGTGGGTGCTTTTTTTGTCCCCAAGCTTGGCAGACATCAAGATTATTAGTACTCAATGAGGTCTGTCTGCAAATCTTATGAAGAAGCTTTCTGCATATTGCACTTTTGTTGTGTATCCTTTATGATCGTTCATGTGACATCAAGGAGTCTCCTTGTCTTCTGTTTTCCCACATTGTACCTGCATATTCATGAACATTTTACTTAGCAAGTCTTGCGTCCACAAAGCATGGCACTGCTACCCTAACCGACTCAGACTAAAAAACAAAACACCCCAAAAAATGAGGCAGACTCGATGTTCTTTCAAAGGATTTTGAACTATCAATTTATGCCTAGCATTTAGGTTTACTTGTTCAGTTCATGAATAAAACCAATTTTCCCCCGCATTTGAAAAAGTGATCGACTTATCTAGAAAACAGTAGAAAACAATTTGGTACTGTTTCTACTGTGACAGTGAGAGGTACCTAACATTTTCTGGGTCTCAGTTAGCTCAATTGTAAATGAGGGATTGAATAAGTTTCCTTTCATTACTAAAAAATATTGAATCTATTTTTTCGTCTGATCATATTTCCTCTAGTCAAGTGGGCATGGTGATTCCACTATGAATTTGGGTGGCCATCCTAGTTTTTCCAACTTCGGTCTGGTCCAACCTCAAGTTGTTGGTGTGGTGGTTTCTTTGAAACCACTTAACTGTCTTTTTT
>NW_006408630.1:248571-249093 GCF_000296735.1 Chrysochloris asiatica
CCCACCCCCCTAAAGTGTCTATTTCACAATGGTAGACAAGGGAAACCAAGATTCAAAAGACAGCCAAGCATCTTAACATTATTCCCTCTTTTAACCTTTCAAACCATGCCTCAATCACTATATCCCGAAGCCGGTTGTTCCAAGATTGTGCATACATCATCATTTACCTTGGTCCCACTTAGCTCATGCGAACCTGACTAACTCTTCTCCCATCACCCTTGTTCTTCCATTCCCCTGCCCCTTCTTGTGTATTACCTGACCCCCCGCCCCCCAGCACCCAAGCTTTCTTGTGTCTATTCCTTGCCCTGTGCTTTATCTTCCCCTCCCTCCCCTCCACTCATCCCATACATCCCAGTGAACAGCAATTATATATATAGTTTCCCCCCCTGTTTTGGGTGGATTCTTTTTTTTAGTCTTTTACAATAATGGTCCTATGCAGTATTTCTCCTTTTGTGACTGACTAATTTCACTCAACTATCAACACTCACGGAAACAGCAGTCAAGAAATCAAACAATGTATTG
>NW_006408630.1:251239-258018 GCF_000296735.1 Chrysochloris asiatica
TCAGGCAAATCCAAAATCTGCTCTTACTCTTCTAGGGAGCCTTTGTGTGTCTCCAGCTCATTTGTCTCAGCTACTCTTTTCTGTTTTGGGACATGTTTTGATATCTTTTGTTGCTTTTTGTCATTTCCAGTAGTTGTGTGGATTTTTAATGCTTAAATGGATGTTTGTTATTGTGTTATTAAGCTTACTAGGTGTCTTCTGGTGGATATGATCAGGTGATAAGCTTTCCTTTTTGCATGTAATGCTTAGCAGCTATTATTGGCTCTTGTCTCAATGGTGGCATATTATGGTGTATGCTTGTAGATTGGCTATATGGCCACAATTTCTGACTCTTCTTGGGTAATGTAGGGAGAAAAAGCTCCCAACTCCAGGAAAAATGTGTGATCAAAAGGACCAAAAGCAGAAGCAATATAAAAGCAGAGACAAAAACCACCACTTTGGAACAAAAATAAAACTGTGGCCAACTGGCCAGTCATCTTGCTACACAGGCAGTGTGTGTACACCGTATAGAAGCTTCCAATAGTGGGTGGGGTGTCCGCTTGCTCAGATCCCTCCTCTATACACCCTTGTATAGGTGCACAGATAGATAATGAGAAGTTAATGGGACGAAGATTGTTTACTGTTTTTGTGTCTGAAGGTCAGTTAGATATCTGCATGTGCACAGTGTAGTTCTTGAAATAGTTGCATCTTTTTATGTTGGGGTTATATAGATTATTCATGTAGTTTGTCTGTCAGGCCAAACCTGCTTTTTTTCTTGCTGGATAGGCAGGAGTAAAGGATCCTTCACAAGTTAACTTTAGGACTGCAACACACAGGCAGAAGTCAAAAGCAGCAGCCAAAGAATTTGTCCTTGGACCGATGGGGCTCTTTCTCTCTGTGCCGTGGGAAAGCTGTGGTCTCAATGCTGGACTTTTTTTGGGGGGTTCGCACCCACCTGCCTGAAGGCATCCTGGCTGAACAAAGAAGGTGTGACAGGGAAGAGGAGAAAAAAAATGTGTAGAATCCCCTGACACCTCTTTTTGCAAATGTCACAGCGCTGCTGTTAGTGCAATTTCCCTGTACGGGTCTGGCTGTAAAACCACCATCTGACCTCCACCCAGGTGGGATGGCCTCAGAGGGAGTCCTGATTTCTTGACCGATTACTAAATCACAATATTTTCCTTTATACCATGATTTTTCCACTAGTGGTTGTGGGAACTGATGCCCTAACACTTACGCTAGATCCAGCTCTCTGGTGCTGTTCTGTGAGAGCAGTGTCTCTGGGTTTTCAGCCCCTTCTCCATGGAGCCTGTCCTACCTGACTTTACTCTGCCACTGCCAAACTGGAAGTCACACATTCCTTTTTGAACCATACTTAATAGCTCTGTGAAGTGTTGAAGGAAGTCATGAGATGTTCGTAAAAATTCTGCAAGCCTTTCAAAGCAAATATTTTTTAAGTATGTTGCTGTTGTTAAGTACTGTCAAGTCAATTCTGACCCCAAGTACCCTGTATAGGGTTTTCTAGGAGCCACTGGTGAGTTTGAACCACTGACTTTGTGGTCTAAACTGACTTTGCAGTCCAGTGCATTAACCCACAGCACTACACCAGGAATACTGTTTAAGTATAGTGTTTGATTATTACTAACAGCAGTTGTCTGAAAATCCAGGGCATTCTCTTGATAGAGATCACTTTTGGTGATGTGGTAACAAAATGAGTTATTTCTTAAACTACATTTCCCCCCACCAAACTAAGCGTTTTATGGGAGTGTTGCATTTGATTTCTTAAATAATTCAATCCAAAAATTTCTTCATAAAGCCCTATCAGAACAGCCCCAAGCTGATAGATTGGACATTGTCTCCTGCCGATCTTCTCTCTAGAGCTCTCTTGATGCTAGCTAACTTGTCCTCTTCTTGTCCCTCAGATGGATGCTCCAGGGAATTCCTACATTAGAACCTGCATCTAACTGAAATCCTCCATCCCTGGATTTCCATGGCTGTCTCTTGACACTTGAGGTTTCTCAGAGAAGGCATCAATGGCTGCCGATTATAATTAGTTCCTATTCCCATCTACACTCAATCCAGTCACTCTCTATATTATCACCCAGCTTTATAATCTTCACATAAATTAATGCTATACAAAACTATTATTTGCCTAATGGTTTATTATTATTTGATTGTTTATTGTCCTCCCTGTAGACTGTAAATACTATGAGAACACAAACTTTGCTTTACTCACCATTGTATTCAACCAATATTTACTGAGCAGATGAATGAATGACACTACATGTCAGCACAGTCCATTAGAACTTTCTTCAGCTATACATAAAAAAATAATAACAAAATACACCAAACCCCCTACCATTGAGTAGATTTTGACTCATGGAGACCTTGTATAGAGTTTCTGAGATTATAAATCTTTATTGGAGCAGAAAGCCTCATCTTTCTTCCATAGAGTGGCTGGTAGGTTTCAATCAACAACCTTATGCTTAGTTTTTATCCTACAGTGTTTATCCTACAGCACTACAGTTATGGGTATATTCTATAACCTGTGCTATCTAATAAGGTAGTCAGTAACCACATGTCCACATAGAGTCATGTAGTAACTGGATTTTAAATTTAATTTTAGCTAACTTAAACTTGTATCACTACAATATTGGACTGCACAGCTCAATTCCACTTTTGTTGCTTAATGACCAAATCAACAACAAGATATTAATAGTGATATCAATGACAGCAACAACTTTTGGAATGTTCCCCTTTATGACAATTTCTCTTTTTTATCTCTCAATAAAAAAATCTGCCTGCCTTGGGATGAATGGAGTAAAACAATTCAACAAAACCTATGCAATAGTATCTTTTGAAGTCTAGTTTTTAGAAAGCTGCAGTTTTAAGCATCCTTCAGTGAGAGCAGTAAATTAAGTTTTGTTAGCTTATGCTCTTCAAGCTGTCCTCTTTACCTTATGTTTTTCTTCTTTCAATAAACTGTGAGTCAGTTGTGTGGATGTAGCTATCTAATAATTTCTTAAGAGATAGAATATCATATGGCTTTCAATGAAAAGAATCCTATTACATTATTGGACTCCTGGTGTGGCACTGTAGGATCAGCACTGGACTGAGAGCCAAAGGTCATCTGTTCAATCCCACCAGCTGCTCCTTGGGAACCGTATGCAGGGTTGCTATGAGTCAGAACTGGTTCGATGGAACTTAACAACAATGACAATATTACATGATTGAGTTTTAAAAAGTATGCAATGTTTCAGATATTCACTGTTGTGTGGAACTCTTATACCTAGCTGTAGTTTATTCATACAAAACACGGAGAATCAACAGTACCCATTCGGGGTTAAGTCATAACAAAGTCCTTTTGTAAAGAAACTGTTTATGTACATTCAACACTTTCAAGACATAATATGGGGTATATTAGTTTACAGGTGATTTACATTTGCTGTTTAGTATCACTTCTTTTACCCAGTTGATGTAAGGAGGTTGAATAGAGAGTTTTTTCCCCCCAAGATTTCAGCTATACATTGCTAAAACTTGTAGGAATACTCAGTGTATTTGGAAGTCTGATGCTAGGGAAATGCGAGTTTTTGAACTGCTGCCTTTCACTGTTTATCATCATTATATCTTGTCTGTCAACAGAAAACCATTTCTCAGAATTCCGTAAGGAGTTGCTCCATATAGAATATAGAGTCTTGTGACAAGGAAAGACTTTTCAATGTAGAGTAATAGGAAAGGGGGCAGAGGGATAAACAGAAGCTTTTAAAGCTAATTCATGACTGGCGTCATCTCCATTAGCATTGGGACTGTCTGACGTTGAGTTCAGAGAACATGACCAGGGCTGGTTTCCATCTGTCATGGTGATTAATGGAAGTATTGTTAGGTAATAATAGTTTAATAACATAGCTGGAGCTGAAGAGGCACACAAAAAGTATATGTAATTCTAAAACCAAGTGGGACTGTGGATAAAACCAAAACATCCAGGAAATTGGGGTCTTATTCTCCACTCTATCACTTAGAAAAAAAAAGCAGCCAGGGAGAAAGAAATATTTTCAGAGTTGAAGACTGATAGTCTATCAATTGGATGATAAAAGTTGTCTTAGCATGCAAGAAAGATGGCTTCTTGGTGATTTTGATGTACTTATATCTCAAGGATTGAATAAGTTTGTTATACGTTAACTCTTCTAAGATGTAGTAATTGAAATAAGAACAACCAACTCAGCAAACAGGGGAAGAGATCCAAAATGCCTTGAGTAGATAGGCTGGTTTCAAATTTTCCAAAGAATTTCCAGGTTACATTACATACTTTGATCTCACACTTGACAAAGTGGCTATCTATCATTGATGTAAAATCTAAATTGTTAAAATTTTCTTGCTCTTGTTGCTCAGCAGGAGGCAAAATTTGGTCAACTTGTAACAACATATTTCAGTGGATCCATTAGTTCTCTCAGATGGTAGCAACTGTTGGTGGCCCAGAAACCCAACATGAACCCCATAAACTCAGAACTGAGACCATATGGGCTTTTACTCTAGAGTGCTGGAGCTTTTCAAGGGAGAAATCACTTTCTGTACAGAAAATTGGCAATCTGAGACTATTTACACGTTGACGTTCCTTCCTGCCAAGCAAAGAGCCACCTGACTTAACAAGATGCTATCCAGTTTTTACTCAGAAAATTTCCACCAACTAGATCTGAACATGAATGGAAAAAGCTTTAAGCAAGTAAGAGTGGGCTTATGTAAGAGGGGTGGACCAAACCTGGCTAAATGCCCTTTCAGACTAAGTGGCATGCTTTGACCACGTTAGTTATTGCTAAGTGTTTAGTCTATCGTGGTATCAAGATAGTGAGGATTCTATTGGGAGAGAAGAATGCCGAGATAAATTAAAGCTAACAAAAGAAGATTGAAGTGGGTAAGGGCTTGCATTCCAAGAGAAGGAATAAGAATTTTGTTCTCTCTCTTTTTTCTTCCACTGATGGTTTAGACTATATTTCTTTTCCCACTTCCAAGCAAATGTGCTGGGGCTCAGTAAACTAGGGCAAAGTTTCTGAATCTTATCTCAGGAATTTGTTGTTGTTGTTGTTAAGTGCCGTGGAGTCGGTTCCGACTCATAGCGACCCTACACAGGGTTTCCGAGGCTGTAAATCTTTACGGGAGCAGACCGCCTCATCTTTCTCCTGCGGAACCGCTGGTAGTTTCGAACTGCTGACCTTGCTGCTCACAGCCCGATTCGTAACCACTACGCTATCTCAGGAATAGGATGTTATTATATGTTTGGAGAGAAGGTGGGTAGTCTTCATCATCTACACCTAAGCATGAGAAAATGGCTCTTTGATGGAAGGTGGAGGATGAAGAGTTCATTTCTATCAATCACAACCAGAGCAGAAATGATGATGCTAAGTTCTGCCATGTAGGCTTCTATTTCAGTATGGTCTTGGTTGGTGTACATCTACACAGCACAGAGCTACATGGAGTTTAACTATGTTCTTGTTGTTAAGTACCATAGAGTTTTATTGCCACCCCATATAGGGTTTCTGAGGAGTGGCTGGTGAGTTTTAACTACTAACTTTGTGGTTCAAACTGACCTCGCAATCCAGTGTTATCCTATAGCACTACACCAGGACTCTGGGTTTAACTACAATGGGAGTATAACCTCAAAGCAGTTGGCTGTTAACTGAAAGGTCAGTGGCTCAAACCCACCAGCAGCTCCATGGGAAAATGATGTGTCAGTCTATTGGTGTGGCACTGTAGGATAAGTATTGGACTGCAAGATTGGTTTGAACTGAAAAGGTCAGTGGTTCAAATCTACCAGCTGCTACTTAGAAACCCTATACAGGATTGCTATGAGTTGGAACTGACTTGAAGGTATGTAACAACAACTGTCTACTTTTTGTGTTGTTTTGGTACCCAAAGGAAGGATTAAAAAAAAAAAAAAGTATCCAAGTCAAGGATATTTATTGGCTGACAATATGAGGTTCTGAAGCTTCTTGTGTAATTGTGGAATGAGTTCAAGATCTGGACTTTCTGCTTTTCTTCTGTAGGAGGCTTGTTCTAATCTCAGGAGGCCTGGTGATGAGAATTCAGACCAGACCTATGTCTACAGTAAAACTCTTGCTTTCTCTTCTTCTCCCTTGACATGTTTCCATGAATTAACTACACTATGTTTATTATCAGTTATAAGATGAGGAAACTGATGTAGGTTGGGAAAGTAGGGGGATCAGAGAACACTGGATCTCCTTCTGGCCTTGACATAAGCAGATAAAACTATCATGGGGCTTGAAGCAAAAGCATCTGGGTAATAAAAGAGTTGTTACTATTAGGTGTCATCGAGTTGGTATTGACTTATAGTGACACTATGCACAACAGAACGAAACACTGCCTAGTCCTGGACCAACCTCACAATTGTTGCCACGCTTGAGCCCATAGAGGCTGCCATGTGGCCAATCCATCTCACTGGGCATCTTCCTCTTTTTCTCTGACCCGCCACCTTACCAAACATGAGATCCTTCTCCAGTGACTGGTCCTTCTGGACAATATGTCTGATATATGAGAGATGAAGTCTGGCCATCCTGGCTTCCAAGGAGCACTCTGGCTGCACTTTTTCCAACACCGATCTATTTGTTCTTTTGGCAGCCCATGGTACTTTCAGTATTCTCCTCCAATACCATAATTCAAAAGCATCAATTCTTCTATCGTCTCCACTATCCATCTTTCACATGCATATGAGGTAATTGAAAATACCATGGTTTGGGTCAGGTGCACCTTAGTCCTCAAGCTGAAGTCTTTGCTCTTCAGCACTTTAC
>NW_006408630.1:258686-261405 GCF_000296735.1 Chrysochloris asiatica
TTGCAGCCATTTCTGTATTACCTTTAGCAAAACTTTACTTGCATGGGATATCAAAGATATTGTCTGATGATTTCCACATTCCATTGGGTTACCTTTCTTTGGAATGGGCACAAATATGGAGCTCTTCCAATCTGCTGGCCAGATAGTTGTCTTCCAAATTTCTTGGCAGAGATGAGTGAGTACCTCCAGTGTAGCTTCACTTTCTTGAAATATTTCAATTTGTATTCCATCAATTCCTGGAGCCGTATTCTTTGCCAATTCCTTCAATGCACCTTGGACTTCTTCCTTCAGTATCATTGGCTCTTGATCACATGATATGTCTTGAAACAGTTGAACACCAACCATTTCCTTTTGGTCCAGTGACTCTGTATATTCCTTCCATCTTTTTTTGATGCTTTCTGCATCATTCAATCATTTGCCCAGAGAATCCTTCATTAATGAAAGACTACACCTTCCAAATTTTCCTCTCTGAGCATGCATTCCTTTCAGTAATATTGCAGGAGGTGTCTGAACTGAGGGATTACAGGTCTCCAGCCATTGTTCAATTTTTAACTTAGTAAGACATGATATGCAAAGTAAACATTTTCAGTATCTATTTTGAGACTGCTGATATTACTCAAATAAACTGCTACATCATCTTTACTTCAACCTGGATGAACACAGATGGATGGATCTATCTGGAGTTTTAGATACAAAAATTGTAAAAGAATTCTCATGGTATTCAGTCAAAAAGATGAAAGCTCTTTTTTTAAAACTTTTTTTATGTTACATAGGAAAGTAGTAAAGACTGAATGGAACAGCACAATGACATAAACTTAGAAGTCAAAAGTCATGTTCAGCTCTAGGTTTTCTTAAGTTCTGTCTCCCTCACCAAGGTACATAACTAGCTAGGTCTCTTCATTTCAGAAGTTGAAATGGGTTATCTCCAAGTTTCCACTCAGCAATATCATGCTGAGATACAGTGGAGAACTGAAGTAATCCCAAAAGAAAATGACTTTTCAATTATTTATTTGAAATGCAAATATTAAAACATACAAAGTAGCTCTAGTAGTATTATTTGCAACAGGAATTTTTAGATACCTAATTAGGAGCTCTGGTAATGTGGTGGATTATAAACTGAGCTGCTAACCACGAGGTCAGCAGTTAGAATCTACCAGCCGCTCAATGGGAGAAAGGTGAAGTTTTCTCCTGTAAAGATTTACAGCCTTGGAAACCCTGTATAAGGTCGCTATGGGTCAGAACCGACTCCACGGCACATAACCACCACCACCAGTAATTAATTAATTAGCATCGTGGTGTGGCACTGTTCGTCAAACAATGGACTGCTAACTTCAAGGTTGGTGGTTCAAACCTACTTAGCCACTTCTCAGAAACCTTATACAAGGTCACTATGAGTCAAAACCAATGGACAGTGCTTAGCAACAACAAATTAGATAAATAGGTAAATGTCGTTAAGTGCCATCAAATCAATTCCGACCCATAGCGACCCTGTATAGGGTTCCCAAGGAGAAGCTGGTGAGCTTGAACCACCCATCTTGCAGTTCAACGACTTTGCAGTCTGACGCAATAACCCACAGTGCCAAAAATAGTGTGTTACTTTTTTTTCCAGTTTTTTAGCTTGATCCCACCTAGAGGTACCTTGGAACACATAATTGGCAATCTGTTTCTGGAAGGTCACAGCCTTGAAACCACTATGGAGCGGTTCTGCTCTGCACACATGAGGTTCCCAGCAATCCAGATTAGCACAGTGACAACTAGCAGCAACAATTAGACAAGTATTTAGAAAAGTCTAATATGTGCTGTTATTCAGACAAAGACATTTTGGGAATTTGTACATGTGTTTTACTTGAAATAGCTATATAATTACTTTTAATTCTTAATTTTAAAAAATAAAGACCAGACCATTCACAGAACTCTTAGATACTTTATAGTATTCTAAGATTTAGTTATTTAATATCCATGTTATTTCCCAAAGGAGTAGTTTATCCCTCTCTCTATTAAGTGCCTATTCATTGTGTTCATTGCCCCAGTTCTTGTTCTTTGTTGATAAAAAACAGTTGTCGTTTAGTTTACTTTGACTCATGGTGACCTCACGTGTGTCAGAGTAGAACTGTGCTCCATAGAGTTTTCTTTTTCTTTTCTTTTTGTATTGTGGTTTGGATGAAGGTTTACAAAACAAGTTAGCTTTCCATTCAACAATTTATACACACTTTGTTTTGTAACATCACTTGCAATTCCCTCAATGTCACAATGAATCAACTTTGTCCCTGGGTTCCCCTGTATCCATTTGTCCTTCTTTCCTGTCCCTTCTTGTGTTCTGTGCTTTGCTCTGGGGAAAATGCTGCCCTCTTGGGCTTATATTACTCTGAGGAGTCTGTTCCTCATGAATGTTATTGTTTACCTTATAGGCCTGCTTATTGCCTGGCTACAAGGTGATCCCAGGGAATAGATTTAGATTTAAGGGGCTTCTAAAGGATTCTACCAGTCTATATTAAACCAACTATCTGTGTTTTTTTTTTTTTTTTATCGTGATTGAATTCTGTTCTATAATTTTTTTCCATTCTGTGGTCCTGATCAGAGTGGTCAGTAGTGGTAGCTGGCACCATTTAGTTCTTCTGGCCACAGGGTATAGAAACTGTGGTTCACTTGGTCCATTAGTCCTTTGTACTAGTTGTTTCCTTGAGTCTTTGTTTTTTTCCACTCTTCTTTGCTATGATGG
>NW_006408630.1:262795-263766 GCF_000296735.1 Chrysochloris asiatica
GCTAACTGCAAGGGCAGTAGTTCAAACCTATGAGTGATTCTGCAGGAGAAAGATAAGACTTTCTGCTCCTATAAAAATTTACAGCCTTAGAAACACTATAGAGGGTCGCTATGATTCGGAACTGATTCAGTGGCACATTATAGCAACCGCTACCTTGTCAGTGATTTTCCCTATTCCATTGCCCCTGCCCCAACCCTGATGACTACCTAAGAACATTGCTTTCTGTGTATAAACCTTTTCTTAACTTTTTATAATAGCAGTCTCATACAATAATTTTTCCATTACGACTGATTTATTTCACTCAACGTAACTTCCTCCAGGTACTTCTATGCTATGAAGTGTTTTGCGGATTCATTGTTATTCGTTAACACTGAATAGTATTGTATTGTGTGCTTATAACATAGTTTGTTCATCCATTCATCTGTTGATGGGTGTTTCTTTCCATTGTTTTTGCTATTGTGAATAATACTGCAATGAAATGAATGGGTGTGCATGTATCTATCTGTGTCCTGGCTCTTATATCTCTAGGATACATGCCGAGTTGTGGGAATCCTGGATCCAATGTTACTTCTATTTCTATTTAAGGAAGCACCATAATTTTTTACACAGTGGTTGTACCATTTTACAGTCCCACCAGCAGCATATGAGAGTTCTAATTCCTCCACAAATTTGTCAGCATTTGTTGTTTTATGTCCTTTTGAACTTTGCTATTATTGATGGACTGAGATGATGTCTGTTACTTTGATTTGCATCTCTCTAATGGCTAAAGTGCAAGACCAGGCTGTGTTTTGTTCTGTTGTGCATAGGCTCGCAGTGAGTCAGAACCAACTCGAATAACAAAGCCAATAATAATGAATAATGATTGTGAGCATATTCCCATGTGTTTATTGGCTGCCTGTATGTTTTCTTTGGTGAAGTGTCTGTTCATGTCTTCTGCCTGTTTTAAAATCAGACTGCTTGTCCTTTTGTTG
>NW_006408630.1:273411-276664 GCF_000296735.1 Chrysochloris asiatica
ATTAGAAAGCATGAATACATTTGATTTTGCTTTAGATAGATTCAAGAGCTTTAAAAAAAGCCATTATTCAAAGTTGAGCTAAAGAAAACAAAAAAACAAACCAACAAAACCAAACATTCAGCCTTAATGGGTGAGCAATTTTATTTTGTGGTGATGAGAATAAAGTTAGAGGTGATGGTTGTACAAAGATGTGACTGTATTAAACGCCACTGAACTGTTCACTTTAAAATGGTTAATTTTATGTTACATGACTCAATTAAAAAATACATCCAGTTTCGGACCCCGATAATTAGAATGGTTTCTTCTCACTTCAGATTTATGGTGTGATTTGAGTTTTTGGTTGGATTGTTGAGGAGATAAAAAGATGGATGTGCTAACTTTGAGGACCAAGCAATGCATCATGTGAGGGCTGGGCAAGTGTAAAAGTAAAATTGAAATTCTAAATGAGTAGCTGTGATGCTGAGGAATAGAAATGTTTCACAAGCTGACAGTCCTGTATTTAAAGCAGAGAAGATGCTAACGCATGTGGTCTGACACCACAAACAACTGTTTATTCCCCTTTGGGACCAAAAAGACAGTTGACCTTTGTAGTCCCACAGAGGGAAAACTGAATTCAAGAAATCTGTGGAACATATGTTCTGCTCATTTCTCTGAGGACTACCAAGAAAATTGGTGTCTTGCTTAAGAAAATACTGAAGCCCAGATGTTAAGGTCAAATGGGCTGCTTGAAAAGTCCGCTACCTTCTTCTGTGTGACCTTCTTGATGATGTTGTTTCATAAGAATACTTGTGACACCCTCTACCCGAGACACACCCCTTATTCCTTGACTTAAGGATGCATTTTCTTTTCTTTCATGACAAGATGAAACCGTATGGCAACACAGCCACTATGAGTATTATTTCTATAAGTTGAGCAGTTCCGGGTGTATTCAGAAAGTGTGGGGGTGGGGAAAGCAGAGCTCTTTACAGTTGGAATTCTCCCTGTCCCGGAGACACTGAGACATCTTTACCCACTGAGTGTGTGGTTCCACTGTAGTTTTCTCGCTTGCTCTGCTAGCATCTGTCAAACATGCACAGGGAAATTCAGAAACAGGCAAAACAAAGGAAGGCTCTCTGGGGAGGGCGTGAGGGTGGTTTGTAAAGATGCATGACATACACAGCAACAGATGTTGTGAATACCTCTGTGCGGGGTGTAGTTACAGCCCTGCACATAAAGGCATGGGTAAAAGACAGGTGTGCAGCCAGTGGCTGTGTGCTTTCAGACTTCAGAGGGAGGTAGATGACTTAGTGTGTGGGGATGCACTAACAAGTGTCAAGTCTCTGCTCTTCTTTTCTTGGTACAGCCACCATTGATCAAATCAAGCCTTTTTTCCATTCCAGGCACTGGATGAAGTAATCTACTATCACCCTCTCGTGAAATAAATTATGATGTACTCTACTTTCATCCTTACTAAATAGAGAGGGAGACTGAATCATAGAGGTGTTTTATTACTTGCAAAGGATCATATGGGTGACACGTATGGAGACACATTCAAATCCAGGGCAATTTCTGGTTAGAGAATCTTAGCTAGAAATTAAGAAATTCATTTTCCCAATGCCTAAAGTGGAGTCCTGTAGTCCTAGTGTGGTTACTGTGCTGGACTGCAAAGTCGGTTTGAACTGCAAGGTCAGTAGTTCAATCTCACCAGCTACTCCTCGGAAGCCCTATGCAGGATCCTTATGGGTCAGAAGTGACTCAATGGCACTTAACAACAACAACAAAGTATGGTCCTACAGGATAATATACTGGACCACAAGGTCAGCTTGAACCCCAAGGTTGGCTTGAACCCCAAGGTTGGCTTGAACCACAAGGTCGGCTAGAACCGCAAGGTTGGTGGTTTAAACTCACTAGCTGCTCCTCAGAAACCCTAGACAGCAACACTATGGATTGGAACTGACTCAACAGCATTTAGCAAAAACACAGTGTTAAAGGGAGTTCTGGTGGGGCACAGTAGGATAAGCACTGGACTGCTAACTCACCAGCTGCTCCTCAGAAACTCTATACAGGGTTATTAAGAGTTGGAATTGACTGGATGGCACTTAACAACAACAATAATAACAAAGTGTTAAAGACCAAAGATGTCATTTTGAGGACTAAGGTGTGCTTGATCCAAGCCATGATATTTCCAGTCACCTCATATGCATGCGAAAGGTGGACCACGAATAAGGAAGACTCTAGAATAATCGTTACACTGAATTATGGTGAGAAATATTGAAAATACCATGAAGTACAAAAACAAACATATCTATCTTGTGACATGTGCAGTCAGAATGCTCCTTGGAAGAGAGGATGGTGAGATTTCATCTCATATACTTTGGACAAGTTGTCAGGAGGGACCAGTACCTGAAAAAAGACAGCATGTCTGACAACATGTTGTTGTTGTTAAGCACCGCGGAGTTGGTTCCGACTCATAGTGACCCTGCACAGTGTTTCCGAGGCTGTAAAGTTTTACGGAGTAGAATGCCTCATCTTTCTCCCGCAGAACAGCTGGTAGTTTTGAACTGCCGACCTTGAGGTTAGCAGCCCAATTCATAACCACTATGTGACGAGAGATCCTTTTGACAACATAGAGGTGAGCAAAAAACAGGAGCTAGATTCACACAGTGGCTGTAACAATGGACTCACATGTGACAACTGTGAGGATGGCACAGTATTCGACATTGTTTTGTTCTATTATTCATAGAGTCCCTATCAGTCAGAACTGACACGAAAGCACCTAACAACAATTTGCCTGAAATTATGATGAAAAGTGAAATAATTACTTTAGGAAATGAAATGCCCTTCAATTTTTAAAACACTCAACTTGATGTTTGTGACCTTTTATTTATTCCCAAGGGTTAGATGTATGGAGATGTAAATGTATTATTATGTTTAAAAAATTAATGAAAATACACAAAACACATGCCATTCAACACTTTCTACATGTACAGATAAATGCCACTGGTTACATTCTTCACAGTATGTTACCATTCTCCCTCTTTTTAGCCAGATTGTTTCATGACCATTAAATATTACTCTCTGTGATCCTTAAAGTTCTTATCTGTGCTCTTAAGTTACTCTTGTGGATTTGTTCTCATAAAGATAATTCTTTAAATGAGTGCAATATTCAAGGCTAACATTCTCTATTAACTGAATCAAATTATTGTTAATTTTAAAAATGACTTAATGACATCCAGATCTCCAGAGATGGGAAATTCCCACTTGAAAGGACAAG
>NW_006408630.1:278897-290419 GCF_000296735.1 Chrysochloris asiatica
GAGGTAGTAGTTCATGTGGGATAGTTAGATATGCGGTCCATTTCTTTCTTTAATTCCTGGATTTCCTTCTCCTGTGGCTCCAGGTAACCACTTGCACCTTGGGTAGCCACTTGCTTCTTGGGTAGCCATTTGCACAGAGATTTATTCTTTTAAGTTTTGTGTTGCTTTCTCGCCTCATCTTTTTGCTCCATTTCCTTCATAGCATTTCTTCTACCCCCTGTTCTTTTCTTACCCTTCGAGAACTTACAGCTTTAATGATCACTATTAACATGCTGCCTTGTATTGTTGTTTCATGATTCTTGACAAACAGAAAAAGGTAGATCTGGGCAAAGAGAACCCAGTGTAGAGGGGTATAAGTGAACTGCAGTATTCAATAGAATGCTCAAGGAAGGCTATGTTGAGAAGGTGATATTAGAGAAAAGCTTGGATAAATGTGTGTGTGTGACTGACTGACTTCCCATCCGAATATTCTTCTTGACAGATAGAACTGAAAGATAATGAATTTTTTTCTTAAAATCTTTGAAGCCCCGTCAGGTATACACATACACACACATATATGCATATGCATAGGCATATACATATAAAGGAGGAACTTTGGTAGTCTAGCGGTTACAAGTCAGGCTGCCAACCTCAACATCAGCAGTTCAAAACTACCAGCTGTTCTGAGGGAGAAAGATGAGGCTTTTTGCGTCCATAAAGATTTACAGCCTCAGAAACCCTATACAGGGTCGCTATGAGTCAGAACTGACTCCATGGCACATCACCACCACCAGCATACATATACAGGATCATACTTAGTAAATCAAACAAACTAACTATGTATGAGGGGCACTGACTGAGATTTCAATTGTAGCACTGGGGTAAAAAGCTCCCCTGTGTTACACCTAACCCATTGGCGGCTGGATGATAGGGAGGGCTGGAGGGTCCAAGTCTAAGGCAAGGGACAAGTATAGCGGCGGGGGGGGGGGGGGGCAGGCAATGATTGTGGTAGTGTCTCTTCACCAATACTCGTCCAGTTTGCCCATATCAGTACATCTTGAATGATCACTAGCCCTGAGCATAGTGTACATACAGTTTTAAAAAAATCTTATCTATTTTCATCTAACATAATGATAGGTCTTTAAACTATGTTTCAAATTATTTTTGAAATGTTTTTTCAACTTTGTAATTTCAGGAATACTTTAATTTTGGATATTTACTTTAGTTATGGAACTACACGTATCACTTCAGAAAAATATCTAAAAAAAAGTTAAGGTCTTCAATGGCAAAACACAAAAAATATCTAAAACATTTCTGATACCCTTCATCATCAGGAAAGTAACCAAAAGTTCTTACGTTTCAATGCCCTCAAGCTTGTAGAATTCGGTATGGCATCTTGCCTTTATTGTTTGGATTGGTGTGTGGACTTCCTAGTGCCCTGGCATTTAAGGAGGGGAAGACGACAACAGCAAAGTAAACAAACTTGAAAGACTGTGGATCTTGGTTGCTTCCCAACCAACTCGGGAACAGTTTGGTGCGTCATGAAGATGCCCTGACTGAGTGGTGATGACTGAGTTTCCTCACCCTCAGCTGTCCTTCTGCCTGAAGATTGTCTCCTCACAGCTGCAGCTGCCAGGGCCAAGTCAGTTGCCTGAAGGCAAAATCTTTTGAAGAGCTTTTATAAGTAAATTGGGTTCTCATAATTAAGAATAGCTGAGCAAACAATGTCACATCATATTGCTACATGCATTTCCTAAGATTAAAACCATTTCCAGTCACAGAAAAAGACAAGGGATAGGGAAGACAGGTCTGGTTTACTATGTGGGCTCTGAAACTAGGCAGAGCGTTTAGAGTAAAGATGCTGACGTTTTGCACAGTAAGGAAGGGAATTAAATTTCTTTATTCAACAAAAATGTATTCATCATCCTCTAGATTCCCGGCACTGAGCCAGGGGTCAAAGACAGGCATGGTGCCTACAGTCAGAGCTTTCATGGTTCTTCTAAGGGAGCTTATTAAATGGAGACAGAGCAGTGATTTTACATTTGTAATTAAACCCCCAGCAAGATGGAGTGACACAGTGGCAGCAACAATGGACTCAAACATAACAACAATTGTGGAGGATGGCACAGAACCAGGCATCTCTTCATCCTATTGTATGTAGAGTTGCTATGAGTAGGAACCAACTTGATGGCACCTAATAACAACAACATGTCATTAACGTGAATAGCAATAAACAGTGAATAGCAGTAAAACATTCATTTTGTTTATTTTGAGTATTAAGCTGCTTGTGTATAGAAGAGGCTCTTTACTCATACTCCCAAATATTCACTCCAGTGTGTACTCATAAATTACAGGTATATTACAGACATTGCAATATGCTGTTATGCTTTCAATTTCCCAACATGGACAACTTTTGATGTGCTGAGACATTTAGAGTTGGGTGAGTATTTAGGAAAACTGTGAAAATACATATGCAGCATTGTATGTGGAGAAAGAATACAATTGCATCTTGAGAGAAATGCACATATGCCTACTCAACTGTGTCTGTCCCTCCCCTCGGGGTGAGGAGCCTGACGAGCCAAGAAGAGAAGTACACTTGAAGCCCCATGTTCTACATCTTGGTCATATTCTCAGTATCCTGGATCTCAAAATTCTCCAGCTAAGGGGCCACTACCAGAGCTTCTTGAGAGCGGAGTGTGCTGTAGCTGTGTGCTGCTGTGTGCACCAGAAACATAAGACTCCTCCTGATGTGGCGTTGTGGGTTAATGCACCAGACTGCAAAGTCATTTGAACTGTAAGATCGGTGGTTCAAGCTCACCAGCTGCTCCTTGGAAACCCTATACAGGGTTGCTATGGGTCGAAACTGACTCAATGGTACTTAACAACATAGTTTAGGATGGAGAGGAAGAAAGAGATGGTCATGGTGGACCTTCACATGTGTTAGGTATTGTTATTGCTGTTGTCAGGTGCCATCAAGTTGGTAATGACTCATAGTAACCCTATGCACACGAAACACTGCACAGTCCTGGGCCAACCTCACAATCATTGCTATGCCTGAGCCCATCACTGCTGTCACTGCCAATCCATCTCACTGGGGATCTTCCTCTTTTTCTCTGACACTCCACATTACCAAACACGATATCCTTTTCCAGGGTCTGGTCCTTCCTGAGAATATGTACAAAACATGAGAGATGAAGTTTGGCTATCCTGGCTTCCAAGAAGCACTCTAGCCGCACTTCTACCAATACAGATTTGTTTGTTCTTTTGACAGTCCATGGTACTTTTAATGTTCTCCTCCAACATCGTAACTCAAATATATCAACTCTTCTATAGTCTTCCTTATTCACTATCCAGCTTTCACATGCATGTGAGGTTATTGAAAATACCATGCCTTGAGTCAGGAGCAATTTAGTTCTCAAGCTGACATCTTTGCTCTTGTTGTTGTTGTTACGTGCCGTCGAGTCGGTTCCGACCCATAGCGACCCTATACAGGGTTTAAAAGGCTGTATATCTTTATGGGAGCAGAAAGCCTCATCTTTCTCCCGCGGAGCAGCTGGTAGTTTTGAACTGCTGACCTTGCGGTTCACAGCCCGATTCGTAAAGGTCTTGTGCAACAGATATGCATAATGCAAGGCATCGTTTGATTTCTTGACTGCTGCTTCCATGAGTGTTGTTGGTTGATTTGAGCAAAAGGAAGTCTTTGACAACTTCAATCTTTTATCCATTGATATGAATGTTTTTTTATTGGTCCAGTGGTAAGGACTTTTGTTTTCTTTACATAGAGATGAACCCATACTGGAGGCTGTGGTCTTTGATCTTCACCAGTAAGTATTTTAAGTCTTCTTCATTTTCAGCAAGCAAGATTCTGTCATATATAACCCAGCTTCTCGGATTATTGCTCAGCATAAAGATTGAATAAGTATGGTGAAAGAATAAAACCCTGGTGTACACCTTTCCTGATTTTAAACCATTCGATGTTCCCTTGTTCTGTTTGAACAACTGCATCTTGGCCTATGTACAGGTTCCTCATGAGAACAATTAAGTGTTCCGGAATTCTCATACTTTGCAATATTGTCCATAGCTTGTCATGATCCACAAAATCAAAAGTCTTTGTGTAGTTAAATCACTGGACCTGCATATACTTTTAGTGATTTTTTAATTGATTGAAGAAAGAGATAAGACACGGTGATATTTGTGTGTGTGTGTCTGTGTGTGCTGAAGTTTCATCTTTCCACATTTTTCCATCACTACCTAAGGTTAGGTGTTGCCGAGTAGGCTCTGACAGCGATGTTATGGATAACAGAACAAGACGTTGACCAGTCCTGTGCCATCTTCATGATTATTGGTATGTTTGAGTCTGCTATTGATATGTCTGAGTCCAGTCAGAGAAAACGACAAGGGATAGGGAACACAGGTCTGGTGTATTATGTGGGCTCTGTAATTAGGCAGAGCATTTAGAGTAAAGATGCTGAAGTTTTGCACAGTAAGGAAGGGAATTAAATTTCTTTATTCAACAAAATGTATTCATCATCCTCTAGATTCCCGGCACTGAGCCAGGGGTCAAAGACAGGCATGGTGCTTGCAGTCAGAGCTTTCATGGTTCTTCTAAGGGAGCTTATTAAATGGAGACAGAGCAGTGATTTTACATTTGCACTATCAACCTTATTTAGATAGAAAAGAGATAACTTTTGCTAAATAGAAAATTCTGTTTATTAATGTGTACTCTGCAGTTGCAGGATCCTTTAGAGGAAACACAAATGTGAGCGTTTATTTCGTGCATCACTGTATTCTCTGAAACGATGGATTACATCTTAATCCTGCACACATTCTCAAGAAGAGAACTCCATCTGTGAGGACTAACCTTCCATGGAAACGTCTGGGTCGCACATGTCTATCCAGTCCTTTGCCAAGTGCTTAATGGAGCACGCAATTGTTGGTACGATATACTGGGATCCTCTGGAGAGGCCTAAAAAACAGAACCAAGGCGCTCAGAGTAGCCTGGCAAGCACACAGTTTGGGTCCAACCTCTGCCACTCTGGCCAATTGCTTTAAATAATTATGATTAAATCCTCTTCTCTTTGTGCTGTTTCTTTCTATTTTTAATTCCATTAAGTTTGAAATAATTGGGGATAGTTTACTCTGTTAGTTTCTGCAATTTTCCTTTGTGTTTATTCTGTCATTGAAGTTACAACTGCCAAAAGTTACAGAGACTTTAAATCAATAATCTAATGAGTCTGTCCTCATCCAGCTCTGGAAAATATAGGAAATGCACATCTAGTAAATTCTTTTTTTGTGAGCCTCATGTGTCCTAAAGTTATAACTGAGGGCAAAGTGCCGATTGCTTTGGGAGTGGAGGCAGAATTGTCAGAGTTTATGGGAATTGAAGGGCCACGTGGTGTCATTGTCTCACTTCATTGCTGAGGCACGAGGACTCAGAGAGGTCAAATGCTTGGCAAGGTAACAGAACAAGTATAGGACAATGAACTCCGTGATAGGCTTTTCCATCTTCAGTTCATGTGACAGAATGGAAGGATCAAAGAACATAAAGACAAAAATCTACCTTTTGACCTGAAAATCCAAATAAGAACTCAAAAAACTTGATACGTTACCCCCCGAATCCTACCTGCTTGTATAAAGAACTGTTTTGAGTAAATTAGGAATTTCATTTAAGACTGATGTGACTTTCAGCTCATTCCAGCCTTCTACATCTGAGTATATACATAAGCTTGCACACATCAGTATATTACACACATAATCCCAACCATTATTTTGAGTCTTCATTTCTCATTCCACATGGGACTCTTTCTACTGTACATGGTGGTACAGTTATGGATAGGTCTTGCACAGACTGTCCCGATCTGCACCATCCTCACAATTGTTGTTTGAGCCCCGTGTTACTGCCACTGTGTCAGTCAGTCTTGTCAGGGTTATTTCTCTTTTTCACTCACCCTCTATCTTACCAATCATGATGTCCCTTCTGACAATATGTCCAAACTATGAGAGATGAAGTCTCACTAACCTTGCTTCTGGAGTCCTGGTGTGGAGCTGTAGGCTAATGCGTCAGACTGTAAAGTCATTTGAACTGCAAGGTTGGTGGTTCAAGCTCACCAGCTGCTCCTTGGAAATCCTATGCAAGGTAGCTATGGGTTGGAATCGACTTGACGGCACTTAACAACAACAACAACAACCTTGCTTCTAAGCAGCATTCTGACTGTAGTTCTTCAAAGATAGATTTGTTTGTTCTTCTGGCAATCCAGGGTACTGTGAATTATTTTTCACTGATGCCATAATTCAAGTACATCAATTCTTCAACAGTTTTTCCTATTCATTGTTCAACTTTCATATGCATATGAGGATATAGAAAATAATATGACTTTGGTCAGAAACACCTTAGTTCTCAAAGTGATATCCTTGCTCTTTAAGCACTTTAAGACTTCTTTTACAGCAGAATTGTCTAATGTGATATGTAATTTGATTTCTTGACTACTGCTACCATGAACGTTGATTGTAGAACCAAGCAGAATGAAGTCTTTGTCAGCTTCAGTCTTTCCACCATTTATCCTGATGTTATTTGTTGTTTCCTTTGTGAGGATTTTTGTTTTCTTTACATTGAAATTCTACTACCATATTGAAGTCTGTAGTCTTTGTTCTTAATCAGTGAGTATTTCAAGTTCTTTTTGCTTTCAACAAGCAAGACTGTATCATCTGCATATCTCAGAATCCTCCAAACTACATTCTTCTCCATATAATTCAGTTTCTTGAATTATTTGTTCACTATACAGATTGAATAAGTATGGTAAAAGGCTACAACCTTGGCACCTTTCCTGATTTTAAAACATTCAGTAAGCCCTTGTCCTGTTCTAACAACTGGCTCTAAGTCTATGTGCAGGTTCTTCATGCACATAGTTAAGTGTTCTGGAATACCCACTTTTTGTAATGGTATCCATAGTTTTGATGGTCCATGCAGTCAGAAGCCTTTGCACAGTCAATAAAGCACAAGCAAACATCTCTCTGGTATGTTATGATTTCAGCCAAGATCCGTCTGACATCAGCAGTGATGTTCCTTGCTCCATATCCTTTTCTGAATATACCTTGAATTTCTGGCAGTTGCCAGTTGAAGTTCTGCTGCAACCATTTTTCACTTATCTTCAGCAGAATTTTACTGCATGTGATATTAATGTTCAATAACTTCTGCATTCTGATGGGCCACCTTTCTTTAGAATGGGGACAAATATGGGTCTCTTCCAATTGGTTGTCCAGGTAGCTGTGTTCGATATTTGTTGACATAGATGAGTGAGCATCTCCAGCACTGAATAAATTTATTTTACAATTTGTATTCAGTTTGTATTTCAATTTGTATTCAGTAAATTCCTGTTGTTGTTGCTAAGTGCCGGTTAGCCAATACTAACTCATAGCGAACAAAACACTGCTCAATCCTGGATCAACCACACAATCATTGCTACATTTGAGCCCATTGATGCTGCCATTGTGCCAATCCATCTTATTGGGGCTCTTTCTCTTTTTCTCCAACCCTCTACTTTAACAAACATGATATCCTTCCCTAGTGACTGGTCCCTTCTGACTGTATGTCCAAAGTATGAGAGATGAAATCTGTCCATCCTGGCTTGCAAGGAGCACTCTGGCTGTACTTTTTACAACACAGATCTATTTGTTCTTCTGGCAATCCATGGTACTTTCAATATTCTCCTCCAGCACCATAACTCAAAAGCTCCAATTCTTCTGTGATCTTCCTTATTCACTATCCAACTTTCACATGCATATGAGGTTATTGAAAATACCGTGGCTTGGGTAAGGCATACCTTAGTTCTCAAATTGACATCTTTGCTCTTCAGCACTTTAAAGAAATCTTGTGCAGCAGATTTGTCCAATGCAATACATCATTTGATTTCTTGACTGCTGCTTCCATGAGTGTTGATGATTGATCCAAGCAAAATGAAGTCATTGACAACTTCAATCTTTTATCCATTTATATGGATGTTATTTGTTAGTCCAGTGGTGAGGATTTTTGTTTTCTTTACATTAAGGTGCAACCCATATGGAAAGCTTTTTGATCTTCGACAATAATTATTTTAAGTCCTCTTTGGGTTTCAGCAAGCAAGGTTATATCATCTGCTTATTGAAAGTTGTTAATGAGTTTTCCTCCCATCCTGATGCCATGTTTTTCTTCATATAATCCAGCTTCTTAGATTATTTGCTCAGCATGAAGGTTGAATAAGTATGGTGAAAGAATATAACCCTGTCTCACACTTTTCTTAAATTTAAACCATTCAGTGTTCCCATGTTCTGTTTGAAAAACTGCCTCTTGGTCTATGTACAGGTTCCTCATGTGCACAATTAAGTGTTCCAGCATACTCATACTTCGCAATGTTGTCCATATCGTCTAATGATCCACAGAATCGAAAGCCTTTGCATAGTCAATAAAGTACAGGCAAACATCTTTCTGGTATTCTCTGCTTTCAGCCAAGATCCATCTGCTGTCAGCAATGACATCCCTCATTCCATGTTCTCTTCTGAAACAGGCTTGAACCTGTAGAAGTCCTCTGTCTTATGATATTGAGGTTCTTCATTGTCTCTTTCCATAGATGTAGTGAGATAGATTCTGGTGTATTCCATCTGGAGAGGTCCATGTGCATAGTCTCCTTTTATGCTGTTGGTTGCATGTTTGATCAATTTAAGACTGAATATGTTGGTAGAATTCTTCAATTTCATCATCATTTGCTTTAGTGGTTTGTGCATAAATTTGAACACTAGTATATTAACCAGCTGTTCTTGTAAGCATATGGGTATCATCCTATCACAGGCAGCATTGTGCTTCAAGATAGATTATGACATATTTTATTTGATGATGAATGGGAAGCCATTTTCCTTCAATTTATCATTCCTGACATAGTGCACCAGATGATTGTCATATTCAAAATAGCCAATACCTGTCCATTTCAGTTCACTAATGTCTGGGATATTAATCTTTATACGTTCCATTATATTTTGAGAATTTCTAATTTTTATAGATTTATACTTCATACATTCCATGTTCCTGTTATAATGGATATTTGAAACTATTTATTCTCATTTTGAGTTGTGCCCCATCAACAAATTAATTCCTGAAAGCTTAATTGCATTCATGTCACTAAGATCAAGTCTAAGAAAGCAACTCTTCCTCAGCCATATTTTGAGTGCCTTCCAACCTTTGGGTCTGATTTTCTAGCACTGAATCAATAGTGTTTTGTTGTTATTCATAAGGTTTTCAGCGGCTAACCATTCAGAAGTGGACTAGCTCTCCTTTCTAATCTGTGGTAGTCTGGAAACTCTGCTGAAACCTGTCCTCCCAGGTTGACCTTGCTGGTATTTAAAATACTAATGGCATAGCTTCTATCATCACACTGACACAAAGTCACTACAATATGACAAACTGATAGACAAGTATTAGAATGACTGGGTAGGAATTTGTAAATATGAGGTGCTTGTAGTCCACCAAGTGGATTGGATAGCTTACTAATGATGTAAATAAAGCACATGCACCTCCATGGGGTTAAAATTATGCAAATAACATATGTATAACTCTAACAAGGGGATTGGTTAGTTTTGCCACGCTGTTAGAGGTATAAAATGAGCCATATCAGTAGTAGAAAGGGGAGGAGGTTTCAAGAATGAAAAGTCAGGAGTGGAATGCATCCTTTGAATCTGCACTCTACCTAGAGAGCTGTGATACCAGAGGCAGCAAGAGTCGATGAGAGGCATGGTCAGAGAAACACCACCATTAGAAGCAGCAGTGCCAGGAGACCTGCAGGAGATATCAAGGTGGGCTTTCTTGACCATGGAGTGAGAAAAAACTGAGTGCCTTTGTGCAGGATACTTGCTGGTGGAGTGGGGCGCTTTTGCGCTTTTGATTGGCTAAAAGAGCTTTGTAACACTTGCTTGTGGGCCTGGCTGAGAATAGGTTGTCCTGATGGAAGAACTGTATCCTAAGCATTTTTGATTCTGAGCTGTAGCTTGTCAATGTCCTAAAACGTCCTATAACTGTGAGTATTGCCTATGAGTTCTGTTCAGTAATCTCAGTGAATTATTGAACCTAGCAGAGAAATAGACAGTGTCATGGGAAGGACAGTTGGTATTAGAATTCCTAAAGAAAGTTGGAGAGTAGAGGCATGTCTGACTGCCACCTTATAAGAAATGGCCTTCTCCTTCCTTGTGGAGTCAGATGCTGCCTCCAATACCATTTTTCACATGGATGCTGTTTTATGTCTTTTTTTGTCCCCAGAGTTCTATGTTCAGCTATCTTCTCACCCAGTCTCACTTGACAGAGCTCATTAATGTTATGGTTTACCACAGTCAGGCCTAGGGTTGTATGGTGAGAACTTTCTTTTGAAATCCAGATCTGTCTCTCTAGTTGTCTCCTAGTGTTTCCACCAAGAAGACCCATGGGGACCTCAACATGTCAAAAGAGTTCTTGCATCCTACTTCATAGGCTGCTCCTTGCCCTCTGCTTAGGATCTTGGCTACCTAAGTTGTCGCCCAATTTGAATTCTGAGTTTTCCTTAATATCTCCCTCTCTTTTTATTCCCTTTGTCTGATATCCTGACCTTCATAGATCCTACCTTCATCCTATATCCTCTATCTGCTCACAACTTACTAATGTCATTGCTAAAGCTCTATTCCAGTCCTTATTAAATTTAACAGTCTTTTTTTTTTTTTAGAGCACATGCATTAGTTTTAATTAAAAAAATAATGTTTGAAATTACTTTTCAAGTAAAGTTGGTACTTGAGGAAGTGTTTTCCATGCCTCCAGCATCCCACCAAGTACCCTCTAATTACACATACGCCATCTGTATGGGAACATGGGATTCAATGATCCACTGCCAGTAACAGTGAGGTAGAGCACAGAAGGCAGTTTTTCTATCCTCCACCAGCACTCCTATTTTCTTAGCCTAGGCTCCAAAGCAAACTGCCTTCTCTTTGCTGATGAAAAGGATTAGAGATCACTTCGGTGATAAATCTTTTTCAAATCTGGGGAGATCTTCAAGGTGTTTTCCATGGTGAGTACCTGGTAATGAGGAGGCCTCTTCCCATCAGCAACCCTAGGCCTCGGCTGTCATTTCTGAGATGTGGTCACATATTGAGACCCCTGTAGGATTCATCTTCTGCACCTTTATTGAGGGAGCAGTTCCTTCACCAAGGTAAATACCCTTCCCAATTATCTCTCTCTTTTTTAATGTTTTACTGTGAATTATGTGATAGTTTACATGGGAGAACATTAGTTTTAATTTCATCCTATCGTATATCGTTTCATTGCCACAGTTACAATCCCCTCCATGCAAGACTGCCCCCTGGTCATCAGCACACAGTCCCTCTCCCTCTCTGTGTCTAAAGTCCCCAACTGCTCCATCTCTTTATGTCATCATCTCTGGCTCCATTTCAGGCATCACTGCTTCTCTGGATAGGGTCCTGCTCTCTGCTCTTCTCCCTTGATGGTCCCAGGGACCTCCGCTCCTAGACTGAAAAGTTAATCACTCCCCTCCTTGCTA
>NW_006408630.1:290864-292956 GCF_000296735.1 Chrysochloris asiatica
AAGTGGGTATTATCTGCAAGTGTGGGTGTTCTTGTGCATGTGCCCTCTCTTCTTATCAGCTGAACGCTTCACTCTCCATTCTAGTCCTTTTGTGGCTATGTTACTGACTCTGTCACTGACTATGTCACTGACACTGAGTCTCCAGGTCTTGCCACACTGCTGGCCAACCAGGTCTCCACCTGGGTTCACAGGAGTCTATTGAATTAACAGTCATTTTTGCATGGTTCCAATCCACTCTTCATTCTGCTCTCAGAGTGATCTCTTGAAAATACAAGTATGGTCAAACTATTCTCTGAATCTTTTAGTAATTCCCCAATTGACTACCATATAAAATTTTAATTTAATACAGGTATTTAATAATTCAACTACTCATTTCTCTCCTTTTACTCTTTCATCTCCCCTTTCCTTATACAACGGGCATTTTTTGCAGCTCTTGAATCATCCAATTCTCTAGCCTGCCTGCCTTTACATGTGCTCTTCCTTTGCCTGGAATGCTCTTCCTGCATTCCTTCACCAGTGAGTTTCAGCTAACTTTTCAACATGTGGCTCAAGGTTTGTGTCCTTTGTTAAGCTTTCCTTGATATCTACTATGTAATTAGGTCTTCTAGATTTCAGGTCCTAGAGATGTTGGAACAAAACTTAATTATATCACTTCATTTGGAATTTTTAAATAATGGATTTATGTTTGGAAATGCTAAATTTTATATGCCTTCAGTATACCGGGGAGTCCTGGTGTGGCACTATAGGATAAGCACTGGACTGCAAACTGGGTTTGAACCTCAAAATCAGTGGTTCAAACTCACTAGTTACTCCTTGGAAACACTACGCAGGGTTGCTATGACTCAGAACCAACTCATTAGCACCTAACACCACCAGCAGGTACATTCATGAAGAAATGTCGCTACGTAGGTCCTGGTATGGCGCTGTGGGCTAATGCGTCAGATTGTAAAGTCATTTGAACTGCAAGGTCGGTGGTTCAAGCTCACCAGCTGCTCTTTGGAAACCCTATACAGGGTCGCTATGGGTTGGAAGCAATTTGACAGCACTTAAAAACAACAAAAAACAGTCTCACAGAGGCAGAACATGTAACTCCTTTGCAATAAAACAAATACAATTCTAAGACTTTATGGTAGGAGGCCTGGTGTGGCGCTATGGGCTAATGCATCAGATAACAAAGTCATTTGAACTGTAAGGTCAGTGGCTCAAACTCACCATCTGCTCCTTGGAAACCCTATACAGGGTCGCTCTGGGTTGGAATCTACTCGACGGCACTTAACAACAACAACAACAATAAGCAAACTACAAGGCCAGTGGTTCAAATCCACCTGCTTCTCCTAGGGAACCCTGTAGAGGGTCTCTGTGTGTCAGAATCAACTCTACAGCACTTAACACTAACAACCAATAGCTATCAGTCTTTCTGTATGGTGCCCTAATAGCTGTCAGTCCTGGTGGGGCATTGTAGGGTAAACACTGGAACACAAGGTTTGAACCACAAAGTCGGCGGTTCAAACTCACCAGCTACTCCTTAGAAACCCTATACAGGGTCATTATGAGTCGGAACTGACTCCATGTCACTTAATAACAACAAAAGCTATCATTTCATCTTTGCAAGAGACATCCCTTTTTCCCTCCTCTTGCTGTTTATTGGTGATTTTTCATTCATGTGACCACACTCATATCTAAGCCACACTGAATTAATCTGACAAGTAAATATTATGAGTTACGCTGTCAAACACCCTTTCTCAGTTCCAGCTTCAATAAATTCTGAGAGAGTATTGCTGATTTCATGTGTCCTTTTCCTTACTACGCATTTAAATGGTCCCCATTTTCCTTCATGAAGTTTCTTAGCAAGCTTTGAGAAAGCTGTTCTTAATGTCATTAACCCCTTTGAGAGCACTGCCATGTTTCATGAGTACTGGGCCCAGGGGGCCTGCCAATAAGCATTTCTGAGTTAGTTATTCAAGTTAAAAGCATTGTATCCTTAGCAATGAACTTTTTCTTGGAAGACTGAAAAAGTGCAAATTGTGTTTTGTCTGATTTCATCTCAACTTCCTGGAACAAATTAGGTGTGTGTGTGTGTGTGTGTGTGTGT
>NW_006408630.1:293831-296208 GCF_000296735.1 Chrysochloris asiatica
GTTCTTTAAAATGTTGAAGAGCAAAGACATCAGTTTGAGGACTAAGAGTTTCCTTGCCCAAGGCACAGTATTTTCAGTAACCTCATATGCATGTGATAATTGGACAGTGTATAAGGAAAACCATAGAATGATGCATTTAAGTTACAGTGTTGTAGGAGAATACTGAAAGTATCATGGACTGCCCAAAATAACAACCCAGTCTGCATTGGGAGAAGTGCAGCTTGAATGTGCCTTGCAATCCAGGACTGCCAGACTTTGTCTCTCATACTTTGGACATAATGCTAGGAGGGACATGTCCCTGGGGGAGGATATCATGTTTGATAAAGTGGAAGGTCAGAGAAAAAGAGGAAGACCCCCAAAGAGATGGATTGGCACAGTGGCAGCAACAAGGGCTCAAATGTAGCAATGATTGTGATATTGGCACAGAACTGGGCAGGGTTTGGTTCTGTTGTGCATAGGGTCATGAGTCAGTATTGAATCAATGGCACCTAGCATCAACAGCAACAACTACCCTCTGTTCTCAAGAACTTCCATTGCAAGTAATTATATAGGACGTTTCCTTTGAAGCAGTGTTTAGCCTTCCTTTTTTTTTTTTTGCCTGAATATGTGTCCTGTTGTGGCAGTTATAGTACAAGCACTGGGACTTTTAACCCGAAGATCAGCAATTCAACCCTGTCATCTACTCTTGGAAACCCTATACAGGGTGGCTGTGAGTTGAAACCAATTTAGTGGCACAAAACAACACCAACAGATTTCATTTGCTATAACTGAAGGGAAATGAAGAGAACTTCTAAATTGCTTTGCTGCTTGTTCTGATCTGACATTGTAGTTATTCCATGATTGTTTGTTGAAAACAGATCCACTCCTTTGACCAGCCTTGATTTGTAGCAGGAAATTCCATCCCCAGAGACAAGTAAGCAAATGCTCCAAAGATGTCTACAGGGAATTCATATTAAATTTGATTTTTCTCTTCATGTCCTTTCCTACTACAACAAACTATACATTGGAACAATGATTTAGTTTGTGTTTATGTGAACTTTGACACTCCCATATGGTTGATATCCTTTCTACAATGAGTCAGATTGTTTTTAGACATTTTCAGTATAAAAAATTATGGAGTTCTTAAGTTTTCTGAGAAACCAACCTTGGCTTGTCCATCTAGAGAGGAAATGGTCTCACTCCTTTGATAACACCAAACTCCATATTCATTTGTGGCCAGAATATAAAAGCATTTTTGTAAACTCTCAGAGTATCTCATTTCACTGTTTTAGTCCTGATAAACACTTTTATTACTAAAATATTCCTTTAGTAACATCTGTCTAAATATTGAATAATGATATTCTATAGGTAAGGAAATGACATATATATCTATGGGTCTTTCCTTCCTTTCTATACAATTTTTTAGAGTCTGTTTTTCTACAATTCTGTTTAATCCAATAAATAGCTCATGTGATGTTCAACACCTTCTTATTCTCTGATAACTTTTTGTCTGTATATTAGGAAATATTTTTTAAATGCTTAAAATGAGTCATTCTCTGATTCCCTGAGTTAGTTCTATTAACTCAACGATATTTTAATGTGAAGCAAAATTAAATAAAATTTACAGGCGCTGCCAAATTCCAAACCTTTTGACCTGACCAAATGGACTTAGGAAAATGTTCTCCAATATAAACTTTTATTTTCCCTATTTGTTAAAAATTCTTTCCAAGGGATGTCATACAAGGAATACAGAAGAAACATTTCTTGATTTAACAATTAATATTTTAGACAAATTGAGGTTCTTTTGATGGAGATTACTGTTTATATTTTTTAATGCAGAAGAATAAATATCAAGTGAGCTATGTAAGATATGAGATATTTATAATTAATGCCATGTCTATTCTTTTAGACTGAAGTTGTCAAGAACTTCATTCTTCTTGGCTCAACTATCAACTCTCATGGAAGCAATAGTTAACAAATCAAATGATGTATTGCACTGGGCAAATCTGCTGCACAAGACCTTTTTAAAGTGTTGAAGAGCAAAGATACCAGCTTGAGGACTAAGGTGCGCCTGACCCATGCCATAGTATTTTCAGTAACCTTAGATGCATGCGGGAGCTGGACAGTGAATAAAGAAGACCATAGAAGAATTGGTGCACTTGAGTTATGGTGTTGGAAGAGAATATTGAAAGTGCCATGGACTGCCAAAAGAACCAGCAGATCTGTGTTGGAAGAAGGGCATGCAGAATGCTCCTTGGAGGCCAGGATGGCCAAACATCATCTCTCATACTTTGGACATAATGTCAGGAGGGACCAGTCACTGGAGAAAGATATGTTTGGTAAGGTAGAGGGTCAGAGAAAAAGAGGAAGACCCCCAAAGAGATGGATTGGCAAAGTG
>NW_006408630.1:298333-299644 GCF_000296735.1 Chrysochloris asiatica
CCCCCCACATCCTGGTAACCAGCATAGAATCCCCGCCCCTTCCCCCCTTTAGTATGGGTTCTTTTACTTAGTTTTTTACAGTAGTGGTCCTATGTAATATTTCTCTTTTTGTTACTCACTAATTTCACTCAACATAATGTCCTCAAGGTTCAACCGTATTATGCAGTGGCTTGCAGCTTCCTTGTTATTCTTCAAGGTAGCATAATATTCCATTGTGTATAGGTACCACAGTTTGTTTATCCATTATTCAGTTGATGGGCACTTAGGCTGTCTCCATCTTTTTGCTATTGTAAATAGCACTTAGGCTGTCTCCATCTTTTTGCTATTGTAAATAGTGCTGCTATGAACATTGGTGTGCATAACTCGTGTTATGGCTCCTATTTCTTGTGAGTAAATACCAAATAGAGTAATTGCTGGATCATAAGGTGTTTCTATTTCCATCCTTCTGAGGAAGCACCGTATTGTTTTCCAGAGAGGTTGGACCATTTTGCAACCCCACCAGCAATGCAGGAGCGTCCCAGTCTCTCCACATCCCCACCAGCATCTATTGTTTTCTACTTTTTTTTATCTTTGCTGTTATTGCTAGCGTAAGATGATAACTCATTGTTGTTTTGATTTGCATCTCTCTAATGGCTAGTGATTGTGAACATTTCTTCATATGTTTGTTGGCTGCCTGGATCTCCTCCCTGGTGAAGTGTCTGTTCATGTCCTGTGCCCATTTTTTAATTGGGTTATTTGCCTTTTTCTTGTAGAGGTGTTGTAGTTTCCTATATATTTTAGAAATGAGTCCCTTGTCTGATGTGTCATTGCAAAAAAATTTTCCCATTCTGTGGGTTCCCTTTTTACTCTTCTGGTGAAGGCTTTTGATGCACATTAAGTTTTTAATTTTTAGTATGTCCCAATCACCTGTTTTGTTTACTTTTGTTTGTGTAGTTTTCAAAATGTTTTGTAGTCTGTGTATTCCCTGAATTAGTGCCCTCACATTTGTCCCTACTTTTTCATTGATGACCTTCATAATTCTAGGATTCACATCTAGGTCTTTAATCCATGTTGATTGGTTTCTGTATAAGGCGTGAGGTGAAGGTCTTGTTTCAATCTTGCATATCGCTGTCAGGTTCTGCCAGCACCATCTGTTGAAGAAATGATCCCCTCCCCATGCGATATATTTAGGTACTTTGTCAAAAATCAGTTGGCTGCATGTGGTTGGGTTAATTTCTGGATTATCAATTCTGTTCCATTGATCAATGTATCTTTCATTGTAGCAGTACCAACCTGTTTTGACCAATGTAACTGTGTAATAAATTTTGAAGT
>NW_006408630.1:301850-304530 GCF_000296735.1 Chrysochloris asiatica
TCTATTAGAGTTTGCTTTATATTTTTTTGGAGGCATCAGTACCAACTTGATGGTACCTAAGAACAACAATTCTTTTAGAATTACCCTTTCAAAGTTTTTCTAGCTAAATAGGTCAAATAGATCATGTTTGGGAATTTACAAGTTAAGTTGAAGTAGATGATTTTTATCTACTTTATTGTAAATTGTAATCAATCCAAGGGAGCATCATGGGTCTGCAGGATAAGCACTGGACTGTGAACCACAAGTTCGGTAGTTCGAATTCACCAACCACTCAATTCAAAAAAGATGAGGCCTTGTGCTCCTTGGATTTACAGACTCTATACAGGGTCACTGAATTGGAATGGGTTCAATGGCACTCAACAACATCAATCAAAAGCAACTTTACAATCCGCTGGAATTCTTCCCATACAGATGATAAAATTATTGATTAATTTTTAAGCTCTATTGCATTTTCTTCAGATATGTGTTGGGTTAAGGAGCTCTAGTAGAGTAGTGGTTATGAGTCAGACTGCTAACGTCAAGGTCAGCCATTTGAAACTACCAGCCATTCTGCAGGAGAAAGTTGATGCTTTCTGTACCTGTTAAGATCTACAGCTTCAAAAACCCCATACACAGTCGCTATGAGTTGGAACCAACTCCATGGTACATCACCACCACCATCATGTCTTGGGTTCTTTTAACTCAGAACAAATAAGTCATTTCCATGCACATTTTTAAAGCAAAAGAAATACTAATTTATTTTTCATCAAATAAATGTTGTTTTTCCTCAAACCAGTTGTCACTAATAGAATTCAAAAAAGGAGCTGTGGATTCTGGAAGATATTCTGCCAATATCTTTCATCAATCTTAAGCAAACAAAAACCCCACCGTCACAACCAAAAACCAGTATAAAATCAGTTGGTGTTGAATAAACTGCAATTTATGGTGACCCTATGGGTTGTAGAGAAACGTGTTCCATAGGTTGCTGATGACTGTGACCATTCAGAAGCAGGTCACCAGACTTTTCTTCAGAGATGCCTCTTGATATATTAGAATCACCAACCTTTTGATTAGTAGTCCAGCACTTGAACCAATTTTTCTTCCCAGAGACTCCAATCATTCTACATAATGACATGGGAAACACCAGGTTAGACATATCAAGAGAAGGCAAAAACAAAGAGTTTAAAGACTTATTGGTAGGATAAGATAGATATCTGACAATACAGCTAATATAGAATATAATAAGTGACAAATTACCTTGACATGTGCTTAGTTTATACACATTGGAAGGGGGGCAGCCTCAACAATGAGTTTGGGTTTGACAGAACTCTGATTTGAAATAAACTAGACCATTTCAGCAGGGTTTCAAATAGTTTTTATAAATGTTTGACTTAATGCTTAAAAATGGATCATGTTCTTTTTCTAAATTTTATTTTCAAAAGAACAGTCTATTTTATCAGCAAAAGGTGCTGAAGAATCACTCTTTGGGCTTAGTTTCCTCACATGTGAAATGAGGTTACTAGTTGGATGATTTACAAGGTCCTCGTTAGCTACATATCGAAGGCTGTGCTCTTTGATTTTCATCAGTAAATGTTTTAAGTCCTCTTCATTCTCAGCTAGCAAGGTTGTATCATCTGCATATCGCAGGTTGTTAATGAGTCTTCCTCCAATCCTGATGCCACGTTTTTCTTCATAGAACCCAGTTTCTTGTATTATTTGCTCAGCATACAGGTTGAATAAGTATGGTGAAAGAATACAAGCTTGTCGCACACCTTTCTTAATTTTAAAACATTCAGTGTTCCCATGTTCTGTTCAAACAACTGCTTCTTGGTCCAGGTACAGATTCATCATGAGCACAATTAAGTGTTTTGGAATACTCATACTTCACAATGTTGTCCTTAGCTTGTCATGATCCACACAATCGAAAGTCTTTGCATAGTCTATAAAGCACAGGTAAACAAACATCTTTCTTATATTCTCTGCTTTCAGCCAAGATTAATCAGACATCAGCAATGATGTCTCTCATTCCACGGCCTCTTCTGAATCTGGCTTGAACCTCTGGAAGTTCTCTGTCAATGTATGCTTGTGGCTGTTTCTGTATTACCTTTAGCAAAATTTTACTCACTTGAGATATCAAAGAGATTGTCTGATGATTTCCGCAGTCCTTTTGGTCACCTCTCTTTGGAATGGGCACAAATATAGACCTCTTCCAATCAGTCGGCCAGATAGTTGTCTTCCAAATATAGTAGAGTTGAGTGAGTGCCTCCTGTGCTGCCTCACTTTCTTGAAAGATTTCAATTTTTATTTCATCAATTCCTGGTGCCTTGTTCTTTGCCAATTCCTTTAATGCACCTTGGATTTCCTCCTTCAGTATCACTGGCTATTGATCATATGCTACCTCTTGAAACGGTTGAACATGAACCATTTCAGTGACTCTGTGTATTCCTTCCATTTTCTCTTGATACTTTCTGCATCATTCAATAATTTGCCCAGAGAATCTTTCAATAACGAAAGTCGAGGCTTAAATTTTTATTCAGGTCCCCCAGCTTGAGAAATGCTGAGCATGTTCTTCCTTTTTGGTTTTCTGATTCCAGATCTTTGCACATTTTATTGTAATATTTGGCTTTATCTTCTTGAGGTGATCTTTGAAATTTTCTGTTCAGCTCTTGGACCTCCTCATTTCTTCCATTTGCTTTAGCAT
>NW_006408630.1:305641-312234 GCF_000296735.1 Chrysochloris asiatica
GAGGAGAATACTAAAAGTGCCATGGGCTGCCAAAAGAACCAACAGATCCATTTTGGAAGAAGTGCAGCCAGAGTGCTCCTTAGAGGCCAAGATGACCAAACTTCATCACTCATATTTTGGATATATTGTCAGGAGAGACCAGTTTCTGGAGAAGGACATTATGTTTGGTAAGATGGAGGATCAGAGAAAAAGAGGAAGACCCCCAACGAGATGGATTGGCCAAGTGGCAGCATCGATGGTCTCAAATGTGGCAACAGTAGTGAAGTTGGTCCAGGATCGGACATTGTTTTGTTCTGCTGTGCATAAGGTAACTATGAGTTGGTGCCGACTTGATGGTACCTAACAACAACAACAACTTTAGCTACATGAGTCTAATGTAAGATCTGTGATTGTGGGAGGAGGGCAGAACTGGGTGAATCTACGAAGCAATATTGAATTGAAAAGACCGTTTTGTGTCTTGGGTGAAACATGGAGGAGAAATAGAAACATTAAGTTCTTGGGCAGATTTTTGTTCAGTGTCACTGAATCAGTTCTGACTCACAGTGACCCTGTATTGGGTTTCAAGGAAAAGCTGGTGAGCTTGAACCACTGACCTTGCAGTTCAAACTGACCTTGCAGTCCAGTGTATTAACCTGCACCACCACACCAGGACTCCCATTGGGCAGATTAGCGAAGTTTAATATACAGAACACTGTTTAAAAAACTATCTACATAGTATTCTAAATGGGTTTATTATACTTTTTTAAAATAAGAATTACATGTGACTAGGAGACAAGCTGTGTTTGAATTAAGGCAGCTTGTCTCCTTGGCCCCAAACACAGTGGATTGGGGAGTGCCATGTATTTGCCTTTTCTAGGCCAATCTCGATATTATAGTTAGTTGAAATGACAATATCATTTATTCAAAGATATTGCAACTGATAGAGACAAAGCCTCAGTCAACAAATTCAAAGATATTGCAACCGATAGAGACAAAGCCTCAGTCAAAAAGTATATTGTATATTATACCAAGAGAAATTGACATTATTTGTTTGGACTCCAAGGTAAATCACACCAGTAATGGTACTCTGCATTGAAGAGATAATGCTAGTCGAGAAATCGTCAAGTAATGTGAGCAATTGCCCACCCAAAGGACTTATTTTCCATTTCCTTCATTACTCAGTAAGGGAGAAGCAAGTCAGGTTTGGGGAAGAGTCCTAGTTTTTCCATCTCTAATTTCTACGATTGTGCAAATCTAAATTAAAAACATTGGGTACATTCAAAATGTTTGTCCTATGTTTTGAAGCCACAATAACAGCTCAATATAATACATTAAATATAGAGAAAAGAAAAAGGATAGTTTAACACCAGCTTTATGAAATTAACTGGCTCCAAGTAAAGAACTAACCACAGGTCATGTTTCAAGTTTTTGTCTCAAACATTAATATTCTAAAAAAAGAAAACTGTTTCTTGAAGGTCTAAGGAATTAAATGACTCTTTAAGCACATGCATATTTTATAACTCAGGTCATAGACCACTTGCTCCTCACAACATGAAAATAATTTTTCATATGTCTACTTAACACAATGAGTCCTGATGTGGCGCTGTTGTATAAGCACTGGACTGCTAACCACAGGGATGGCTGTTCAATCCTACCAGCTGCTCCTGGAAAACCATATGCTGGGTTGTTATAGGTTCAGAACTGACTCAACTATACTTAACAGCAACTTAATGAAATACATATTTTGGAAACAATAAAGTCTTTCCTTTGTTGTTGTAGTTGTTAGGTGCCATTGACTCAGTATAGGCACATAGCTACCCTATCTCCACCTTACAATCATTGGTACACTTGAGCCCATTGCTGCTGCCTCTGTGTTGATCCTTTTCATTGGAGGTCTTTCTCTTTTTCTCTGACCCTCCACTTCACCAAACATGATACCCTATTCCAGGGACTGGTTCCTCCTGATAATATGTCCAGAGTATGAATGACAAAGTCTGGCCATCCAGGCTTCCAAGTAGCACTTTTTCCAACACAGATCTGTTTGTTCTTTTGGCAGTCCATGGTACTTTCAATATTCTTCTCCTACAACTTAACTCAAATGCATCAATTCTTTTATGATCTTCTTTATTCACTGTCCAACTTTCACATACATATAAAATTATTGAAATACCATGGCTTGGGTCAGGTGCACCTTAGTCTTCAAATGGACATCTTTACCCTTCAATACTTTAAACAGGTCTTTTTGCAGCAGATTTGCCTAATGCAATACTTCATTTGGTTTCTTTACTGCTACTTGCATGAGTGTTGATTGTTGATTTGAGCAAAATGAAGACTTTGGCAACTTCAATCTTTTCTCCATTTCATTTTCATTTATTGGTTCAGTGATGAGGATTTTTGTTTCCTTTAGATTGAGGTGCAACCTATATGGAAGGCTGTGGATTTTGATCTTCATCAGTAAGTATTTTAAGTGCTTTTCACTTTCAGCAAGCAAGGTTGTATCATAAGCATATCGCAAGTTGCTAATGAGTCTTCCTCCAATCCTGATACCATGTCTTCTTCATATAATCTAGCATCTCCAAGTATGTGCTCAGCATACATATTGGATACTGTTGTTAGGTGCCAACAAGTCGGTAATGACACATAGCAACCTATGCACAACAGAATGAAACATTGCCCGCTCCTGGGCCAACCTCACAATTGTTGCCGTGCTTGAGCCCATTGATGCTGCCACTTTGCCAATCCATCTCACTGGGGGTCTTCCTCTTTTTCTCTGACCCTCCACCTTACCAAATATGATACCCTTTGCCAGTGACTGGTCTCTCCTGACAATATGTCTGAAGTATGAGAGATGAAGTCTGGCCATCCTGGCCTCCAAGGAGCACTCTGGTTGCACTTCTTCCAACACAGATCTGTTGGTTCTTTTGGCAGCCCATGACACTTTCAATATTCTCTTCCAACACCATAACTCAAATGCATCAATTCTTCTACGGTCTTCCTTATTCACTGTTGAATGAGGGATATCATTGCTGATGTCTGGTGGATCTTGGCTGAAAGCAGCTGTTGCATGCATATGAGATTATTGAAAATACTATGGCTTGGGTCAGGCACACCGTAGTCCTCAAACTGACATCTTTGCTCTTCAACACTTTAAAAAGGTCTTGTGCAGCAGATTTGCCTAATGCAATATGTCATTTGAATTCTTAACTACTGCTTCCATGAGTGTTGATGGTTGATCCAAGAAGAATGAAGTCCTTGACAACTTCAATCTTTTCTCCATTGTTAAGAATGTTGCTTATTGTTCCAGTAGTGAGGATTTTTGTTTTCTTTATGTTGAGATGCAATCCATACCAAAGGCTGTACTCTTTGATCTTCATAGTAAATGTTCTAAGTCCCCTTCACTTTCAACAAGCAAGGTTGTATCATCTGCATATCACAGGTTGTTAATGAGTCTTCCTCCAATCTTGATGCCATGTTTTTCTTCATATAACCCAGCTTCTTGGATTATTTGCTCAGCATACAGGTTTAATAAGTATGGTGAAAGAATACACCTCTGTCGCACACCTTTTTAAAATTTAAACTATTCAGAGTTCCCATGTTCTGTTTGAACAACTGCCTCTTGATTCATGTACAGATTCCTTATGAGCACAATTAAGTGTCCAGAACACTCATATTTCACAATATTGTCCATAAGTAGTCATGATCCACACAACCAAAAGCCTTTGCATAGTCAATAAACATCTGTCTGATATTCTCTGCTTTTAGCCAAGATCCATCAGACATCAGCAATGATATCCCTTGTTCCACATTCTCTTCTGTTTCCAGCTTGAACTTCTGTTAGTTCCCTGTCAATGTATGGTTGTAGCCATTTTTAAATTATCTTTAACAAAATTTTACTTGCATGCGATATTCACGATATTGCACGATAATTTCCACATTTCACTGGATGACCTCTCTTTGGAATGGGCACATATATGGGTATCTTTCATTCTGTTGACCAAGTAGTTTTCTTCCAAATTTCTTGGCATAGATGAGTGAGTGCCTCTAGTACTGCATCAGTTTTTTGAAATATTTTAACAATTCCTGGGGCCTTGTTCTTTGCCAGTGCCTGCAGTGAACCTTGGACGTCTTCCTTCAGTATCATTGGCTCTTGATCATATGCTACCTCTTGCTATGGTTGGACATTGACTATTTCTTTTTGGTACCAAGTCTCTGTATATTCCTCCATTTTCATTTGATGCTTTCTGCATAATTCATTATTTTTCTCATAGAATCCTTCAATATTACAACCCGAGTCTTGAATTTTTTTCCCCTTCCCTCAGCTTCAGAAATGCTGACTGTGTTCTTCCCTTTTGGTTTTCTAACTCCAGGTATTTGCATTTAGTTATAATGTTTGACTTTGTTGTCTCGAGCTACCCTTTGAAATTCTTTGTTCCTCTCTTTTACCTCCTTATTTCTTCCATGTGTTTTAGCATCTCTATGTTGGAGAGCAAGTTTAAGAATCTCTTCTGATATCCATCTTGGTCCTTTCCCTCTCTCTTGTCTTTTCAATGACCTTTTGCTTTCTTCCTATATGATGGTTTGATGTCATCCCACAACCCTTCTGGTCTTCGGTCTTTAGTTTTGAATGCATCAAATCTGTTCTTGAGATGATCTGTAAATTCAGGTGGGATCTGCTCAAGGACATATTTTGGCTCTCGTGGACTTGTTTTAATTTTCTTCAGCTTCAGCCTGAACCTGCACATGAGCAATTAATGGGCTGTTTCACAGTCTGCCCCTGGCCTTATTTGGCTGATCATATGGGGCTTTTCCACTGTTTGTTTCCATAGATGTAGTCAATTTGATTTCTTGGTGTTCCAACTGTTGAAGTCCATGTGCATAGTTTTCCTTTTTGTTAACAAAGGTATTTGCAATAAATAAGTCATTGTTCTAGCTATGTTTTGTCATGTAATCTCTAGCATTGTTTCTATCACCAAGGCCATATTTTCCAACTGCTGATCCTTCCTATTTATTTCTAACCTTTACATTCCAATCACCAGCAATTATCAATCCATCTTGATTGCATGCCTGATTAATTTTATACTGAAAAACTTGGTAGAATTATTCAATTTCATCATCACTGGCTTTAGTAGTTGGTGTGTAAATTTGAATAATAGTGGTATTAACTTGCCTTTGTTATGGGTATGTGGATATTATCCTATCACAGACAGCATTGTATTTTGAGACAGATCTTGGAATGTTCTTTTTGATGATGAATGCAACACCATTCCATTTCAATTTTTCACTCCAGGCACAGTAATCCATGTGATTGTAAAGTTCAAAGTGGCCAATACCAGTCCTTTTAGGATCACTAATGCTTAGGATATCAATGTTGATATGCTGTATTTCATTTTTGACAATTTCCAATGTTCCTATATTTATACTTCATACATTTCCTTCTGTAATTATTAATGATATTTACAGCTGTTTCTCTTCGTTTTGAGTTGTACCCAATCAGCAAATGAAGGTCCCAAAGGTTTTACTCTATTTGAAGAAGCAGATCTTCCCTTGTTGTATTTTGGGTACCTTTCAACCTAAGGGGCTCATCTTCCAGCTCTACTCTGTTGCTCTTCATCATGTTTCAATATTCAGTATTCTGTCACTGACAGGGTTCTACTGTGCTTCATAAACTTTTCAGTGAGTAAACATTCGGAAATAGTCTGTCTTTCCTTCTTCCTTGTCTGTCTTTGTCTGGAAACTCAGGTGAAAGCTGTCCACAGTGAGTGACCCTTCTGGTATTTAAAATACCTGTGGGATAGCTTTTGGAATCACAGCAACACACAACCCACTGCAGTACAACAAACTGACAGATGCATGGCAGAAATTCTTTCTATTATCCAGAGTGTGAAGTCTATCCTTAGATCTGTCTCTCTCATTTTTTGGGTAATGTTATTTTGTGTTCTTCGTATTTTGACTTGTCTGGCACTGTGGGTTAATGTGCTGGACTACTAAGTTGATTTGAACTGCAAGGTCAGTAGTTCAAGCTCACTAGCTGCTCCCCGGAAACCCTAGATTTGATCTCTGTGGATCAGAACTGACTTGGCAGCACTTCACAACAACAACAACTGTCATTCAAAAATTCCAAGGTACCTATTTTCTTATGGTAAGTGATGAATGGATATTACACAAAGTGATGACAATATCATTAAACTTTAAGAGCATCAAGCATCCCATGATTTTTCCAAGTTAATGGATAATGCTTCCATCCAAGTATTTACCTTTGGAAACTGGACATATTTAGGTGACATCGTTCCTACTCTAAAAAATATTAGGACTTTCTTTTTGGAAAGACCTTCAGAGCTAATGAATGGGAATTCCAAATAATTATTCTTGTGATTGCATATAGTGAAACTATCTTTTTGTACTAAAAAGCATGTGTCAAGCAAACTTGTCACATTTATCAGTTAGGGTCCTGGCAAGAAACATATCACTGATTCACAAAGCATGTGTGTGTGTGTGTGTGTGTGTGTTAATTGTTGCTGTTTTTGTTGTTGTTAAGTGTCATTGAGTTGGTACCAACACATAGCAATCCTGCATAGTGTTTCAGAGGAGCAGCTCGTGGGTTTGAACCCCCCAAA
>NW_006408630.1:312554-314498 GCF_000296735.1 Chrysochloris asiatica
GCTGTATGTGGATGCGTCAATTTCTGGATTATCAATTCTATTCCGTTGACCAATATATATTTTATTGCACCAGTACCAGGCTGTGTTGACCACTGTAGCCATGTAGTAAATTTTGAAATCTGGGAGTGAAAGATTTCCAATCTTGTTCTTGTTCTTAAACAGTGCTTTGCTTATCCTGGGTCTCTTTCTTTTCCATATAAACTTTGTAATTTTTTCCATCTCTTTGAAGAACGTTGTTGAAATCTGAATTGGGATAGCATTATATGTGTAAATTGCTTTGGGCAGTATTGACATTTTCATAATGTTGAGTCTTCCTATCCAGGAACATGGCATATTCTTCCACTTTTGTAAGTCTCTTTTGGTTTCTTGTAGTAGTGTTTTGTAGTTTTCTTTGTATATATAGTTCCTTTGCTTCTCTGGGTATGCTTATTCCTAGGCATTTCATCCTTTGGGCAGCTACTGTAAATGGTATTGTTTTCCTAATATCCTTTCAGTGCTGTCATTATTACTATAGAGGAATCCAACTGAGTTTTGTATGTTGATCTTATACCCTGCCACTTTGCTGAATCTTCAATGATGTCTAGTAGCGTTTTTACTGAGTCTTTGCGGTTTTCGATGTATAAGATCATATCATCTGCAAATAGCTATGTGGTTCCAAGTTTTGGAGCTCTGCCCTGGATTTGTTTTCCTGGTATTCTGTGGTATTGCTGACAACGAACTTCACTGCACCTCCACCCTAGCCACCATCAAGCCCCGCCTCTAATCAATTCTATTCTTGAGCTAACTATTCTACAGTCTGCCCCTGAATTTGTTTTGACTGATGATATGGAGTTTTTCCATTGTCTGTTTGTGCAGAATTAGTCAATTTGATTTCTGTTATTCCATCTGGTAAGGTCTGTGTGTATAGTCATCTTTTATATTGTTTAAAAATGGTATTTAGAATGAACAATTTATTGGTCTTGCAAAATTCTATTGTATGATCTCCAGCATTGTTTCTATCACCAATGCCATATTTTCCAACAACTGATCCTTCTAAACATCAGTGATTATCAATACATTTTTATTGCATGTTTGATCCATTTCAGATTGGAGAAATAATTCAATTTTATCATCACTGGTTTTAGTTGTTAGTGCATAAATTTGAGTAATCTTTTAACTGGTCTTCCTTTTAGGTATATTGATATTATCCTATCATAGACAGCATTATACTTCAAGATAGATTTTAAAATGTTTTTATGACAAATGTGGCAGTATTCCTCTTCAATTTGCCATTCATGGCATACTAAACTGTATGATTGTCAGATTTAAAATGGCAAATACCAGCCCATTTCAGCTTACTAATGCCTAGGATATTGATGTTTATGTGTTCCACTTCATTTTTGACAACTTCTAGGTTTCCTAGATTCATACATCTTACATTCCATGCCCCGATTATTAATGGATGTTTACAGCTGTTTCTCCTCATTTTGACATGTACCCTACCAGCAAGTTAGCTTTAAAGCAAGAAAGCTTTACTCCATTTGTGTTATTATGATCCACTCTACATTGAGGAGGCTACTTTTCCCCAGTAATATTTTTAATGCCTTCCCACTGGAAAGACTCTTTCTTCTTCTGGCACTCTATCTGACAATATTCTAGTGTTTTTCATAACGTTTCAATATTCTTGTGCTATTTGACAGTGTTCCACTGCTATTTATAATGTTTTCATTAGCTAAATATTTGAAAGTAGTTCTTCTCTCCTTCCTGCTAGTCTGTCTTAGTCTGGAAGCTCATCCACCATGGGTGACCCTGCTGGTATTTAAAATACTGGTGGCACAATTTCCAGAATCACAGCAACGTGCAAAGTCACCACAGTATGACCAACTGACAGAAACATGGAGGGCACCTTTAGATATACACCCTTTATTTCTACACCAAAAGAACTGAAGAATAAATTCAAGCCTC
>NW_006408630.1:315416-316762 GCF_000296735.1 Chrysochloris asiatica
TTTTTTAAGTTTTTATTGTGAATTATGTGGGTTTACATGGGAGAAAATCAGTTTTACATTCTTCCTATTGTATTTCGTTTCATTGCAATGATTACAATCCCCTCCATGAATCATCAAATAACCAAAGGGTATACCTAACAGGCTTGCCTCCTGGCTGTCAGCACACAGCCCCTCCTCCCTCCCTGAGTCCAGTGTCCTCAGCCACTCCATCTGTTCATGTCATCATCTCTGTCTACATTTCTGGCATCACTGCCTTTCTGGGTAGGGACATGCAAGCCGTTCTTCTCACTTGATGGTCCCAGGGACTTCTGCTCCTGGACTGCAAAATCAGTCACTGCCCTCCTTTTGTTAAAAAACACACACACACACACACACATGAAAAACATCCACCTTTACATTTCTGACCCTCACAGTCAGTCCTGATGGCAATTATTCACTATGGTACCACAAGAGTCTTATCCCAAACTCCTTTCAATAGCCCCGTTCCAACAGATTGGAAACCATTAAATGGAGATTCTACCTTCCCCTGCCCCATCTGGAACTAGGTTCCCTCTTGAAAGCTTGTAAGCCAGTCACTTCTTGCCTTTATAGCCCTCTCCCCCCATTTTGGGTAGCCAATGCCTAAGTTGTCCATCCCTCTCAACCCTGTATACCAAGGGAGTGGAAATGATGCTCGCTGTAAAGATTTGTTCCCTTTTGAGCTACTACATCCACAAGTATAGGTAAATTCATCAAATTGTAGTGGGTTACTCTTTTATTTTTTCCTTCTTCCTTCTTCTTCTAGTTGAGTTTTGATCATCCAGCCATTGAAGCCAGGTCAAGTGGGTACCATCTGCAAGTATGGGTATTCTTGTGCACCTCCCTTACGTCATATCAGCTGGATGCTTCACTCTCTGCTCTGGTCCTCTGTGGTCATGCCATTGCCTCTGAACTCAGGTGTCCCTAGGTCTTGCCATACTGCTGGCCAACCAGATCTCCACCCAGGTTCACAGGAGTCTATTGAATGTGGTCGGACTTAGCTCCCAACTTCATTGCTGTTTTTCCCCCTCTTCCCCTTATCAGTGACCAATGTGGTCACCAGCCAGACCACATGCCTGCTTGTGTATTCCCCTTGAGTCTCAGTCTTGAAAGGGAGTTTGCTCTGAGGGGACCTGACCACTTGCCTTGATGGCTTCCAGGTGAACAGCTTACTTGTTCTTGTAGTAAACAATCAGACTGCCATTATTGTTTCTGATTTTTCCGCTAGTCTTTCTTTCACGAAGTATCTGCTGTTCTTCTAGCTGCTCCAGGCTGGTCTATTTGTCCTTTCAAGTAGAAATTTCCCACCTCAGGTGATTCTGAATGGG
>NW_006408630.1:316862-321777 GCF_000296735.1 Chrysochloris asiatica
GTGTTGGAAGAAGTATATCCAGAATATTTCTTAGCAGCCAGCATGGCCAGACTTTGTCTTTCATATTTAGGACATACTATCATGAGGGATTCTTGTAGCATAATGGTTATGAATTGGGCTGCTAACGTCAAGGTTGCAGTTCGAAACTACCAGCTGTTCCACAGAAGAAAGATGAGGCTTTCTGCTCCCGTAAAGATTTATAGCCTTGGAAACCTGTACAGGGTCACTATGAGTCGGAACCAACTCTATGGCACACCACCACCACCATCATGAGGGAATAGTCCTTGGAGAAGGACATTATGCTTGGTAAAGTGGAGAGTCAGTGAATAAGAGCAAGAAACCCAGTGAAATGTATTGGCACCGAGGCAGCAGCAATGAGCTCAAGCGTAGCAAAGATGTGAAGTTGGTGCAGGATTGAGCAGTGTTTCATTCTGTTGTGCATAAGGTCATTATGAGTAGGTATCAACTCAATGGCACCTAACAACAACAACAACAGATAAAGGTATCAAAAGTGTTATGTGAAACCAATTAGGTATAAAGGAAGCCCTTACGCTCCCTCGACCTGAATATTTTTTGATATGTTTGAACTCTCACATTTTCAAAATGTTTTTCTTAGTTATCTTGTGCTAGTGTTACAGAAATACCAAAAGCAGGGGGCTCTAAAGGGCAGAATTTTATTCTCTCGAAGTTCTAGAGATTAAAAATCCAAATCAAGGTTTTGGCTGTGTGGATTTCTTTTGTGAGACTGTCTCCTAGTTTCTGGTGTGTGCACGTGATCCTTGTGGGTTCGTTGGTGTCTGTATTCTCTAGTGTGTGTGTGTGTGTGTGTGTGTGTGTGTGTGAGTGTTAATTCTGGTCTTTTTTATAACTCAGAAGTGGTTGGGTTTAGGATTCACCTTATACCAGTTTGGTATCATTGGCATTCCAAAAAAGAGTTCCCATTTCCAAACAGGATCATATCTACAAGCAAAAGGGCCAGGAATTCAACACGTATCTTTGAGGGATACAATACAATCCATAACAGTTATTTAGATGGATAATGAGTTTCTTGTTGAGATTTATAGAATGGAAAAGTTGAAGATGATAAATTGAAGTAAATCTATGTCTTCTTTATGAAATCATCTGCATATAATCAGCTATACACATGAGTGAAATAGAACCCTGAAAATCTAACTTGGATTTTGCAATGGGAAGATTAAGAAAGAAAATGCACATCTGCATAATAATCTAAATTTGCTTGCTCTTGGCAGATTTTACTTCAGTGAATCAATTTCAATGTCTTGGCAGGTTCAGATATGTTTTATTTTTGCTGGAAATTTGGAGCATGGGCAGTCATCATGAGTGCAATGGATAGAGATGACAAATGATACTCAGTGTGCTCAGGAGGACACCGGCAGTGTTGCTTCACAGACCTGGGCTTGTTGAGTTTGAGATTGGATTGCCTAATGGAGCTTCCAGTTCTCTTGTATCAGCCAGGTCATCTTTCAGCCAAACTAAGAAATGCTAACTTTAAAAAATATCAATATTATGTAGATTTTGGCTGGAAATTCTCCAGTTCTTTCTTGCAATCCTTATGACCCTGTGTTGGACAAAAATGGCTCACAAATTACAATGAGATCTTAGGAGAACGTGTTCATTGTGCATTCTGTCAGAAGAATTGGAACAGAGAAAAATGTGATATCAGAACTGGTCTTGCCTTTAAGAAAACTCCAGGCTTAGGTGGTTTCAGTGGTGAAATCTAGTAAATATGCACACAGAAAGATTAATAATCTAAAAGAAAATCTCAGAAAATAGAGGAGGACGCAATACTTTATTTTGCTGTATCAGGCCAACATAACCCGGATATTAAAACTTTTCACAGATAGCTGCAGACCAATTGCACTCATGAACATAGATATAAAATCCTTAACAAATTATTGGGTAATGAAATTCCACATGCGAAGAGATAATAGATAATAAAATTGAGAACGATCCTAGAAATGTAAGGTTACTTTACTATTGAAAAACCAATCAGTGCAATTAAACATATTAACAAAATAAAAAAAAAATTGAATGATCATTTCAATAGGTTGTTGTTGTTGTTATGTGCCGTGGAGTCAGTTCCGACTCATAGAGACCCTGTACAGGGTTTCCGAGGCTGTAAGTCTTTACGGGAGCAGAAAGCCTCATCTTTCTCCCGCGGAACAGCTGGTAGTTTCGAACTGCTGACCTTGCGGTTCACAGTCTGATTCGTAACGACTACGCTACCAGAGCTCCTTTGGAAATTAGTATTTATATCCTTTTCTTTATAGTTGTCTGAATTTGTGTTAAAACATTACCCTTATAACACTTTTCGTCTACTTTTTTTAAAACAAAGAAAAAAAGTAACAAAAAATAAAGGTCAGTGATTCCAACTCCCCAGCCACTCCTAGGAAATTTTCCTTTAGCAAAAATTCTGTTTAAGATTAGTTGTTCATAAAGGTTGCAGTTGTTGTTATTGGATGCCGTCAAGTCAGTTCTGCCCAGCTCTGCACCATCTTCACAATTCTTATTAAATGTAAACCCCTTGCTGCCACTGTGTTAATCCATTTCATTGGGGATCTTACTCTTTTTGCTAGTTCTCCACTTTACCAAGAATGATGTATTTCTCCAAGGCTGATCCCTCCTTATAACATATCTGAAGTATGAGAGATGCCAAAGTCTTGCTTCTAAGGAGCATTCTGGCTGTGCTTCTTCCAAGACAGATTATGTTTGTTCTTCTTGCAGTCCATGGTACTTTCAATTTTCTTCTCCAACACTATAACTCAAATGCATCTTCTATGATCTTCCTTATTTATTGTTCAACTTTCACATGCATATGAGACAATTGATAAAACCATGGCTTAGGTCAAGTGCACCTTAGTCCTCAAACTGGTATCTTTGCTTTTGAATACTTTTAAGAGGCCTTGTGCAGCAGATTTACTAAAAGCAATGTATCTTTTGATGTCTTAAGTGCTGTTTCCATGAGTGTGGATTGTGAATCTAAATAAAATGAAGTCTTTGACAACTTCAGTCTTTTGTCCATTTGCCATGATGTTATATATTGGTCGAGTTGTGAGGATTTTTGTTTTCTTTACATTAAGGTGTAATCCACAGTGAAGGATATAGTCTTTCATCTTCTCAGTAATAGTTTTAAGTCTTCTTTACTACTAGCAAGCAAGGTTGTATCATCTGCATATCGCAGATTGTTAATGTGTCTTCCTCCAAACTTGATGCCACTTTCTTCTTCATGTAATTGAGTTTTTGGATTATTTTCTTAGCATATAGACTGAATTAATATATTGGAAGGCTACAACCTTGGTGCAAACCTTTCCTGATTTCCCATTCAATAACCTTTTGTGCTATGCTAACAACTGCCTCTTGGTCTTTGTATATGTTCCTCATGAGCACAATGAAGTGTTCTGTAATACCTGTTTGCAATGTTATCCAAAGTTTGTCATGATACATATAGTCAAAAGCCATTGGATAGTCAATAAAGCACTAATAAACATCTTTCTGGAATTCTCTGTTTTTAGCCAAGATCCATCTGACATCAGCAGTGATAGTATTTGTTCCATATCCTCTTCTGAATCCAATGTGAATTTTTGGAAGTTTCCTGTTGATGTACCGTTGCAACAGTTTTTGAATGATCTTGAGCAAAATTTTACTTGCATGTGATATTAATGATATTTTTCAATGATTTCCATATTCTGTTGGATAGCCTCTTTTTGGAAAGGACACAAATATGGATTTTTCCAATCTGTTGGCCAGGTAGCTCGCTTCCAAATTTCTTGGCATAGATGAGTGAATGCCTACAGTGCTATTCATTTGTTAAATGACTTAAATTTGTATTTGGTCAATTCCTAGAGCTTTGTTTTTTTTGCCAATGCCATCAGTGCATTGATTCTTGGTCATATGCTACCCTTGAAATGGTTGAACATTGACCACTTCTTAATATTACGGTGACTGTGTATACCTTCCATCTTCTTTTGATGCTTTCTGTATCGTTCAATATTTTGCCCATAGAATCCTTCAATATTGCAAATTGAGGCTTGAATTTTTTCTTCAGTTCTTTCAACTTGAGAAATGCCAAGTGAGTTCTTCCATTTTGGTTTTCCAACTCCAAATCTTCGCACATTTTATTATAATACTTAACTTTGTCTTCTTGAGCAGTTCATTGAAATTTTATGTTCAGCACTTCTTCTGACACCCATTTTGATCTTTCTTTCTTGTCTTCTTAATAACCGTTTGCTTTCCTCCTGTATGATGTTCTTGATGTCACCCTACAACTCTTCTGTTTTTCATTTTTTGGTGTCTAATGCATCAAATTTGTAGTTGAGATGGTCTCCAAATTCAGGTGGGATATATTCAAGGTCATATTTTAGCTCCAACAGTCACGCTAATGGAGGGGGCGGTGGATGAACGATGTGCGAGAACTGCGCAGACCTGGTGGAAGTGTTAAATGAAACCCAGACCATGGAGTGGCAGGGTGAGAGGTGTCTGGAGACCAGGTCGACGGGGGTGTGAAGGGTGTGGGGTGTGGGGGGTGGGGAGACACTGCCTAGAGGAAGAGACTGCAGCGGCCAGCCAGGCTGTCTTACTTACCCCGCGAGGGCACCATCCCGGCCTAACTGTTGGATCATGTCTTTGAGGTGGGGTCGACCAACTTAGAGACCCACAAGTGCAGCCCAAAGCATCTCATTACAACCCTGTTGCCCCTGCTGCGCTTCCACCCCTTGACTAACACGACATCATGGAAATCCCACCTTTGAGCCAGACTTAAGGGCCGTAGCATAAGGAGATTCGTGTTTAACAGCGACCACACAACCACCACTCGTCTGTCTGTCATGCTGTGGTGGTTTGAATTGCTGTGATTCTGAGGGCTATTCCACTGGTATTTTAAATAACCAGCAGGGTC
>NW_006408630.1:323342-330525 GCF_000296735.1 Chrysochloris asiatica
ACAGTCGCTGGAGAAGGATGTCATGCTGGGTAAGGTGGAGGGTCAGAGAAAAAGAGGAAGACCCCCAATGAGATGGATCAGCCAGGTGGCATCACCTGAAAGTAAAAATTTTCTAAAGATAATACAACAATGGCGGCAACCATACAATGAAAGCGAACTATCAGAAGTTCAAACCAAATACAGATGAGGATGCAGAATGAGTGATGTCATTGCTGACATCAGATGGATCTTGGGTGAAAACAGAGAATACCAGAAAGATGTTTACTTATGCTTTATTGACTATGCAAAGGCTTTTGGTTGTGTGCATCAGGACAAGGTATGGACAGAATTGCAAAGAATGAGCACCCTTGACACTTAATTGTGTTCATGAAGAACTTGCACATAGACCAAGAGGCATTTGTTCAAACTGAATGGTTTAAATTTAGGAAATGTGTGCTCCAGGCCTATATTCTTTAACCGTATTTATTTAATCTGTATGCTGAGCAAATAATCCTACTATCAAGATTTTATGAAAAAAAACATGGCATAAGAATTTGAGGAAGACTCATTAACAACTTGCAATATGCATATTATACAACCTTGCTTGTTGAGAGTGCAGAGGACTAAATTCTTCCTGATGAAGATAAAAGACCCACAGTGTTCTGTATGGGTTGCACCTCAATGTAAAGAAAACAAAAATCCTTACTACTAGACCAATAAACAACATCCATATAAATGGAGAAAAGATTGAAGTTGTGAAAGAATTCATTTTGCTTGGATCAACTATCAGCATTCATGGAAGCAGCAGTCAAGAAATCAAACAACGTATTGCATTAGGCAAATCTGTTGCACAAGACCTCTCCAATGTTGTGCAAATAGCAAAGATGTCATTTTGAAGACTAAGACGTGGCTGACCTAAGTCATAGTGTTTTCAGTAACCTTATATGCATGTGAAAGTTGGACAGTTAATAAGGAAAAACGTAGAAGAACTGATGCATTTGATTTATGGTCTTGGAGGAGAACACTGAAAATATCATGGACTGCCAAAAGTACAAATCAGGCTGTGTTGGAAGAAGTACATCTAGAATGCTCTTTGGAAGCCAGGATAGTCAGAGTTTGTCTTTCGTACTTCGGACATATTATCAGGAGGAACCTGTCCCTAAAGAACAATATCATGTTTGGTAGAGTGGAAGGCCAGAGAAAAAGAGAAAGACCCCCAGTGAGTTAAATTTTCAGTGTCAGCAGCAATGAGCTGAAAGATAGCAAAGACTCTGAGGTTGGTGCAGGATGTTGCAGTGTTTCATTCTGTTGTGCATAGGGTCTCTGTGAGTTGGTACTGACTCCATGGTACCTAACAACAACAAGGGGTAAAATCAGAGCTCAGCTGTGTTCAGGAATCAACTCATATCCATACCATGTACACCCACAGATGTACATTTTCTGTTTTTCATGTTATCCCATTTAGCCTGTTGCTGTTAAGTGTTTTTGAGTCAGTTCCAACTCATAGTGACCCTGTGCAGGGTTTCCGATCTGCGGCTAGTGGATTTGAACTGCCGGCCTTACAATTTAAACCGATCTTGTGGTCCTGTGCTTATCCTACAGCACCACACCAGTAGACCCCCATTTGTCTTATTGTTGTTAAGTGCCATCGAGTTGGTTCTGACTCATAGCGACCCTTTATAGGTTTCCAAGGAGCAGCTGGTGGGTTTGAACTGCTGATCTTGTGGTTCGAACCAACTTTGCAGTCCAGTGCTTATCCTACAGCACCACACATTCAGCGTGTTAGAAGTAAATTTCCACAGCATTTTTTCAAATCAAGGAGAGTCGTGGATGTGACTGGTATGAACCTGAAAGGAAAACAGCAGAGATGAAATTCCACAGTATTTGTCCAAATCAAGGTGCCAGAATCAGGGGAGGGGGTGGGGTGTTGTGGATGTGGCTGATGTCAATCTAAAAGGAACATGAGCTCTTGTCCTCGACTCATGGCCACCCCATGGACAATTGAAGGAAGAAATGTTACCCATCCTTGGTTTCAGACAGGATTGTTTTGATCTATAGGGTTCTCATTGGCTAGCTTTCTGAAGTAGATCACCAAGCCTTTCTTCCTAGTGCATGTTAACCTGGAAGCTCTGCTGAATCCTGTTCAGCATCACATCGTTTAAGCCTCCTGGTGAGTGGTGCATTAGCCAGAATCAAACCTTGGTCTCTCACATGGAAGGCAAGAATTCTGCCACTGAACTACCACTGACAAGCATCTGCATTGGTTGAGTTTAGCAAAAAGCAAATTTATCTATCCATGCAATATTTAACTGAAGGTCTTCTACATGTCAGGCATATAATAGTTGAAGCTTCTACCCATGTGAAATGTATATTCTAATGGACGTCTGTATAATAATATTATGCCTATCTTTGTCTTATCAGAAATCTAAGGGGCAAGTAGTGAAGCAGTAATTCTTGATGTGCCACAGGATGGATGGCTTTATCAGTGGGTCAAAATATACACTCCAGTATTGTTCATTTCATTTCTGACAAAAGACAATCTGTTTTCTTTATCTTCCTTTCCTTTTGTCATCTCTGCATGGGGTTCTGTGTGTTTTAGGAGATGACTGTACCCTTCTCCTCGACCCACTTGACCATGAAGCAACCTTGATATGACATTTGTTTCTCCATCACAGGACAATTGGTTCCAGATATAAAGCTCCAATCATATGAGAACTGTTGACAGAGACATTTTTGTGAATACATTTTTATTTTTGCATTATCTGTTTATTTTTTCCAGATCTTTTCATTTTCCTTGGAATTTTATCTAGTCAATAAATTCTTTGATTAATTCAATGTAGGTTCATGGAAGAACCTGTAGATTTTTTTTTTTTTTTCTGTATAAAGTTTCAAAGGAAGGTTTAGAATCTAACAGGGGAGACTGGCAATATTTAAGCAAGACTAAATAGCTACTAAGCTGACATCAACAATTTCTGCAGATATGCTATTATTTTGAATCTTGTGTGTCTGATAGTGATGTGATATGATATATGACATGGTAAAGTAGAACAAAATGTATCTCCCAGAGGATTAATACTGAAAATGCTTATAAAACAATTTCTTCCAATGATAATGTTATCATTCTCTTGTTCTGTTTTGGTTGTTAACTCCAGAGTTCTTTTGTGATTTTCTAAAGATTTTAGGGTTGAAATCTGAAGTACTGGTGTTTTGCAACTTTTTGGAGGTTCAACTGGGTATGCATGGCTCTTGACTTCCAATTATTCCTACATACAGGTTCAATACTATGATTAGAATTCATCTTATTTCAAGGCTTTTTCCTAAATGAATATTTGTTTTTGTAACATAGTGCCATTTGTTGTGGTTGTTAAGTGCTGTTGAGTCGGTGCTGACCCATAGCAACCCTGTACAGGGTTTCTAAGGGGCAGCTGGTGAGCTTGAACTGCTGACCTTGTGAACCTAATGCCATAATAATAATTTAATGGATTATTCTCCATGAACTGTATACTCGTTAAACTCTTTACTATCTTTATGTTAATGATTACTCTGTAGGTTTCATTTTCTGCCTCTTTATCCAAAGATGGATTCTCCTCTGTATAAAAAACAAATAGATTCGTAATGAAAGGGACAGAACCATTTTTGAGTGAGTTATTCTCTTAGGTATATGGTATAATTTAATCCTCTATGTTATGCATTTATATTTTGCCCATAAGATATGCCAGTCAACCACTCTTGGAAAACACCCCATAGATATTCCAGAAGTAGTTAATGTAGTGATGACTAAAGATCTTTGTGGAGGCCTTTCCCTGATCATCTTGTTTAAAAAATGGTTAAACTATAAATTATCCCACCTTTGAGATAGAGAGAACAATTACTATAATGAAGTAATTACAGATTGAGGTAGTCCAAAGAGATTGGACAAAATCAACTACTGTATCATACATTTTGGACTCTTCTCTAGATGAAAAATGGTTTATGACTTATAGACAGACCAACTCAATATAACTCAAGATTATTGACAGAAAGCTGGCTGGAAAGCAGGGAACCACCATTTTCTGAGGTTACGGCATTAATCTTTCAACAACTTTTTTAGTTAAGCTATTATTTTTTCTTCAGCTCAGATGACAAGACTGATGGTAAGTTGTTTAAGATGAGTTATCTAGTTAGGGGCAAGAGTAAAATTGTAAACTGGGTTCATGGGATTTGATTAGGAATGGCAATCCTGACTTTACTTGGGGAAATTTCTTTCTACTTTGAAAATTACCAGAAATAAGGGAAACTTGATCATCATGGTTTATATATAAAAAAAAGCGTAGAGGTTATCAGTACTTCAGAAATTGCAAGAAATGAGAAATTTTACTAGAAAGGAAGAACAAAGAATCCATTGTCTCCTAAGGACCTCTCACCTTTCGAAAAGGATGAAAGTAGATACGTGGCAAATGAACCTCCAGCATGGAGCTTGCCAAGAAGTCAAAGTAGATTGCCTTGTAGCGTTCCTCCTCTCAATGAAGTTTCTCTATATTAAAAAAAAAAAAAAATTAAACACAGAATTCCTGATGCCACTCAAATGAATTAACAGTATTTCCTAGATGGCCGTTCCATTATCTGAAAATAAATGGCTTTTTTAGACTAGATAAGTGAACTCTTCCTAAGTACCCTTAATGCATTTTTCTCAAAGCAGAACTATTCCTATTTTATCACCTCTGTCATCTAATGGGCAAAACGATGTTTAAAATCTGAAAACATTGTTACTACCTGTGGTTTATTTCCCTCTCTTTCTTTTCCCTAGTAGATCTGATATCACCATTCTTGAGAGGAGAATTCTCCCATTGTTTGGTGGTTTGTTCCCTCTTGTGTTTTTACATTTTTTATTGTTAGCTCATCAGCAGCAAGGATTGCTTTAGGAGTGCCCACGCATCCTGGGTCACTTCAGTAGCAATGTTGGCATCAGTCAGGATCCTACAGATTTCAATGTTTCACATAATTTCTAACATTGACGTGCCACTCCTGGGTTTCTGAGTCACTTGGAATTTTGACCCAGACCTGAGAAAGGCCGAGGTTAGGACTTTGATGACTCACAAGTTACTCTTCTTTTATTCATGGCCCCAGAGAGAAAACAAGATTCCCTGAAGCTAACCCAGGCTGATTTTCCCATCTCACATGCTGCTGTTGTTAAGCACCGTTGTGTCGTTTCTCATATACAGCGACCCTGTCAATGGTTTCCGAGGAGCAAGAAGTTGGTAAGGCAGCCGTTTATGCTTCCAGCTTTATTCAGAAGGCTCTGTTTAAGCCACCATTTTTTCTTGGTCCCAGTTCTTTCACTCTGGGTCCCTGAGTGCGTTAAACCCAGATCTCAGCATCTCGGGTCTATGTCTGAGAATAACATCTAACTCTGAACAATTTGCTTTCAATGAATCACTCTGGCCTTGTATTCTATTTGCTTCTGGAACATGGAAATTTCTCTTAATTGTTTTCACTCTCAGGGTTAATTTTATTCCGTTATTTTATTTTATATTTAGAATTTCTGTGAGCTTGGAATAAAATTGAAATAGCCTCTTAATCTATATTATAGGTGATAAGTTTCCTATTCCTGACTGTGTAATATCTTTGCTGTTGTTGTCAGATGAAATATTTTTATTTTGGTTTAAATGTTGTAGTTACCTGTTGTGTCTACTGAACAGTTTGCTATGCAAACCTCAATTATACTTCTAAGACTTATGAAATACTTAAATATAATGTATATAATATGATAGGAAACTATGTTTATAATGTTCTGGCTTATTAGGAAATAGCTTATTTAATCTGTGGTCAAATATTAATTCAGAAACTAGTTTAGAAAATAATGGAAAATATATTTAAACTCAAGATTACAAGAAGGCTCTTGGAAAGGTTCAAAGCACAATTTGAAGAGTGCCTTAAAGGTTGAAAGTTACGTTGACTCTCTGTTGTTGTTGTTGTTGAGTGCCGTCGAGTCAGTTCCGAACCATAGCGACCCTGTACAGGGTTTCCGAGGCTGTAAATCTTTATGGGAGCAGAAAGCCTCATCTTTCTCCCATGGAACAGCTGGTAGTTTTGAACTGCTGACCTTGCGGTTCACAGCCCCACTCGTAATCACTACACTACCAAAGACTCTCTAGAGCCTTGAAACTTGGGCAAAGGATATGTTTAAATAAGACTTTTTTTAGTTCCCTGAGAAAGAAGACTGCTGTTCTGCTTGCTTTATATGAAACCCTTAATAACCTCTTAACAGGTGTTTAAAGAATAAAGAAAACAACTGTTCTGCTCTCCTTGGAGACTTTTTACATGTCACATCCAACCATAATGGTAGAGTACAAGATTACACAGTTACACTGGTCCTTATTTTCAAGCTGCAGAGTCAGAAGAGTAATTGGCTTTCCATTCTGGAGCTGGAAGCAAGAGACTTTGAAAATACTTTTTATTATATTCTTGTCCTTGTTCCTTTTTGAAACTCATGGGTCTCAGGAGGAAGATTTAAAATCCTGGTGTGGTGCTGTAGGATCAGCACTGGACTGCAAACCACAAATCAGTAGTTCAAACCCATCAGCTGTTACTCAGAAACCCTATACAGGATCACTATGAGTTGGAACTGACTTGTTGGCACTTAACAACAACATATATGACTCAGGTCATTTACTTTCAGGTAAAATTTGTTTTTTTAAATAAAAGGACCAGAAATCTGCAATATATTCTGAAACAGATTATTCTAGAACAGAAATAAAAACATGTGCCTACTTCAAGAATATTAAAAAAAACACATGTATGTATTGGGTCATATTTTGGTTCATCCTGGGCATTGTTTAATGTTGGTGATAAGGGGAAGGTATGTTAAAATGACTGTCTAAACTGACTCAGAATGTTGACCTGTTAAGAATTTCTCTTGAGATGTAGAAATTGACATTATCATCTTTTCAGAGAGGTCAACACAAGATAAAGTGCTAGAAGATTATGTGGCAATTAAAATAAAAGCCAAACACGGCCCTTTTCTGCCTGAACACCTCATAAAAATAAAATCTCAAGAACTCTAAACAAAACCCAGTGCAGTGAAAGATCCCAATAAAAATATGGTTATGTGTATTTTTCATTGTTGTTGTTAAGTGCTGTCAAGTTAGTTCTTACTCATAATAACCCTGTATAGGGTTTCTGAGGTTGTAAATGTTTGTGGGAACAGAAAGCCTCATCTTTCTCC
>NW_006408630.1:331090-332404 GCF_000296735.1 Chrysochloris asiatica
AAGTCCATCAGCCACTCTGTGGGAGAAAGATGAGACTTTCTACTTCCACAAAGTTTGAACTGCCAACCTGCTAAACTTCCACTTTAAACGACCTTTATTCCAACACATTAATGGGTGTGTGTGTATAAGTATGTTTGTGGTCATCTATCTATCTATCTATCTATCTATCTATCTATCTATCTACACTGGATACTTATATATTCTATATACTGGATACACATATAATCTATCTATCTATCTATCTATCTATCTATCTATCTATCATCTAAAAACCATTCTTAATAAAATGTTTTGAGAACGATGAGACATGTGATCATCTAGGAAAAGATTATAAAGAGGCTAAGGAGAAAGCGAAAAGTCACTAAGAAGACAAGAAAGAAGGCAAAAGTCAAAATGGATGTCAGAAGAGACACTGAAACTTGCTCTCCAGCATAGAGATGCTAAAGCAAATAGAAGAAATGAGGAGGTACAAGAGCTGAACAGAATACTTCAAAGATCAGCTCGAGAAGATAAAGCCAAATATTACAACAAAATGTACAAAGATCTGGAATCAGAAAGCCAAAAAGGAAGAACACGCCCAGCATTTCTCAAGTTGGGGGAACTGAAGAAAAAATTCAAGCCTCAACTTTCATTATTGAAAGATTCTCCAGGCAAATTATTGAATGATGCAGAAAGCATCAAGATAAGATGGAAGGAATACACAGAGTCACTGTACCAAAAGAAAATGGTTAATGTTCAAGTGTTTCAAGAGGTAGCATATAACCAAGAGCCAATGATACTGAAGGAGGAAGTTCAAGATGCACTAAAGAAATTGGCAATGAACAAGGCACAAGGAATTGATGGAATAAAAATTGAAATCTTTCAAGAAAGTGAGGCTGCGCAGGAGGCACTCACTCATCTCTACCAATAAATTTGGACGACAACTATCTGGCCGACTGATTGGAAGAGATCCATATTTGTGCCCATTCCAAAGAGAGGTAACCTAACGGAATGCGGAAATCATCAGACAATCTCTTTGATATCCCACACAAGTAAAGTTTTACTAAAGGTAATACAGAAAGGACTTGAACTTCCAGAGGTTCAAGTCATATTCAGAAGAGGCCTTGGAATGAGGGCTATCACTGCTGATGTCTGATGGATCTTGGCTGAAAGCAGAGAACATCAGAAAGATGTTAACCTGTTTTATTCACTACAAAAAGGCTTTAAATTGTGTGGATCATAACAAGTTATGGACAACATTGCAAAGTATGAGTATTCCTGAACACTTAATTGTGCTCATGAGGAATCTATACATGGACAAAGAGACAGTTGTTC
>NW_006408630.1:333295-335037 GCF_000296735.1 Chrysochloris asiatica
TCATACTTCAGACATATTGTCAGGAAGGACCAGTCACCGATTGGGCAGTGTTTCATTCTGCTGTGTTGTGCATAAGGTCGCTATGAGTTGGTACTGACTCAATGGCACCTAACAACAACAACAAAGGGTAAGATACTGTTATAATTACACAAAGTTAATTTTCAGAAAAAATCTTTAAGGGTTGCCGTAGTTGCTAAGTGCTATCGAGTCAGTTCCAACTCATAGAAACCCTGTATAGAGTTTCTGAGGAGCAGCTGGTGAACTTGAACCACCGGCCTTGTGGTTCAAACCAATCTTGCAACCCAGCGCATTAACCCACAGCGCCACATACTCTAAATTATCTCTCCTATTTTTGCCAGTTTTTCTTCCTTTACCTTTGGAGCTCATCAGTGAGCCTCCTATGGTTAGAATGTGTTTTAAAAGTAGGGATGAAATCCTCATGTACAGAATTCAAAGCTCAATTTGGACAATGCCATATATTGAAGAGTATGGACTTTGCTTTTACTAGCTTGGATTGCATTCTTGTTCTTGCCAGCAGAAGTATTTCTCCAATCTGTTGGCCTGTTTCCAGGGAGAAAGAATGTGAGTAATGATCTGTTTTTATTTCTGTCAATCATTTCATGGTCAAGAAAGATAGGAACTGATGGGTTTGACCAAAACTCTGATCAAAGTGATATTGTGGATTTATGTTGGGAGCGAGCCATTTGTATTATAGATATTTTTAATGTTACTGACATAACTTTGGGGAAAAAGTAAGGATTTGAGTTGAGCCTTCTAGTTTTCACAGTTTAGGTAGTTTCTTCTTTTCATAAGCAGAGTTTTCTATTTGCCAACTCATGTTCAAAGTTGGATGCTCAGGCATACATTATTTTTGTTCCTTACCCTTTGAAAGTACAGTTGTTTATTAGATTATTGCAGAAGAAAGATGAGGCTTTCTGCTCCCATAAAGATTCACAGTATTAGAAACCCTATACAGGTTCCTTCTGAGTTGGAACCGACTGGACAGCACCTAGCAACAACAATTAGATTATTAAAGCATTAGCAACAAAAACAACCAAAAATAACAACCCGCAAATGAAGTTTCTGGGAAATGGAAGGTGTTTGTGAAAACATAATTCAATCTCTAGTTCTCATCTTTTCACAATTCCTCAGGACAGAGATTTGGAATTTTAATCTCTCTGCATCAAATCTTCCTTTGCTTTAGGGTAGTAAACTGGTGGGTTTGCTATCATGAAAGAAGTGATATTCCTTTCTGTGCCAGCAGATAAGAGACTTTGTGACTCAGGAGTTCCAGGAAGCGATATTTGTCAAGATAAGGTGATTTAACTGTTAACAATTGATTAATGAGAAATTGAGGATGAGGGAAATTTAGAACCAAGTAATTCCTGGTGTGATGCTATAGGATAAGCATTGGACTACTAACTGCAAGGTTGATGGTTCAAACCCACCAGTCACACCTCAGAAATCTCATATAGGGTTGCTGTGAGTTGGAACCAACTTGGTGGCACTTAAAAACAACAGAGCCAATTAATGCCAGGGATGCTGCTGGATATTCTTTAATGCACAAGCCATCTTTCACCTCAACAGAGAATTATCCTGCCCAATATTTCAGTTGTGTTGAAGTTGAGAAGTAATGCTATACTTGTATTTCTTCTTTCTTAGTGTTTTAACAGCTTGTGTGATTTCAAAGGAGCTAGTCCTGGTGTGGAATCAAGTCCACTTGTCTGTCAGTTTGTTGTACT
>NW_006408630.1:336622-346628 GCF_000296735.1 Chrysochloris asiatica
ACTGACTGATTGGAAGAGATCCATATATGTGCCCGTTCCAAAGAGAGGTGACCCAATGGAATGCGGAAATCATCGGACAATCTCTCTTATATCCCAAACGAGTAAAGTTTTGCTAAAGGTCATACAGAAATGGCTACAATCATACATTGACAGAGAACTTCCAGAGGTTCAAGTTGGATTCAGAAGAGGCTGTGAAACAAGAGATATCATTGCTGATATCCGATAGATCTTGGCTGAAAGCAGAGAATATCAGAAAGATGTTTACCTGTGCATTATTGACTACACAAAGGCTCTTGATTGTGTGGATCATGACAAGCTATGGACAACATTGAGAAGTGTAAGTATTCCAGAACACTTAATTGTGCTCATGAAGAATCTCTACCTAGACCAAGAAGCAGTTGTTTGAACAGAACATGGGAACACTGAATGTTTTAAAATTAAGAAAGGTGTGCGACAAGGTTGTATTCTTTCACCATGCTTATTCAACCTGTATGCTGAGCAAATAATACGAGAAACTGGGTTCTATGAAGAAAAATGTGGCATCAGGATTGGAGGACGACTCATTAACAACCTGTGATATGCAGATGATACAACCTTGCTTGCTGAACGTAAAGAGGATTTAAAACGTTTACTGATGAAGATCAAAGACCAAAGCTTTCGGTATGGATTACATCTCAATGTCAAGAAAACAAAAATCCTCACCACTGGACCAATAAACAGTATTCTTATCAACAGAGAAAGATTGAAGTTGTCAAGGACTTCATTCTTCTTGGATCAACTATCAACACTCATGGAAGCAGCAGTCAAGAAATCAAAGGACGTATTGCATTAGGCAACTCTGCTGCACAAGACCTTTTGAAATTGTTGAAGAGCCTGACCCAAGTCTTGGGATTTTCAATAACCTCATATGCATGCGAAAGCTGGACAGTAAATAAAGAAGACCATAGAAGAATTGACGCATTTGAGTTATGGTGTTAGAGGAGAAGGTTGAAAGTGCCTTGGGCTGTTAAAAGAACAAACAGATCCATGTTGGAAGATTTGCAGCCAGAGTGCTCCTTGGAGGCCAGGATGGCCAAACTTCGTCTCTCACACTTAGGATATATTGTCAGGAGGGACCAGTCGCTGGAGAAGGATATCATGTTTGGTAAGGTGGAGGGTCAGAGAAAAGGAGGAAGACCCCCAACTAGATGGATTTGCCAGGGGGCAGCATCGATGGACTCAATTGTGGCAACAGTTGTAAGGTTGGCCCAGGATCAGGCAGTGTTTCGTTCTGCTGTGCCTAGGGTCGCTATGAATCGGTACCGACTCGGTGGCACCTAACAACAACAAAAACAAGTCATGATGTGGTGCTGTTGGATAAGCACTGGACTGCTAACTACAAGGTCAGCAGTTCAAACCCATCAGCTGCTCCTTGGAAACCCTATACAGTGTACCTGTGAGTTATAATCAACTCGATGGCACTTAACCACAATAACAACCATCCTAATTTATACAGAATCTTTACAACATTCTTCAAAGTAAATTTTTACAGATCAGAAAGGGTGTAGTGTCAACCCTCTCTTCTCTCCTCACCCTTCATAATACCTTTCTGTGACATCAGAATCCCTATGAGCTGTTTGTTGTTGTTGTTGTTGTTATGTGCCGTGGAGTCGGTTCCTACTTATAGCGACCCTGTATAAGGGTTTCTGAGGATGTGAATCTTTACGGGAGCAGAACGCCTCATCTTTCTCCCAAGGAACAGCTGGTCGTTTCGAACTGCTGACCTTGCAGTTCACAGCCCAATTTGTAACCACTACGCTACCAGAGCTCCTTTACGTGCTGTTTAGAGGCATTGAAATTGCACCTACTATGCAGTTTCAAAATTTATGATGTATGAATTCGAAAGCACAAAAACACAATCAATGAGTCCTATCCCTCATCAGCCCATATAAATACACTCGGGTGACCCAATCTCCTCCTTGTCTTAAGCTTGTAAAAGTGTGGCACACTTGGGACAAAGTCTTTTACATTTTATGGTCTCTTTAGTTTACTATAAAAGAGAATCGTCAAACATCTTTATCTAATTTATTAAGTTGTACATTGTCCAAGTTTGGCTGATGATTGGAGCATATTTGCCCTTTCCCACATATTTGAATAGAAAAGGAACAGATGTATTTGTCGTATTCTGAAACGCTCATTTGTAGTTGTTATGTTAGTACCAACTCCACAGGGCTGCACTATTCTTGCTTCCATAGTAACTATATAGCTCTATAACTTCTTTAAAAGGTCATCTTTCTTCCCCTCATAGGAATTAGAATTTCTTGCCTTTGTACTCTGATTTAGAAAAACAATTCTTGGGTTGGGAATGGGAGTGGAGGAATGCAAAGGAGCCACACACACACTGAATGAAATGTGCTTGTATGTACAGATTCCCCTTTGAGTTATATATTTCTCCTCTAAGGTTATTTTGTAATCTATATGAGTGTAGAGAACTATGTCAAGCATCTAGGTTTTCAACCCGTTCTGTACAATGAACATTGTTAATAATCATACGTGACATTCTAATCTAATACCTACTATGCGTCAGCACTGTGCTGAGTTCTTTCTTTATATTATCTAACTTTTAAAAATTTCTCCATATATGTCAGAGTAGAACTGTACTCCATAGAGTTTTCAATGTCTGGTTTTTCAGAAGTAAGTCACCAAGACTGTCTGAGTGAATTCTAATTTCCAACCTTTTAGTCAGTTGGTGTGGTGCTGTGGGTTAATTCACTGGACTTCAGAATCAGTTTGCACCACAAGGTCAGCTGTTCAAACTCACCAGCTGCTCCTCAGAAACCCTCTACAAGGTTGTCATGGGTCAGAATCGACTCTATGGAACTTAACAACAACAACAGTAAAGCATATGAACTGTTTGTACCACCAGGGACTCCTCACTTACATAAGGTTTCTCAAATAAAGAATAAAGTAGCTTGTCCAAGAGTTTTAAGTGGCAGACCAGAGACTTCATAAAGCCTATGAAAGATTCTGTGCTTGTAATTAGAGATTTACAGCCACACCAGGACTCCCATTGAAGTGTGACAATCATGGGCTGGCAAAGACTCCAAGTTAACGGTGCAGAATTATCCGTCTTCTTGAACACTTGGGGCTTTTCTTTTTGGCCCATAAATTGAGAAATCATTCACTTTGGTGTCATTTGCATCTGTGTTTTTTTAGCATTTGTAAAATTGTTGATGTTGTTGAGAAGCCCTCTGTCACCTACTTCCTTCCTTTAGCCTTTCCTGCCTTTTATTACCAGTATCTCTGCCCACAAGTCTTTCCTAACTAAAGTTCTGTCCTCTCACTTTGCCCACATTTACCAGTTACTCCTGGCATCTTCCAATTCTTCTTCCTGACTCTTAGGTTGCCCATTCCAAGTAATTTTATGTGCTTTTGATCAGAATATCCTTCCTCCAGTCATGTTCTGATCATGCCACCTGCTTCTCAAAAGCCATCAGATGTTCCTGAATGAATCCTTTGACTTTGATAGAAACCATCTAAACTATTTATGTTTCTCCAAACACACCTCACAAATTTTAGAGTTTGCCTTGCCTCCTGCAGACATATAGACTCCTGCCTCTGTTATTAAAATTCCCTCTACTTTTTTATTTTTTTAAGTTTTTATTGTGAATTGAGTGAAAGATTACAGGGCAGATCATCAGCTTTACACTCATCAAATCATACACCATTTCATTACAATGATTATAATCCCCTCCATGTACCATCAGTTAACAGTATTTCTCTCTATTCATTTTAGCTCTTTTTTAAAAAAATTTTTTTTTATTAAACTCTGCCTCCTGGCCACCAGCTCTCAGTCCCTCTCTTCCCATTAATCTAGAGTCCTCAGCTGCTCCTTCTCTCCATGTCTCCATCTCTACCTCCATCTCTGGTGTCACTGCTTTTCTGGATAAGGTCCAGCATTCTGTTTGTGCTCTTCTCCCTTGATTGCCCTAGGGTCCTCTGAGGTCCTTTTCTGAACTGTAAGATTAACTACTCCCCCATTTTTGCTACAAAACTTCTACCTTTACAATTATAAGAGTCACAATTAGTCATGATAACAATTATTCACTATTGAATCATAAGAATCTTATCCCCATCTATCTATCTATCTAGACGTAGGGGTTACGAATCGGGCTGCGAACCACAAGGTCAGCAGTTTGAAACTACCAGCAGCTCCGTGGGAGAAAGATGAGGCTTTCTGCTCCCGTAGAGATTTACAGCCTCGGAAACCCTGTTTAGGGTTGCTATGGGTTGGAACTGACTCAACGGCACTTAACAACAACAACATCTAGACAAGATGGAAACTATTCAGTGGGGACTCTATTTTCCCTCACACACTTCTTAAACTAAACTCCCTCTTGAAACCTTGTAAGCCAGTTTTCTGCCTTTATTGCCCCTTCATTTTAGGTAGCCAGTTGCCAGTCCCTACCTTCTCTGTGTGCAAAGGGGATAGCTTTGATACTTGATGGGTAGACTCCTTCTCTCTTTGTTAGTATTTAGAGTTGTTGTCACTGTGGGTTAATGCGTCAGACTGCAAAGCCATTTTTAACTGCAAGGTCAGCAGCTCAAGCTCACCAACTGCTCTTCTGAAACCCTACACAGGGTTGCTATGGGTTGGAACCAACTCAACAGCACTTAACAACAACAACAACCTCCATGAGTATAGGTAAAGTTCATCAAATGGTAGCAATTTATCCTCATTTCCTTGATCAAAAATTGTTTTCTTTTTAAATCTTCCTCCAGTTGAGTTCTGATTATCAAGTCATCAAGGCTAGGTCAAATGGGTACTATCTGCAAGTTTGGGTGTTCTTGTGCATATCCCCTCGCTTCATATCAGCTGGATACTTCATTCTCTATTCTAGCCCTCTTTGGCTATGTCCTTGTCCATGGGCTCAGGTGTCCCCAGGTCTCAAAACACTTTGGGCTAACTAGTCCTTCCTCTTCTCTTTCTCATCTCCAGGTCAACGGGCATGTATGGAATGTGGTTGAACTCAGTCCATTTCTTCATTGCTTTTCTTCCCCCTTTTCCAAATGATGATGGTGAGAGTTTGCCTTAGATAGTTTGGGCATCTTATCAGGAGGGATGAATCCTTGAAGAAGAACATTATGCTTGGTAAAGAAAAAGAAAAAGTCCCCAAAGAGATGGATTGACATAGTATCTGCAACAATGGGCTCAACCAACAACAATGTGAGGATGGTGTAGCAGCAGGCAGTATTCCATTCTGTTGGACACAGGATCGCTGTAAGTCAGAATTGATCAGACAACAGCTAGCAACAACAGCAATAACATGATTTTGTAGCAATATTTCTTGACTTATCCTCATATAAGCACTCATATGCTGTCTTTTACCTTCCTGTCTTTTAAAGTGACTCCTTCTAGTTCCCTAACTTCAACAATTCTCCAGGACAACAATCTGCTAATCTACCATTTTTAAGTTGTCCACCTTGACTTTATGTTCTAATTGCCCTTCCTGTCCAGTAGAGCTATCATTTTCTGACATTATACTTACTACACCACTTCCATATCCCAGTGGACTTTTGTCATATTTGTCTAGCAACCCACCCTTTCCTGCACCCTTGTTAAACTGAATTCTTTGCCTATTCTGGGCATGAATTTATGCAGCAGAACACATGGGATCAAAACACATTCATGTTCACTGGCCTTGGCATTCAGATTAGTTCACTTCAGGTGGATCCTCAGTGATGGCTGGCTATCATATTGCGTTTTCCTAGAGTTAATTTCCTCTCCTACTATTCTAAATGATCATGACTTATCTTCTAGTCTCTTTTCAACCTTCTCTGTCTGTGTGCTTTGATGATGACATTACTGACTAAAAAAGTAGAAATAATCAGAAGATAACATCTGTGTGCTCCCCTACCACATCCATTCACCTTCTCATGTATGTGTCAGAGTACACTGTTTCTTGTTCTCAGGGATGAACCATCAATATTCTATCTTTGGTCTGCTCCTTGTTTATTCTTCTGATTTTACTTCTCATTGCCTTTTCAAACGCAATACTTCAGGGAATCTCTTTGACATTTTTCTCAATAGCCTACAAACAACACTGATAGTTTTCAGGCAGTTCTACTAGAACCTACAGGGTCAGTATGAGTCAGAATTGACTAGAAAGCATCCAACAATAACACTAACCACAGTGGTCTTTAAAGATATGTTAGCTCATGTTACTGCTTGCCTTAGATCTCTCCTGCCTCTCCCATCTCACTCAGAGCTAAAAATCAGAGTATTTACAGTGGGATTTTAGATTCTAAAATCTGTTTCTTCACTTTCTGAACCCATTCCTCTCTGAGCACACCATTTTCTTTGCTTCATCTTTGTTCACTCAATCCCAGCCAGACTGATTTCCTTGACGTTTCTTAAGCATGCCGAGTACACTCCCATCTTTGTACTTGCAAATCCCTCTGTTTCAAACGCTGTCTCCCAAATGTAAAGACATTACTATGGGCCATATCTATCAAATCTATTCTAAGTGCTTTGTAGATACGAACTCATTTTATTTGTCTATCTCATGGCCTTGCTTATTTCATAGTTTGGCGCGATTGTCTCCTGCCAGAGACTCTCTTGGAAACTCCAAGTAGGACAACTCCCAGACCTTTCAGTACTCTTTACTGTGCTTCACCCCCATAGTTCTTATCACCATCTATCTTAAGATGCACTTATTTATTATCTTACTATCTATTTTCTTTTGAAGGAATTATATCATGAAAACAGGAACTTAGTCTTGTTTACTGCTTATGAAATCACTGATTGAATGGATTTTATACTTAGCATTACTTTCAAGTGAACTTGAATTCTGTAACCCATTAACAAGTTATTATTGCACTTTCCTGATGGCCTAGTATTGTATGTAGTGGTAAGGTACCTTCCAGTGGGGAATGGGGAAGGGTTAAGAGGATGTTTCAGAAGACTTTAATCACAACATCTTTGCAAGACAAGTTACACTGAACCTTATTGAATTTGTTGCTGACTGTTAAGTACGAAACTTACTGACAGCCTCATGGTTTACAATGCTGGGAATGACAAATTGAAGAAGAATGACATTGCATTCATCGTCAAAAAGAACATTTAAAAATCTATCTTGAAGTACAATGGTGTTTGTGATAGGATAATATCCATACATCTACAATATATACAACTATTATTCAAATTTATGCACTAAACCCAGTGATGATGAAATTGAAGAATTATATCAACTTCTTCAGTTTGAAATTGATCAAACATGCAATTACTGGTGATTGGAATGCAAAGGTTGAAAACAAAGAGGAAGGATCAGTAGGTGGAAAACATGGTCTTTGGCGATAGAAATGATGGTGAAGATTACACATAGAATTTTTCAAGACCAATCACTTATTTATTTCAAATACCTTATTAAAACAACAAAAAAGACAACTATGCACATGGACCTCACCAGATGGAATACACAGAAATCAAATTGACTACATCTGTGGAAAGAGACGGTAGAAAAGCTCTAAATCATCAGCCAAAACAAGTCCAGGCAGACTGCAGAAAAGACCATCAAGTGCTCAAATACAAGTTTATTTAGACTGTAGCTGAAGAAAATTAAAACAAGTTCATGAAAGCCAAAATATGACCTTGAACATTTGTTGTTGTTGTTAGGTGCCATCGAGTTGGTGCCAACTCATAGCAACCTTATGCATAGCAGAATGAAATACTGCCTGATCCTGGACCAACCTCACTATTGTTGCCACATTTGAGCCCATTGATGCTGCCACTTTGCCAATCCATCTCGCTGGGGATCTTCGTCTTTTTCTCTGACCCTCCACCTTACCAAACATGAGATCCTTCTCCAATGACTGGTCCCTCCTGACAATATGTCTGAAGTATGAGAGATGAACTTTGGCCACCTTGGCCTCCAAGGAACACTCTGGCTGCACTTCCAACACAGATCTGTTGGTTCTATGGACAGCCCATGGCACTCTCAATATTCTCCTCCAACACCATAACTTAAAAGCATTAATTCTTCTATGGTCTTCCTAATTTACTGTTCAACTTTCATATGCATATGAGGTTATTGAAAACACCATGGCTTGGGTCAGGTGCACCTTAGTCCTCAAGCTGACATCTTTGCTTTTCAACACTTTACAAAGCCCTTGTGCAGCAGATTTGCCTAATGCAATACGTCATTTGATTTATTGACTACTGCTTCCATGAATGTTGACAGCTGATCCAAGAAGAATGAAGTCTTTGAGAACTTCGGTCTTTTCTCCATTGATAAGAATGTTGTTTATTGGTCCAGTGGTGAGGATTTTTGTTTTCTTTGGCTAAGCTCAATAACAGATTGGATGCATTAGACTCTAAAGAGAGAAGACTAGAAGAGTTGTGGGTTGACATCAAGAACATCATACTGGAAGAAAAGAAAAGATCATTAAGAAGACAAGAAAGAAAGAAAAGACCAACATGGACGTCAGAAGAGATTCTGAAAGTTGTTCTCCAGAGTAGAGACACTAAAGCAATGGAAGACATGAGGAGGTAAAAGAGCTGAACAGAAAATTTTAGTGGGCAGTTTGTGAAGATAAATGTGCAAAGATATGGAGTTAGAAAATGAAAGGAAAGAACATGCTCAGCATTTCTCAAGTTGAGGGAACTGAAGAAAAAATTCAAGCATCAACTTTCAATATTGAAGGATTCTATGGGCAAAATGGAGTCCTGGTGTGGCACTGTGGGTTAATGCTCTGGACTGCAAAGTCAGTTTGAACTGCAAGGTCAGCAGTTCAAATTCACCAGCTGTTCCTTGGAAACCCTATACAAGGTCACTATGAATCAGAACAGACTCAGCAGCACGTAACAACAACAGTAACAACAATGAGTAAAATATTGAAAGCAGAAAACATAAAAAGAAGATGAAATGAATACACAGAGTCATTGTACCAAAAAGAAATGGTCGATGAACAACCATTTCCTAGAGGTAGCATATGATCAAGAGCCAATGATACTGAAGGAAGAAGTCCAAACTGCACTGAAGGCACTGGAAAAGAGCAAAGCTCCAAGAGTTGGTGAACTCAAATTGAAATATATGACAAGAAATTTGTAAGACAGCTATCTGGTCAATTGACTGATCCATTCCAATAAGAGTTGAAGCAACATAATGTGGGAATCATTGGACAATATCCTTATTAGCACATGCAAGTATAATTTTGCTAAAGAAAATCCAAAAATGGCTGCAACAGTACATTGACGAGGAATTGTCAGAGGTTCAAGTTGGATTCAGACGAGCATGTGGAATGAGAGTTATAATTGCTGATGTCAGATGGATCTTGGCTGAAAGCAGAGATACCAGAAAGATATTTACCTGCACTTTATTAACTATGCAAAAAATTTCAATTGTGTGGAGCATGACAAGCTATGGACAACATTGCAAAGAATGAGTATTTTGGAACACTTAATTATGCTCAGGAGGAACCAGTACATAGACCAAAAGCAAACAGCAAGGGAACACCAAATGGTTTAAAATTAGAAAATGTGTGTTCCAAGGTTGTATTCTTTTAACATTCTTATTTGAACTATATGTTAAGCCAATAATTTGAGAAGTTAGATTATATGAAGAAAAACATGGCATCAACATTGGAAGAAGACTCGTTAACAGCCTGTAATATGCAAATGATACAATCTTGCTTGTTGAAAGAAAGAAGACCTAAAATATTCAGGGATGAATATCAAAGACCATAGCCTCCAGTATGTGTTGCACCTCAATGTAAAGAAAACAAAAAATCCTTACCACTGGACCAATAAATAACATCAAGATAAATGGAGAAAAGATTGCAGTTGTCAAAGATTTCATTTTGCTTGGATCAACCATTAACACTCATGGGAAGCAGCAGTTAAGAAATTAAATGACATATTGCATTAAGCAAATCTGCTGCAAAAGACCTCTTTAAAAGTGTTGAAGATCAAGGATTGTCAGTTTGAGGACTAAGGTGCTCCTGACCCAAGTTATGGTATTTTCAGTAA
>NW_006408630.1:346823-359098 GCF_000296735.1 Chrysochloris asiatica
ATAAAGTGGAGGGTCAGTGAAAAAGAGAAAGATCACCAACAAGATGGATTGGTACAGTGGCAGCAGCAATGGGCTCAAGTGTGGCAGTGATTGTTGGCGCAGGCCCAAGCAATGTTTCCTTCTGTTGTGCATAGGGTCACTATGAGTTGGTACTGACTCACTGCTACCTAACAACAACAACAACAACAACAACTTACTGGCTGTGTGACCTTGGACAAGTAATGTAGAATTTCATTGTCTCAGTTTTCTCACATTTGAAATGAAGACGATGATAGTAAGTATCTCACAGAGTTGTTCTAAGAGTTAAATGAGTAATATCTGTGAAGTGCTAGAGCACAGACTGAAACATAGTCCGTGCTGTTGAAGGGTTGGCTATCACTATTATTGACCTTGTGGTTCAAACCAACTTTGCAGTCCAGAGCATAAACCCACAGTACCACAGCAAGACTCCATTATTATTATGAGTAGGTGAGAATTTACTATGATAATTCCTATGAAAGAGATTTATCATACTACACAAATGCATGAGGAGTTTCATGTGTACATATGGGAGTGTGTGGTTTGCATTCTTGCAATGGTGTTTCATAATGTTTAAAGGAAAGGGATCTATAATCAGATTGTCTGGAACTAAATCCTGCATCTACTGTGTATCATCAGCAAATCTCAGCACCTTTCTTCCTAGATATCTTCATTTATAAAAGGATAATAATATTAATAATAATAACAAATACCACTTTAGTGTAGTTTTGTGGAGTAGATACAACAGCAATATAAAGAAAGCACTGTTTTCTAGTAGTTGGCCATAGTAAACACTCAATGAGTGTTGATTGTTATTATTAGTTCTCATTTGTGATGGATCCATGTAACTGGAATCTTAATGTACCAGCTCTATTAATCCCCTAAGTTTTACAGCACAGTCTGACCTTATGTGTCCCTTTTGGCTAGTAAAAAGGTTGGTGAGAGGCTGACTAATAAGTCCCAGCTTTGGGTTTAGCCTATTCTGTCTCATAACATGCAAGTACTTAATACTAATCTGGAATTTTCCCACCCTGGCTAATCATTACTTCTCAAAAATGCTGACCAAATCTGAAAATAATCTTCAGTTCTGTCATTAATTTAAAAAAGTAATGTTTTCCAGTGTGGCTAGCTTTCTCAAACCACTCTCCCAATGAATTGCATTCATGACTGTGGTGGGTATTCATTTTTGTCAATTGATCTTTTAAGAATGAGTAATGACTGTAGAAGTTGGAATATTTTTCTTCTGTGAGTGGGAATGCAGTTAGAAACTTTCCCTGGCCTAGCTATGGAAATGCCTGTGTAGCATGAGGAGCTTGGTTCTTGTTGCTGTTATCATTAAAGAAATTGTTGTTACCTGGAGTTAGAACACCAAAAGGGAAGAACAGTCTCTGCATTTATCAAGGTGAAAGAGCTGAAGAAAAAATTCAAGCCTTGATTTCCAATAATGAAGGATTCTATGGGTAAAATATTGAATGATGCAGAAAGCATCAAAGAAAATGGAAGGTATGCAGAGTCGCTGTACCAAAAAGAAATGGTTGATGTTCAGGTATTTCAAGAGGTAGCCTATGATCAAAAGGAAGAAGTCTAAATTGCACTGAGGCATTGGTAATGAACAAGGCTCTGGGAATTAATGGAATGCAAATTGAAATCTTTCAATAAACTGATGCAGCACTGGAGGCACTCATTCATCTTTGCCCATTCTAAAGAGAGGTGACCCAACGGAATGTGTAAATCATAGGACAATCTCTTTGATAACCCACACAAGTAAAGTTTTACTAAAGGTAATACAAAATGGCTGCAAGCATACATTGACAGAGGTTCAAGCCAGATTCATAAGAGGCCATGGAACAAGAGATATCATTGCTAATGTCCGATGGATCTTGGCTGAAAGCAGAGAATATCAGAAAGATGTTTACCTGTGCTTTATTGACTACTCAAAGGCTTTAGATTGTGTGGATCATGACAAACTATGGACAACATTGTGACGTATGAGTATTCCTGAACACTTAATTGTGCTCATGAGGAACCTGTACATGGATAAAGAGGCAGTTGTTCAAACAGAACATGGGAACACTGAATGTTTTAAAATTGGGAAAGGTTTGTGACAAGATTGTGTTCTTTCACCATACTTATTCAACCTGTATGCTGAGCAAGTAATCCGAGAAGCTGGGTTATATGAAAAAAAACGTGGTATCCTGATGGATAATGGAGGGAGACTCATTAACAACCTGCAGATGATATACCCTTGCTTGCTGAAAGTGAAGAGGACTTAAAATATTTACTGATGAAGATCAAAGAGCACAGTCTTCGGTATGAATTGCATCTCAATGTCAAGAAAACAACAATCCTGGCTACCCAAAATGGGGGGTAGGGCTACAAAGGCAAGAAGTGACTGGCTTACAAGCTTTCAAGAGGGAACCTAGAGACAGGGGGCCTGGAGGAAGGCAGAATCTCCAGTGAGTAGCATCCAATCTGCCTAGGCGGAGTTGATGAAATGAAAAGCAGATGGGTCTCTTGTGATACAATACTGAATACTTGTTATCAGGACTGATTATGAAGGTTGGAAATATAAAGGTAGACATTTTATAGCAAGGAAGGAAGTGATTAACTTTTCAGTCTAGGAGCAGAGGTCCCTAGGACCATCAACGGAGAAGAGCCGAGAACGGGACCCTACCCAGAGAAACAGTGATGCCTGAGATGGAGGCAGCGACAATGATGTGGAGCAATGGAGCAGCTGAGGGCTTTAGATCCAGAGAGGGAGAGTGACTGTGTGCTGAAGACTGGGGAAGGGGGTAGTGTAGAGGGCAGGCTTGCAGGCTATACCCTTTGGTTGGTTGATGATGCATGGAGGGGATTGTAACCATGGCAATAAAATGATGTATGATAGAATGAATGTAAAACTAATGTTCTCCCATGTAAACTATCATATAATTCACAATAAAAAACTAAAAAAAGAAAACAATAATCCCCACCACTGGACCATTAAACAACATTCTTATCAATGGAGAAAAGATTGAAGTTGTCAAGGGCTTCATTCTTCTTGGATCAACTATCAACACACTATCAACACTCATGGAAGCAGCAATCAAGAAATCAAAAGACGTATTGCATTAGGCAAATCTGCTGCACAAAACCTTTTTGGGGTGTTGAAGAGCAAAGAAGTCAGCTTGAGGACTAAAGTGCGCCTGACCCAAGCCATGATATTTTCTATAACCTCATATGCATGGGAAATTTGGACACTGAATAAGGAAGACTATAGAATAATTGACTCATTTGAGTTATGGTGGTGGAGGAGAATATTGAAAATGCCATGGGCTGCCGAAAGAACCAACAGATCTGTGTTGGAAGAAGTCCAGAGTGCTCTTTGGAGGCCAGGATGGCCAAACTATACCTCTCATGCTTCACACATATTGTCAGGAGGGACCAGTCACTGGAGAAGGCTATCATGTTTGGTTAGGTGGAGGGTCAGAGAAAAAGAGGAAGACAGTGAGATGGATTGGCAAAGTGGCAGGCAGCATCAATGGGCTCAAATGTTGCATCAATTGTGAGGCTGGCCCAGGACCGGGCAATGTTTTGTTCTGTTGTGCATAGGATCGCTGTGAGTTGGTACTGACTTGATGGCACCTAACAACAACAAAAACAACCCTAGAGATAGTGGGGTTACAGGTCAAAAGGAGAAATTGCCAGGCATCCAGAACACCCATCTTGTCCTTGAATTCTGAACGCTGAGAGGATTCATGAGGGAGAAAGCATGGATGAGAACATTATGAGAACGGGAGGTCACATCTAACAAACTGGAGAGAGGCTAGATCTCCTAAGAGAAACTGTAGGGCTAGGTAGGAGAGTATCTGCATTTGGTGCAGCAGTCACTTTATAGGAAAATGGGAGACCTAGAGTGGGTGGGTTCTGTGTTGTTCAGCCTTGATAACAATGGGAAGGCACTCTGAGGGAAGACTGTGGTCAAAACATTGTCCATAGAAGGGTTTCCTGGCAGCTAAGAGGCATCCACTTGCAGAAAGACAATTGGAATAATGGGGGCCCTAACAGTCCTGGTGTGGCGCTGTGGGCTAATGCACCAGACTGCAAACCAGTTTGAACTGCAAGGTTGGCAGTTCAAGTTCACCAGCTGCTCCTCAGAAACCCTATACAGGGTCACTATGGGTTGGAACCGACTGGACAGCACATAACAGCAACAACAACAGACTAAGGCCATGATGCCTCCCTCGGTTTTCTGGCATCAGAGAGCCCCAGATTTTAGTATGATTCCTTAGGAGAAGAATGCTCAATATTGACTGGGATTTGCCACTGGGCTTATTGGGTGAGAGCTGATTTATTTTGATTTAGAAAAATAAATGAATCTGAGACTCCTCATATTCAAATGTTGAGAAAGAAAATCCATATCTATCACCTTTATAATTCAGAAGCACATTTATGAAAGGTGACTTCTGAAACATAATTTAATCCAGAAGTGATCACAGGCATGGTCTATGTGGAGGTCATCACTGTAAAGCTTGTCCCAGTAAATAATGGCTGAGTTTGTTCTTAAGGTGGCAGACACAGGCCATCTTTGGATGATACTGTGCACAAGAAAGTTCCTCAAATAGCTCTGAACTCATAGGGCTCCCACTGACCTTGAGGACATTTAGTTCTTTGCCTGATTTTGAGAGGAAACCTAGAGGCACAGTGAAGTAATGAATCATCTAAAGTTACAGTGAAGGTTAGGGGGACTTTGCTCAGTTGAGTCTTGAAGCATTTCCTCCAAATCCAGTAAACATAATTCTACTTGTGTTTCTGCAATTCAAAAAAGATGGCAGTTGCAGGTTTGAATAGAAAATACAGTTTTCATGTAACAATACCATAAGACACTTAAAGAAAAAGGTATGAAGTGAAAATAACCAGTACTCCAAACAATTCTCCTTTTAAACTACCAGCACATCTGGATCTGAAAGCCTTTACTGCCAGGATTCGTTGCCTGTCTTCTGTGTATGTGTGTGTGTGTATGTGTTTATGTGTGTGGTTGGCTGGCGAAGCCTCTGGACCCTTTCTCAGAATGATATTTTGTAATGCATAAGTATGAAAAAGAGCTCTGGTAGCGTAGTGGTTATGAATCGGGCTGCGAACCTTAAGGTCAGTGGTTCGAAACTACCAGCTGCTCCGTGGGAGAAAGATGAGGCTTTCTACTCCCGTAAAGATTTACACCCTCAGAAACCCTGTACAGAGTCTCTATGGGTCGGAACCGACTCGACGGCAACTATCAACAACAACAAGTATGAAAAAGAAGTAAATGACATTGAAAATAGAATTATCAAAATATTAATAAAAACAAATGTGTGCCATGTTATTATTTGTGTTTCTCTGTTAAGGCAGTAGATAACAAGATTTAACAATAAGTCTAACAGCTATTATAATTTTTGAAGTAGTGGTGAGTTACAACTAAATTTTGAGAAATATAAAAGTGTCTGAGCTTTCTATGGGGTAAGGGACAGAAACTCTAAAAATGGAAGGCAATGCTTACTTTCAGTTAAACATTAGTTGAAAATAAAGATGAATGTTTCCCCCTTTCTTACTCATAGGTCTCCTGAATTCTTTCTGATTAAGAAACTCTATGAGCATTTTGATGAAAACAGAAAAATCTACCATGGTGTGTACCAGGGAGATTGGTTTCAATTCAGGAAAAATGTATATTATCTCCTATGGCTGGACTGTTTATTTATAATCCCTTATGAGTTGCTGCTTTGGGGATCTTTAAAATCATTTTTGTTTCCAAACAAAACAATAGACTACCAACTATTGCTATGATAAAAAGTTTTGGAGTATGTATTCCTTCACAAAGAGAAGGCTGCTGTGAATGAAATCCTCTCAGTCTAGAAAGGCCCCAGGCATCTTTCCCTGGACTGTTGGATTTGGTGATAAATTCAGTCACTCTGGAATCAGAAGAAATGGACACAGTGACCCAGAACAAAAATCAAAAGACAATGTAAAAGACTTTGGTCAAGGAGAAAGAAAAGGGGTTAAGGGTCAGGCTGCCCAAAGAGAAAAGAACTGTGACTTGTGATTTATTCACTTCTCTTTTGAGGTGAGCCATAGTAAGTGGCAGCAATGGCCAGAGACAGCACTGCTTTCATAAGATTTGTCTCTCTGAAAGGTAACTGAATGTGTCTGAATGCTCTGTTTGAAGTTCTTCTGAGCAGTAACCCTGCTTATTACTATGCATGAAGACCAAGCCACATGGAATTGGCTATTTTTCCATACCAACAATAGAATTCCACTGTCTCTCTCTCTTTTTTTTTTTTAAGAGGTCAGCTTTTTATTGAACAAAATAAATATTACAAAAAGAGGGTTAGTTGGAAAGACCAAAGCCCATGTCATCATCAGACTTTTTCAGATGCTTCTTTCTTTGCTTCCACTTTTCTTTCTCCTTTGTTGCTGCAGTAGTGGTGGAGGGGGCAGGTCCTCCTGCTGGTGGAGCATTGGCAGATGATGTTCCTGATGTCGACGATAGCCAGGGCCTTTGTGAACAAGCCAGGGCCAGAAAGGTTTAACTTTCACACCGGCTGCCTTAATGAGGGCATTGATTTCGTCCTCCGTGGCCAAGTAGATACAAGTGAGCTCAGATGACACAGGCCGTGGTGCTGGGCAGGTGGCTGTCAGGTGCGGTACTAGTCACCAGATGAAGTGAGGGCCTCACCCCAATATGGCCTTAGCATCCTTAGAAGAACCAAGCTCCTTAGCAAAAGATGAGGAAAAAAATATTGGGATTTTTATCCTACACTTGCTCGTATCTGTGTTTATAGATTTTCTTCTCATGCCGTTACAATTAATTGCGCCTTTGGAATTTGATTACAAACCTGGAAAAAAATGATTATGTCATTGTTGGCCTCTTTGTTGTTGTTTGTTGCTTAGTGTCTTCAAGTCACTTCTGACTCTGTACAGAGTTTCCAAGGAGTGGCTGATGTGTTTGAACTGCTGACCTAGAGGTTAGCAATCCAGTGCTTTTATTACAGCTCCACACATGCCATCAGAATTCCGCTCTCTTGATGCAGAAATACATACCAAGCTTTTGTCTGAGTTCTCCAACTGAGCCCTTTAAGAGCAAGCCCTTGGTTTGAGTCCTGAAGGCTGTATCTCTACGCTGCCAGTCTCCATCTTTCACATTGACCTACGTACCTACATGCAAACACACTTGTTTTGTTTTGCTCTGATGCACACATATCATGCATTTTATTATTTCTGTCTGTTGCACTTGAATTTCATATTCTTAGGCTAAATAGTTTGGGGAAATAGTTGCACAGAAAGCAAAAGTCCAGCATTTAAAAATGGCAAATACTGTTTTAAAATAAAACAAAAGCTTGGTTCACTATTAAAATAAAACAAAAGCATAGTTCCAAGTGATCAGTGTGGAATTATATGCTATTTATAGTTCTGGTGTGGATCTGTAGAATAAGCACTGGACTGAAAGGTCCATTTGAACCACAAGGTTGGTGGTTCAAAGTCACTAGCCACCTCTCAGAAACCCTATACAGGGTTGCTTAACAACAAGAAGTATGGATTTGTTTCTCTATGTAGCAATCAAGCTTAAATATACATACAAGTGTACTATTCTGTCATAAAATGGTAATAAATGTGCATGTTGGCACTAGTAAATGAACTGCGTAGAATGTGTGTGTGTTCATGGGAAAATATTTTCAGCTTTTAAACATCTAAATAGTACCAGCTGTGCCAAATATAGAAATAATATGAAGGGTTTATGCTTAGTATAGATCCTAGGTAGCACTTCTGTTTCTGAAGATTCTTGACTATTTACTATCATAGCATTCAAGCTATTGCTATCAAGCAGTCTGAGACATACGACATCATGGAATATAGCCAGCATACTAGTGACTAGAAGAACCTTTTAGTGAAGACTTTGAAAGTGAACATTCTATGTAGGGCCATGGAGTCTTAGAGACTCTGGGCAGGGGTTCAGGGGTTCAGGGTTACTGGAAGGAGAGATAGGCACCAGTTGAGTATTGATAGTCATTCCTGTTAGTATGAATGATGTCAAGACTTAGGGTTTGGTGCCATGATGCTTTATTCTATAGGAATTTCCCTTCAGGTAATTGTGACCTAGGAAAGTATTTTATGAATAGTTTAATAGAGACATTTTGCTGTTGTTGTTAGGTGCATTCAAGTCAGTTCCGACTCATAATAACCCTATGCACAATAGAATGAAACACACTTACTGGTTATGTGCTTGAATTTCTGGAAGTTCCCTCCCAATGTACTGTTGCAACCATTTTTGAATTATCTTAAGCAAAATTTTACTAGCATGTTAAATTAATGATATTGTTCAATGATTTCCAAATTCCTTTGAGTCACCTTTCTTTAGAATGACCACAAATATGGGTCTTTTCCAATCCTTTAGTCAGGTAGCTCTCTTCCAAATTTCTTGGCATAGATGAGTGAATGCTTCCAGAATGTCATCAGTTTGTTGAAAGATGTCAATTTGTATTTCTTCATTTCCTGAAGCCTTGTTTTTTGTAACACCTCCAGTGCAGCTTGAAGGTACCATAGGTTTTGAACATATGCTACCTCTTGATGTGGTTGAATATCAACCATTTCTTTTTGGTACAGTGACTCTGTGCATACCTTCCATCTTATTTTGATACTTTCTGCATCATTCAATATTTTAACCATAGAATCCTTCAATATTGCAAGTTGTTGCTAAGTGCCGTCAAGTCGATTCCGACCCATAGTGACCCTGTATAGGGTTTCCAAGGAGCAGCTGGTGAACTTGAACCACTGGCCTTGCAGTTCAAATGACTTTGCAGTCTGACACATTAGCCCACAGAGCCACATCAGGATTCCAATATTGCAAGTAGAGGCTTGACTTTTTTTTTTCAGTTCTTTCACCTTGAGAAATGCAGAACATATTCTTCCCTTTTGGTTTTAAAACTCTAAGTCTTTGCACATTTCATTGTACTTTACTTTGTCTTCTTGTGCTGCTCCTTGAAATGTTCTGTTCTGTTCTTTTGTTGCTTCACTTCTGTCATTAGCTTTAGCATCTATTTGCTGAAGATCAAATTTCAGAGTCTCTTCTGACATCCATTTTGGTCTTTTCTTTCTTTCGTGTCTTTTTAATGACCATTGGTTTTCTTTTTCTGTTACGTTCTTGATGTCATTCCACAGTTCTTCTGGTCTTGGTCACTAGTGTTTAATGCATCATACCTGTTCTTGAGATGGTCTCTAAATTCAGGTGGGATGCACTCAAGGTCCTATTTTTGCTCTCGTGGATTTGTTTTAATTTTCTTCACCTTTAGTCTGAACTTGCATATGAGCAACTGATAGTATGTTCTGGCCCTGGTTTTGTTTTGGCTAAAGCTTTCCACCATCTATTCCCACAAAGGATCAATTTGATTCCTGTGTATTACATCTGGTGACATCTACATGTATAGTCCTTTATGTTATTTAAAAAAGATATTTGCAATGAGTTGCAAAATTCTGCCATGGAATCTCCAGCATCATTTCTATAGCAAAGCCATATTTTCTAACTTCTGATCCTTCTTCTTTGTTTCCAACTTTTGCATTTCAATCACCAGTAATTAATACATACTGATCCCATGTTTAATCAATTTTAGACTGAAATCGATCAATTTCATCATCACTGCCTTTAGTGATTGGTGTGTGGATTTGATTAATAATGTTACCAGCTGGTCTTCCTTTTAGATGTTTGGATATTAATGTATCACAGACAGCATTGTACTTCTATATAGATTTTGAAATGATCTTTTTGATGATAAATGTGACACCATTCCCCTTGAATTTATTTTTCCAGCATAGTAAGCCATATTATTGTCAGATTTAGCTCACTAATGCCTAGGATATCCATTTTAATTTTTGACAACTTCCAATTTTCCTAGATTCATATATTGTATACTCCATGTTTTGATTATTAATGGATATTTGCACCAGTTTCTCCTGATTTTGAGTTGTGCCCCACTAGCAAATGAAAGTCTTAAAAGCTTTACTTCATTCTTGTCATCTTGGTCAACTTTACTTTGAGAAGGCAGCTCTTCTCCAGTAGTATTTTGATAAAAAAAATTGCCACCTAATCATGTAGATGATTTTAGATGCTTGGAGTTAACATCTCTCTCTCTCTCTTTGCTGGTGCTGGTTATGTGCCTTCAAGTCGGTTCCGACTCATAATGACCCTATGCACAATAGAATGAAATACTTCCTGGTTATGTGCTTGATGGGCTTATCTTCTGGCACTATATCTGAAAATGTTCCGCTGCTATTCATAAGGTATTTCAGTTGGTCAATATTCAGAAGTAGTCCACTGTTCCTTCTTCCTAGTTTGTTTTAGTCTGGAAGTTCCACTGTATCCTGCTCATCATGGGTAATGCAGCTGGTATTTAAAACACTGGTGGCATAGCTGCCAGTATCACAGCAACATGCAAGTCACCACAGCACAACAAACTGACACAAGTGATGGCAAGACATTTGATTATTAATGAGTGGCAAGCAAAATAAATAGCTAGATAGCTAAGTGTGGCATTGTAGGATAAGGATAAGCACTGGACTAACTGCAAAGTCAGCAGTTCAAACCTGGCAGTTGCTCTTCAGAAACCCCATGCAGGGTTGCTATGAGTCAGAGCTAACTCAATGACACTTAACAACATCAACAGCAAAGATAATTTCATTCATTTACTCTTCAAGGTCTCTATTCTAAGGTTATGGTTCAGGCATTTCTTTAAATCTGGAAATTCTACATGTTGACTGCTAATTGGGATTGCAGGGTATGGAAGACTCATTCCTTAATTCCTGTTTTAGTTTATCTGGATATTAATTATTATTTTTAAAAATGATTGATTAACTATGGGATCAAGTTCTAGTACTATTCATTCATTTGAAAAAAATCTCACAGGAATCTGATACCAAATCGTCAAAGCAGTTGCTTTTTTCTCCCTACACAGGACAGTAAAGATTAAGCTAACTCTTGCTTCCTTATAAAACAGAATAAACACAAATTTGAATAAGCGTGTACAAATATACTGACATCAGTTATTTAAGGGTTGAATTTTCCTGGGGAAAATGAGATGGCAGTAAATGAGGGCAAGGTCTCCTTTGCTAGACTTATTGCACAAACTGCAACAGGGGGAAAAGAGAATTTTGGATTCAGAAAAAGACACCACTGTTTTGAGACTTCCATGATATCAACAATAGTCATTCTTTAGGGACAAAAATAAGTTGGTGACCAAATATTATTCACTCTACTTTCAGGGGTAGAAAAACTAGGGCTGAGATAGAAGGAGACAGTATGCAACCAACCATCACTACCATCATTTGCAGTCCACTCCACTCATAGTGATCCATTGTAGTCAAAGGAGATCTGTATTCTATAAGGTTTTCAGTGGTTGTGACACTTCAGAGTGGATTGCCAGGACTTTCTTCTGAGGTACCTCTGGGTGGACTTGAACCTCAGACCTTTCTGTTAGCAGACAAATGTATTTACTATTTCAATCATCCAGGGACTCTTGCAATCAAGCTGTGGTAATCAAAATGGAAAAAAAAATATATAAAATTTCCCTTTTCTATGCTTCCTACATCAGTTAGCTATGATGGTAGTCTGTTAAATTGAAAGATGTATTTTCACTTGCTTAAAAACTGCAAGACACATTCTTCTTGAATTAGATCTTTCAGTTCACGTTTGGGTGATTACAAGAGTACTATCACGCAGTGTGTGCACAGAGTCCGTCAGCTTTATGGTCCATTTATTTTTTATTAAGTCACTTAGCAATAGTCTTGATAAAGTCATAATTCTTAATGTGTTATGGTGGGGTTTCAGACAGCAAGCACCAGAAAAGACTAAAGCTGCTGACACAGGAAGAAACTGGTCTTGGTCCATTTAACCAGCTCACATGTGCTGAGAAAGGCAGTTGGACCCTGGATATGTCTCTGGGGGTTCTTTAGAGCTTTCTTTATTCATTTGTGTGTGTGTGAAAATAACTTACCTCAGTAGTTTCCCATTTATTTTATGTAACATGTTTAAAATTTTTTCTGGGCACTTAAATTATATTTTTAGATAATGAAGTGGATTGATCACATACAAGACTTATCTGTTCCTTAGGTCATCCATTATTGTCTTTAAAAACTAATTAGATTTCTTTTTTCTTGATAAAAAATTGCCACCTAATCATGTAGATGATTTTAGCTGCTTGGAGTTAACATCTCTCTCTCTCTTTGCTGGTGATGGTTATGTACTGTGGAGTCAGTTC
>NW_006408630.1:360248-361862 GCF_000296735.1 Chrysochloris asiatica
TTGGAAGTCACTCAAAATGCGACTGGTGAAGAGCTACCTCCTCAAAGTAGAGTTGACCGTGATGATGCAAATGGATTAAAGTCTTTAGGACCTTTATTTGCTGATGAGGCACAACTTAAAATGAAGAGAAACAGCTGTAAATATCCACTGAAAATCAGAACAAGGAATGTACGAAGTATGAATCTACGAACATTAGAGATTGTCAAAAATGAAATGGAATGCATAAACATCGCTATCTTAGGCATTAGTGAGCTGAAATGGACTGGTATTGGACATTTTGAATCGGACAACCACATGGTTTACTATGCTGGGAATGACAAATCAAAGAGGAATGGTGTTGCATTCATTGTCATGGACCTCGCGATAGACTACATCTGTGGAAAGAAACAATGGAAAGCTCTATATCATCAGTCAAAACAAGGCCAGGGGCAGACTGTGGAACAGAGCATCAACTGCTCATATGCAAATACAAACTGAAGCAGAAGAAAATGAAAACAAGTCCACGAGAGCCAATATATGACCTTGAATACATCCCACCTAAATTTAGAGACCATTTGAAGAACAGATTTGATACATTAAACACTAAAGACCAAAGACCAGAAGAGTTGTGGGATGACATCATACAGGAAGAAAGCAAAAAGTCATAAAGAACAAAAAGATAAAAATGGATGTCAGAGAGACACTGAAATTTGCTCTCCAGCATAGAGATGCTAAAACAAATGGAAGAAATGAGGAGGTACAAGAGCTGAACAGAAAATTTCAAAAGTCAGCTTGAGAAGACAAAGTCAAATATTCCAACAAAATATGCAAAGATCAAGAGTCAGAAAACTAAAAAGGAAGAACACGCTCAGCATTTCTCAAGCTGGGGGAACTGAAGAAAAAATTCAAGCCTCGACTTTCATTATTGAAAGATTATCTGAGCAAATTATTGAATGATGCAGAAAGCATCAAAAGAAGATGGAAGGAATACATAGAGTCACTGTACCAAAAGGTAATGGTTCATTTTCAACTGTTTCAAGAAGTAGCATATGATCAAGAGCCAATGATACTGAAGGAGGAAGTCCAAGGTGAATTGAAGGAATTGGCAAATAACAAGGCACCAGGAATTGATGGAATAAAAATTGAAATCTTTCAAGAAAGTGAGGCAACACAGGAGGCACTTACTCAGCTATGCCAAGAAATTTGGAAGACAACTTTCTGGTCAACTGATTGGAAGAGATCCATATTTGTGCCAGTTCCAAATAGAGGTGACTCAATGGATTGCTGAAGTCATTGGACAATATATTTGATATCCAATACAAGTAAAATTTTACTAAAGGTAATACAAAAATGGCTGCAAACATTGACAGAGAACTTCCAGAGGTTCAAGCCAGATTCAGAAGAGGCCTTGGAACAAGGGATATCATTGCTGATTTTCTGATGGATCTTGGCTGAAAGCAGAGTATACCAGAAAGATGTTTACCTGTGCTTTATTGACTACAGAAAGACTTTCGATTGTGTGGATCATGACAAGCTGGGAAATATGAATATTCTAGAACACTTAATTGTGCTCATGAGGAATCTGCACATGGACCAAGAGGCAGTTGTTTGAACAGAACATGGAAACAATGAATG
>NW_006408630.1:363710-368156 GCF_000296735.1 Chrysochloris asiatica
TATCTGATTTCATTATACTCAGAAACTACTCAATAAATATTATTTGCTTTCTCCATTGAGTAGCAAAGTTCCTTCGGAAGTGGCCCAATGGGCCCCTTCATATTTTTTGTTCCTAGGAGTTTTAGGACAAAGTTGTTATTCTTTGGAGGATTGTTTGTTTATTTACAGTAAATACACAAGGTCTAAATTTTCAGGTACACTCAACTTCAACAGCCATATTCCTCATTACCTTGTGGTCAAGTTTTAAAAGTTTGTGGTATAGACTGCCTCAAATCCCTTTTGGAGGTATGTGGGTTATAAATAATGCATAGGTATATAAATATTTTCATTAATATCAACATACTATGAGAAGAAATCTCTAACTCTATTGGTTGATACATATTCTTAAAAAGGTATCTTGAAAGATAATTTTATAATTAAAAAAATACATTATCACATTACCAAAAGTTCAAAAAAATTGGCTATGAAAAAAAAAAATCCCTGCTAGAATGTTATTCCAGTACATTCCAGTTCATTTTGTTTTCATTCCTTTCTGTTTTTCAACTTAGAAAAGCACCGTACACATATTGTATCTCGATTTATAATCATCATGTTGCTGTTGTTATGTGTTGTGGAGTCAGTTCTGACTCCTAGTGACCCTGTATAGGGTTTCCAAGGCTGTGGATCTTTACGGGAGCAGAAAGCCTCACTTTTCTTCTGTGGAACAGCTGGTAGTTTTGAACTGTTGACCGTGAGATTAGCAGCCTGATTTGTAACCACTACGCTACCAGAGCTCCTTAATCATCATGTACAATACCTTTAATATTACATTGCAAGAGACAACGTAGCAAAGTATGTTACATCCCATGGTATATTCTGAGCAACTTTACTCACATGAGATTTTCCTTGAAAGAAATTTCTTGAAATACATTTTGGAAAAATTAGCATGCAATTATAGATCACATTTAGTGAGACTTCCCATGGCAAACAAACTTATTTTACTTTGATTAATTCAGGCTTTCCCCAACTTAATGAACAACACAGTTCTTTATTTTGAATATTAGCAATCAATATTCTGTAGAATTAGCACTCTGGAATTTATTCCTTAAAAAAAATTGGCATGGACTTTGGAATCAGACTTATCATTCTGCCTTTTATTAACTGTGTGATATCTGGTAACTTGCTTAATTTTTCATACTTTTTTGTTTCCACACCCCAAAATGAGATATAAGTGTCTACCTAACAGGATTGTTTATGCATATAAAATGGGATTAAAAATAAGTTTATACAAAGCATCTTGTAGAGTACCTAGCCCATAATAGTGCCAGGTTTTGTTGACTTGATTCCAACTCATAGCAACTCTATGTGTGTCAGAGTAGAAAAGTATTCCAGAGGGTTTTCAATGGCGAATTATTTTTAAAAGTAGATTGCCAGTTATTTCTTATGATGAGCCTCTGGGTGAACTTGAACTGCCAACCTTTTGGTTATCAGCTGAACATATTGACTGAACCTATCTCATGAAATACACTTATGTCAAGTCAACTGTGATTCATAGTGATCATGTAGCAGCTGAGTGGTTGTTGTTGTTTAGTGCCATTGAATTGGTTCATACTTATAGCAACCTACCATCGGGTTTGCAAGGAGCAACTGATTGGTTTGAACCACCAACATTGTGATTAGCTGTCTAGTGCTTAATGTACAGGGTCACACCAGGTTTCTAAATTTTCTTATAGGGTTTTCTAGGCTAAACTCCTTACGTAAGTAGACTGACACATCTTTCTCCAATGGTAGGTCCAAACTGCTGACCTTTTGGTTAGCAGCCAAACACTTCATCACAGAATTCCTCTTGTAGCTCACAAAATCCCAAACCAAACCCACTGCCAATGAGTCAATTCTGTATGTAGAGTTTTTGAGACTGTAAACCTTTATAGGAGCACACAACCTCATCTTTCTCCCACAGTGTGGTTAGAGGACTTGAACTGATGACCAAGCAGTTAGAAGACCAGCACCTAACCCACAGCACCACCAGAACTCCTTTACAAACTCATGTTGTTGTTGTTAAGTGCTGTCAAGTTGGCTCCAGTTCATAGCAACCCTAAATATGGTTTCCATGGAGTGGCTGGTGGGTGTGAACTGCTAACCTTGAGGTTAGCAGTCCAGTGCTTATTCTACAGTGCCACATAACAGGTGTTAAATGAATAGACTTATTATTTTTGTATTATCTACTTTTCATAACTATTATTTTATTAATACTATTACTAATGATATTTACTAATAACATTACTTTCTATAATATTTTATCAATGGATGTAAGTAAAAGCTATTTTGATATCATAGTTCTTCACTCTTAGAAAAATGATATCGTTCATCTAGGTATTTATCCATGTTGTTGTTGTTAAGTGCTGTCAAGTCTGTTCTGACTCATAGGGATCCTGTATAGGATTTTCAAGGAGCCCCTGGTGTGTTTGAACTGTTGACCTTGTGGTGCACAATCCAGTGCTTATCTTACAGTGCCACACCAGGAGTCCATAGATACTTACCTATAAACAAAAAATTTAAACTTGTTTTCCTAGGGGTGGTGTCATGAATCATGAATTTTTATTCCATATTAGTCTTCAGTCATTTACATTAAAATATTTTATCAAATATGAAGGTGATTCAAAAATTATCTGCACTCTGGTTGTAGAATTTAATTTAATGAATTTTTAGAAAAGACAAACATATCATTTTTTAACATAATCTCCTAGTTTTTAAGTACTTTGTACATCTGTCAACAAACTTTAATATTCCCGTAATAAAAAGTGTTTTAGGCTGAACTGTGAGTCATGAATGCACCACTGTCTTCACTTCTTCATCAAAAGTGAATCTTGATTCTCAAAAAGGCTACTTACAAGGGACCAAAGAGGTAAAAAGCCAGTGGAGCAAGATCAGGGCTATAGGGAGGATACTTTAACACCTCAAAACGGTTTTGCAGAGTGTCAACAGTGTGGGCAGAGGTAGGCTGCCCACATAGTGCCTTGTCGTGCAAAATCACAATGCCCTTGTAGAGCAGTCCTCTTCATTTAATACAAAATTTAGACTTCACCCCTTCATTGGGCATCTCACTCTACTAAGTGCTGTTGATTGTTGAACTTTTTTCCTGACGGTGTTCCAATATTGGACCTTGAGAATTCCAGAAAACTGTAAGCATAAATTTTCTAGATGATAGCTGATTTTTAAAAACTTTTTCTTGGTTGGTGATTGAGGATGTTTCTATTCCATTTTCTGCTGCTTACTCTTAGGCTCATGGAGATGAATTCATGTCAGTCTCCTTACCAGTAATGATTATTTTTAAGAAACTTTTACTTTCCTTTGATTATCGGTCCAAATTATTTTTGCAGATGTCCAAACACTTCTATTTATGCTCTTTCAAGGAGCTCTGGTAGCGTAGTGGTTACGAATCCGGCTGCGGACTGCAAGGTCAGCAGTTCGAAACTACCAGCTGCTCCGCGGGAGAAAGATGAGGCTTTCTGCTCTCGTTAAGATTTACAGCATCGGAAACCCTGTACAGGGTCGCTATGAGTCGGAACCGACTCCACGGCACATAACACCACCAACAACATGAGTTGTTTCAGTACCCATCTCGCACAAACTTAGAAACCCATAGGAAGAACCAAGACTGATTTGTGAATGATTTGCCACATAACCCAATGTCACTGTCTATTTGACAGAATCATTTCATGTGCACGCTCAATGGGCGTTTTAATGAATCAGTTGTTGTTATGTGCTATGGAGTCAGTTCCGACTCATAGCTAGGTTATAAATCTTTATGGGAGCAGATAGCCTCATCTTTTTCCCATGGAACAGCTGGTAGTTTCGAACTGCTGACCATGAGATTAGCAGCCCAATTTGTAACCACTATGCTACCAGAGCTCTGTAATGAAACTGTAGTGCAGATAATTTTTGACACACCCTCATATGTTTCAATATTGATTTAATTGCTTTCCTCTTGTTACTGTTGTTAAGTGCCATTGAGTCGGTTCCAACTTATAGGGTTTCTGAGGAGCAGCTAGTGAGCTTGAACTGCCAATCTTACAGTTCAAATTGACTTTGCAGTCCAGCGCAATGACTCACATCACCATACCTTCTTAAAAAGAGGAAAAATCAACCAATTCAGGGTAGAGTAAAGTACACTCTCTTTATCCAATTGTTTCTATGATTCTTACACCTACTGTGAAGATGATTTGAATACAAATACTCTAGTCTGAATTAGTTAATGTCTTCCCCACTGAGCTTTAGTGAGGTAGTTGTTAAGTGCCTTCCAGTAGTTGCTGACTCAGCAATCCTGTATAAGGGTCTCAAAGATTTTTAAAATCTTTGTAAATGCAGAAAACCTCATTTTTCTCCCACAGAACAGCTGGTGGACTTGAACCATGAATGTTGTGGTTTGCAGTCCAGGGCTTATCATATGGTGCCACGGGGCAGAGG
>NW_006408630.1:368967-375033 GCF_000296735.1 Chrysochloris asiatica
TCTGATCTCTTGACTGCTGCTTCCGCGAGTGTTGATAGTTGATCCAAGAAGAATGAAGTCCTTGACAACTTCAATATGACCATGATTATGACAATAAACCCTTTGCCACTGAGTCAATTTCAACTCTTAGCAACTCTCAAGGTTGTAATTCTTTTATGGCAGTAAACAACCTATGAGGTTGGTGGTTCAAACTACCAGCTGCTCCTCAGAAACCCTTTATAGGTTGGCTATAGGTCGGAACCAACTCAATGGCACGTCTCAACAACAGAAAGAGCAATAGTGGCTCAGTGGTAGAATTCTTACCTTCCATGTGAGAGACCCAAACTCAATTCCCAGTCAATGTAACTAACGGTTAGTCAACACCATCTTGCCAGTGGAGGCTAACTGCTGCTATGATGTTGAACAGGTTTTTGCATATCTTCTAGACTAAGGCCTGTTGTGGTACTATAGGATAAGCAGTGGACTACTTACCCTAAGATCTGCAGTTCAAATCCACCAGCTGCTCTTGGAAACTGTACACAGGGTCACTATGAGTCAGAACTGACTTGATGGTACACAACAATAAAGTCAGGCTGGAAAAAAAGGTCAAAGGAAAACCAGATAGTGAAAACCCTATGGATCACAACTGTTCAGACTGTAGGCTGCCATGGAGATGGTGCAGGTCTAACTAGGCAGTATCTCCTTTCATTCTGCATGGATTTGCTCTGAGTTGGAGGACAACTCCATGGCAACTAACAACAACAACAGTAAAGAGAAGGTCTGTGGGTACTGCTTAAGATAGTTCTCTCAGATGCAAGGTTTGCCTAGAACTGTAAGAGAATTAAATGGCTACTCATGGATTTTATAACATGAGGGTCCCTAAGGGAGGTACTGAAGAACAGAGTTGATGAATTAGACACTAATAACCAAAGACCAGAAGAGTTGTGGGAGGACATCAAGAACATTATGAAGTAAAAAAGCAAAAATTCATGAAGAAGACAAGAAAGAAGGAAAAGACCAAAATGGAAGTCAGAAGAGACTCTAAAAATTGTTCTCCAGTGTAGATATTTTAAAGCAAATGAAAGAAATGAAGAAGTAAAAGAGCTACATAGAAACTTTCAAAGGGCAGCTAGAAAAGAGAAAATCAAATATAATAATGAAATTTGCAAAGACCTGGAGTTAGAAATCCAAAAGGGAAGAACACACTCAGAGTTGCTCAAGCTGAGGGAATTGAAAAAAAAAAAAAAAAAACAAGATTTAACTTTCAATATTGAAGGATTCTATGGGCAAAATATTGAATGATGTAGAAAGCATCAGAAGAAGATGGAAAGAATACAAGAAGTGACTGTACCAAAAAGAAATGGTCATTGTTCAACCATTTCAAGAGACAGCATATGATCAAGAGCCAGTGATATAGAAAGAAGAAGTACCTTGAAATACTGGCAGAACAAGACACCAAGAATTGATGGACTACAAATTGAAATATTTCACCAAATTGATGAAGCACTGGAGGCACTCACTCATCTATGCCAAGAAATTTGGAAGACATCAACTTGGCCAACTGATTGGAAAAGATCTATATTTGGGCTCATTCCAAAGAGAGGTGACCCAATGGAATACAGAAACCATTGGACAATATAAATGATGTAATATGCTAAAATTATGCTAAAGATAATTTAAAAATGGTTGTAATTGTACATTGACAGATAACAGCCAGAGATTCATTCAATCCAGATTCAAACGAGAATGTGGAATGAGGGCTATCATTGTTGACATCAGATGGATCTTACCTGAAAGCAGAGAATACCAGAAAGATGTTTAACTGTGCTTTATTGACTGCTCAAAGGCTTTTGATTGTGTGGATGACAGGATATGAACAATATTTCTGAGAATGAGTTTTCGGGAATATTTAATTGTGTTCAGGAGGAACCTGCAGTTAGACCAAGAGGCAGTTGTTTGAACAGAACAAAGGAACATTGAATGGTTTAAAATTAGGAAAGGTGTGCGCTAGGGTTGTAGTCTTGCACCATAATTATTCAACTTGTTTGCTGAGTATATAATTCAAGAATCTGTATTATATGAAGAAGAACATGGCATCAAGATTGGAGGAAGACTCATTAACAACCTGCAATATGCAGATGATAAAACCTTACTTTCTGAATGTGAAGAAGACTTTAAATACTGGTACAGATAAGAGACCACAGCCTTTGGTATGGGTTCCACTTCAGTGTAAAGAAAACAAAAATTCTCACCACTGGACCAATAAACAACATCCATACAAATGGAGGAAACATTGAAGTTGTTAAAAACTTCATTTTGCTTGAATCAACCATCAACACTCATGGAAGCAGCAGTCAAGAAATCAAATGATGTATTGCATTAGGCAAATTTGTTACACAAGACCTCTTTAAAGTGTTGAAGAGCAAAGATTAGTTTGAGGACTAAGGTGGCTTGATCCAAGCCATGGTATTTTCAATAAACTCATATACATGTGAAAGTTGGACAGTGAATAAGGAAGACCATAGAAGAATTGATGCATTTCAGTTATGGTGTTGGAGGTGAATATTGAAAGTGCTATGGACTGTCAGAAGAATAAACAGATCTGTATTGGAAGAAACACAACCAGAATGCTCTTTAGAAGCCAAGATTGCCAGACTTCATCTCTCGTACATATTATCAGGAGGGTCCAGTCCCTGGAGACTACATCATACTTGGCAAGGTGGAGGGTCATAAAAAAAGAGGAAAACCCCCAATGAGATTGATTGGCACAGTGGTAGCAATAATGGGCTCAAGATTAGCAACTAATGTGCAACTACTTGGCCAACTTATTGGAAAAGATCCATGTTTGTGCCCATTCCGAAGAGGAAACAGAGAATTCTGTATTTCAGTGGAATACAGAAACCATGGGACAATATGAATAATGTCACACACAATTAAAATTATGCTGAAGATAATTAAAAATGGCTGTAACAGTACATTGACAGAGAACAGCCAGAAGTTCAATCTGAATTCAAACGAGAATATGGAATGAGGGATATCATTGTTGACAGCAGATGGATCTTGGTTGAAAGCAGAGAATATCAGAAAGATGTTAAAGGTGCAGGACCTGGCAGTGTTTTGTTCTGCTGTGCATTGGGTCACGCTATGAGTTGGTAAGGACTCGATAGTGCCTGATAACAAGAAGAAGAAGGAAGGCCATCCATTGTATTAGCTAATAGAACACTCATCCAGGTCTATTCAGGTTAAACCACTGTATATTTTTCCATGTCTGAATTTTTTTGTTACAACTTGTTCAGAGGTATTATTTAAGAGCTGCCAGAGGAGATGCTAACTGCTTATGAATGTGAGCGGCCAGACCTGGGAAAGCTTATAGAATCCCTTATTGTCACTGTCTGAATGAATGTCTCCTGCTTGGTCTTCTGAGGCAGCTCTCTAATCATCAGATAGAAGTCGACCTTTTGTAACTTTGGCTCTGCTTTTTCAGTGCTGAGCCTGACCCTGAGGGGCAGCTTCTTGGTCCAAGACTGAACATTTGAAAGCAGGAGAGAATGGGAGATGTGAGGGCAGGCCTGTGATTTAGATCAAAACCAAAACACTTTGAAAATTAATTTTAACTGCCTTAGCTTCCACTTTGCAAAGCATTTCTCAACAGCATTTTCTTTGTTGTGACAATGAAATGTTTCTTTTGCCAGCATTTAAAAATCCTTTTGAAACTCTTAATGGTTTGCTTTATTTTTCTAAAAACAAACCAAAAAACCTTCCCCAAACATAACTGTATATACACCATAATTCAGGGGGATAAAAATCCTTGATCTTTTGGACCTTCTTTAGCTAAATTTCTGGGATGTTTATAAAAGCTTTTTAAATTGAAAAATATGCTGGGAACCATAGAATGTTTTTATTCCTAATCAAATATTCTTTTTGAGAGAAAACATGGTTTCCAGATAACCTTTTTTACTTTCTTGCATTCCTATTAAGTTTGTACTCTATCAGGGTACAATGAGGGTCTGTCTCACTGCAGATGATGAGGAGTACTTCATATTAGAGAGGTAGCTTCATTGCCTAAGTTTGGAATCCTTACACATCTTCAGAATGAAACTAGGTCGCCTTCAAGAAGAGACATGTTATAGGGAATATTTGACACACATTTTTGAGCATTACATCTTCTCTCTTTATGTTTTGTATTTTCTCTTCTTCCCTTCCTATTCCCAAGCACATCACTAAGTCCATTTCAGCACTTAAAGCAGCATTTGAGTGTGAGTATGTGTGTGTGTGTGTGACTTTAGATAATTATTACGCCTTGGTCTCTGACTCTAGTTCTGTTCTTGATTTTGAATTCAAATTTATAAGGGATGGAGAGAGAGGAGCCATGACATTGTTCATTTGGTCTGCTTAGAATGCTTGCTTTTGGGTACTTAGCGAGTGAATAGGCCATAATTGTTGCTGTTACTGTTTTTAAGTGCTGTCAAGTCAGTTCTGACTCACAGTGATCCTGTATACAATAGAACGAAACACGGCCCAGGCCTGTGTAATCCTATCTTTCCTATATATGAGCCCATTGTCACAGCCACAATCCAACTTGCTGAGAGTCTTCTTTTTCACAGATCCTCCCCTTCAACAAGTGTGATGTCCTTCTCCAGAGGCGGGTCTTTCCTGGGAACATACCCATACTACAAGAGATAAAGTCTTGCTATCCTCTCTCCCAAGGAGTAGTTTGGCTGTGCATCTCCCAGGACTGATTGGCCCATTCTTCTGGCAATCCAGGGTATCTTTAATATTTTGGCCAACACCCTAATTCAAAGTCATTGATTCTTCCTCAGTCTTACTTATTAATTGTTCAGCTTTCACACGCATCTGGGCCAATTGAAAATACCATGGCTTGGGTCAGGCGCACTTTAGTCCCCAGAGGCGGGTCTTTCCTGGGAACATACCCATACTACAAGAGATAAAGTCTTGCTATCCTCTCTCCCAAGGAGTAGTTTGGCTGTGCATCTCCCAGGACTGATTGGCCCATTCTTCTGGCAATCCAGGGTATCTTTAATATTTTGGCCAACACCCTAATTCAAAGTCATTGATTCTTCCTCAGTCTTACTTATTAATTGTTCAGCTTTCACATGCATATGGGCCAATTGAAAATACCATGGCTATTGGTTGTTAGGTGCCGTTGAGTCAGTTTTGACTCATAGCGACCCTGTATAGGGTTTCCAAGGACTAGGTAGTGGATGTGAACTGCTGTCCTTGTTCATAGCCCAGTGCTAATCCCACACCACCATGTCATGAGGCCTTGGAAATTGGTTAGTGGGAATGAAAGTCAGGGGCACTATGATGTTCATGTGGATGGGAGTCATTTGCCCTATGGGTGCTGTTGGTGGGGGTTGTATGCCATCAACTACCTCATAGAAACCCTGTATAGGGTTCCCTATGCTTTAATCTTTATGGGAGCAGAAAGCCTTAACTTTCTCCCAGGGTGTGGCTGACCTTGCAGTTAGCAGCCCAGTGCTTAACACACTATGCTATGGCTTGGCAACTCTTTTCTTTTCTACTGCAGATAATGATCAGGAGAAACAGAGTCAATTTCTTAGAAAGTAAAGGACTATGAAGCCTTATTAATGAAGAAAGCAGTTGGATATTTATATTAATTCAATTAAAATTGAGTTAAAGTTTGTCTTTGTACTCTCAGTGGGACCATATTGAATAAGAAAATACTGTGCACAAGGGGAAAAAAAACATTTCTTTCATTTCATATTTTAAACAAGTCCTAAAGAAGCATTCTTTTCTTTACAAACAATTGCAATGATAGTAATAACTATCCTTACACAATCATTATTTACCAACAATCTTTTATTAGAGTAATAAAATAAAAATTCTTTTAAACCATCAATAATAGCACCATTAAGTCTTCATTTTATTTAAGTATAAGGTTTGTTGTTGCTGCTAAGTGTCGTTAAGTTGGTTCTGACTCATTAATGACCCTGTATAGGGTTTCTGAGGAGCAGCTGGTGAGTCTGAACCGCAGACCTTTTGGTTCAAACTGACTTTGTTGTCCAGTGCATTATCCTGCAGTACCACACCAGGATAAGGTTGTTG
>NW_006408630.1:376114-376680 GCF_000296735.1 Chrysochloris asiatica
CCAACCTTGCAGTTCAAACAGCTTTGCAGTCTGGTGCATTAACCCACAGTACCACACCAGGACTCCTTTAACAAATGTTTATTTCAATATTCTCTTTTTTTTTCCTTTTTATTTAAATTAGGAACATCATGAATTTGTCTGTTATCTTTGCGTGGGGGCCATGCATTGTTCCAATTTTAGTGTATGTGCTGCTGAAGTGGGCACTATTTCAATAGTCTTATTTGAGGCTCAGAGTACTTTGATGCAACACTCCAGATGATATTCTCTCTAGGTGCTAGTTGTAATGAACTTGTATGTCAAGAAAACCCTGACATTCCAGTGCTTGAACACAATAAAAGTTTCCTTCTCAGCTCAGGGAAAGTCTGATACCATTTAGGTCACCCCCCTCTCGGCTTCTCCATCTGAAAGATCTGGAACATGTGACCTCTAATGTTGTTTCAGCTGAGAAAGAAAGAGATGGTGGTAGTATTTGCTCTACCTGTCTTTAGCTAGAGTTGCCCTTAATCACTTCCTTTCACATTTATTGGCTTGAATTAATCAGTCTCTATCTGACTGGTTAGTGGTTA
>NW_006408630.1:377760-418108 GCF_000296735.1 Chrysochloris asiatica
TCAATTCTTCTACAGTCGTCCTTATTCACTGTCCAACTTTCAAAAATATAAGAGGTTATTGAAAATACCATGGCTTGGGTCAGGCGCACTTTAGTCCTCAAGCTGACATCTTTGTTCTTCAACACTTTAAAGAGGCCTGTGCAGCAGATTTGCCCAATGCAATACATTGTTTGATTTCTTGGCTGCTGCTTCCATGAGTGTTGATGGGTGAGCCGAGCAAAATGAAGTCTTTGACAACTTCAACCTGCACTGTGCTCAATTTGCACAGCTGGGTCTTTTTAATTAATGAAGCTTGGTCTTTCTTTTTTGACTTTTGCTAGTTGCCATCATGCCTGCTCCAATTCATGGTGACTTTACATATAACAGAACGAAAAGTTGCTCTATTGGTGCCATCTTCAAGATCATCAGTATGCCCGAACTCATTGTTCAGTCATTTTGTAGTGCCTTCCAACCTAGTGTTCTCAGCTTCCAGCATTATACAGGTGGGCCTCAAAAATACATGGAAAAATGAAATGAAAAATAATGGAGATTTTCCATAAAGTTTTTGAAGCTCCCTTGTATATGATAGTACTCTATTGTGATCCATAGGTTTTCATCGGCAAGTAGATTGTCAAACCTCGGTTTTTAATCTTTCTTCAACTGAAACCTATCTAACCTTGGGTGACTGTGCTAGCATTTGAAATATCAGTGTCATAGCTTTGATATTCACAGCAACATGCAAAACACCACAGTAAGACTAACTGACAGATGTTTGGCAACTTGACCCTAAGTCCAATGAGTTCATACAATGGACCTCTCTACATAAACAAATTATGTGTTTTTTGCCAATTCAAATGCATTCTCATTTAAATCCCAAATGCATTGAGTCATTTGTATTTGCACAAATTTGGGAAAGATATAAGGGTCCAGATTATTCCTTTTATAAACATTTTATGGAATTTTATATTAATGGTGATATTTAGGATATGGGTCACTTTTTAGACTTATTTTTACCTATACCCCCAGTGTAACCAAATCTGTGTGGAGGCAGTGTGTTGGAGTGGAAAGACCACTGGCTTTGAAGCCAGATAGCTTTATATTCATATCCCTGTATCATCACTTGTACTCTGTATTGTATCTTGGAATAAATTACTTAACTTTCCTTCATCTATATAAAACATTTTATAGATGTTTGCATACACACACGTTTGTATTCTAATGCAAATACAATGAGCCCTGGTGACCTAGTGGGTTACTAACTGGGCTACTAACTTCAGGGTCAGCAATTCAAATCCACCACAGTGATTATCTGTAGTGTACAGGATGAAACAATGAGATGATAATATCAAATTGCAACAGCAGTGAACATTCCGTAATAAAGTCTGCAGTGGTTGTCAGTTAGCTTAACCAGAGGACTTTCTAGATAAGTCAGAACTGAGTTGAGGAAGAGTACCAATAGGAGTTGTGTGTTTCACCAGTGGGTCATTATCATAAGGAATAAGTATCTTCTGTGTTTCTTGGGCAATGAAAGCAGTGCTAGGTTTTATTCATACTATGGCAGAATGTCCTCATAATTGTATGGAAATTGTGTACAGTGACATGTGGAATCCAGGAGAGAGCTATATACACTTTCAGATTTCCCGGATTAGAATATTTCCAAAGCCAAAGTCTTCAGTACTATGCAAATCCCTGTTCCAAAGGAGTTTTAACTTTACTTTCTCCCATTGGAGAACTGTGGTTATCCTGGTTAGCTTTGTCATAAAGTGAACAGTGAAAAACAAAATCGCGAAAATTGCTTGGAAGTTGGAATTTACCATCTCCTGGAATGTCTTCGTAGAAATTACCAAGGGTAGATCTCAAAAGCCCTGGTAATTTGTTCCAGGGTCTTATAACTCTTTTGAATTGAAGGAATCTGGGATGCAATAGTCAAGGGGTCCTCCCTCAGTGAAGTGTGGTGTGGCTAGACACTGTTGTTGTTGTTAGGTTATGTCACTCCTATGTACAATAGAACAAAACACTGCCCAGTCCTGGGCTAACTTCACAATTGTTGCCACGCTTGAGCCCACTGATGCTGCCACTTTGCCAATCCATCTCACTGGTGGTCTTCCTCTTTGTCTCTGACCATCCACCTTACCAAACATGATATCCTTCTCCAGTGATTGGCCCCTCTTGACAATACGTCTGAAGTATGAGAGATGAAGTCTGGTCATCCTGGCCTCCAAGGAGCACTCTGTATAGACACTAGTGATTACAAATTTCAGAGCAGACAAAGTACTAAAGGGACAAACTATTGCTCTTTGTTCACATTCCTTGTCTTAGATTATTATTATTTAATTTAATTTAAAGAATAATTTTTGCTAAAGACCTATCTTGAGCATTCTTGATATATGGAAAAATTTAATTTTTAATAATTGGAATTTTTATCTGTTTCTTAACATTTACCTTGCTAAAGTGTCTTATGAATCATATTGCCATTTTGCTCATTATGATATATTAATTGAGGCCTAACTATTTCTCTGGTAGCGTAGTGGTTACGAATCGGGCTGTGAACCGGAAGGTCAGCAGTTCGAAACTACCAGCTGCTCCGCGGGAGAAAGATGAGGCGATCTGCTCCTGTAAAGATTTACAGCCTCGGAAACCCTATTCAGGGTCGCTATGGGTCGAAACCGACTCGACGGCACTTAACAACAACAACAACTATTTCTCAGATACCTTGTAGGTTCTGGGGAACACAGAGAAATGGAAGCACTCTCTGCTTTCATGGCGCTTACTAACAGGGCATCTGCAATTTTCATTTATATACTTTACCCATTGGGTCACTGGCCTCTTTAATCTCATTGATCACTTCTATACTATGGATACCTCTGGTAGCATAGTGGTTACAAGGCAGGCTACTAACCTCAAGGTCATCAGTTCAAAAGCAGCAGCTGATCTGCAAGAGAAAGATGAGACTCTCTGCTTCCATAAAGATTTATAGCCCTGGAACGCTATACAAGGTCACTATGAGTCAGAATTGACTCCATGGTACACAACCACCGACCACCACCACCATACTATTGATGGTCTTCCATATTCATTCATCTGTCCACTCTTTCATGCATTTATATATTTATTGAGTGCCTAGAATTCATGTAGGACTTCTGAGCAAACATTTTCTATAGTTACTGAAAAAAAAGAGGTCACAGTGGGTCTTTCAAAGGCTTCAATGTTCCACAGAATGCATTTTTTATTAATGGTTCCAACTTAGACATGTTGGAACCAGGAGGTGATGTAGGCTATTGACAATAATAAAATCCAAGTTTGTTGTTTTGAGGATCACGAGGAGTTTAAAATTTGGAAAAATGGTTTTACAGGAAATAAATATCATCAAAGTGAATGCAAGTTATTGAAGATGACTTAAGCAGAATATATTCAAGTTATTAAACTTGGAGATGAGAACTTGTAAGATTTTCTTTGCTTCCAATGTTCCAGTGTCTTTCTCTTCCAGTGTGTTCCAAAGCACAATAAAGACAAAAACCTCAATGGCTAAGGAAAATATTGCCTGACTGTGCTGTAATTCAAAGCAGGTTTTCAAATCTTCCTTCAAAATGTCTTGAATCTCAGAGCTAAAGGACTGACCACAGACTGTGATTGTGAATGCTCCTGCCAGGGTAAGGTCTAGAAATCTAGCACATTTTAGCAAATATTCAATCAAGGCAAATACAACAGAAAGCACACTAATGTTCGACAGCTTCAACCTCACTTAGGCTACCTGAGAACTTGTGCCTATGCATTCTATGAGTCAAAGAGTTCTTCACTGAATGGATTTGTAAATAGAAACCGCACAAAGTGGTTGAATAAATGAACACAATTCTATATTCACTGACAGTTGGGCCTCTTGTCTGAATCTTTGCTTTAGTGTCCTTAATGATCATCCTACAGATCACTCTGCTAGATTAATCTTCCCAAAGCATAGTACTTTTACTGTTCATTTCTGTTCAAAAACTAACCCTCTTATTAATGATGTCAGCAAAGATCCCTCAGCCTGGCATCTAAGGATTGCCACAGCATTCACCTTTGTAAAGTTATCTCCCATTAACCCTGCTCTCAACTCAAGTTGGGCAAGCATTAGTCACCAAAGATATTTTGCTCCTTCATATATCCATGCCTTTTGTTGTACTAGATGTATCACTTAAACTGTTTCTTTCTTCCCTCTTACCATCTCCTTCAGTCAAAATCATCCAGGACCCTCCCACTGCAAACTCTTTCTTACCATCTTAAATGGATATGCTAGCTCCTGTTCTAAAATTCCATAGGACATTGTTAGAGACTTAGGGGATTTCCCATACTTTCTTTATATTAAAAGGTCATCCTCCCTTACCAGAGTCCAAGATCTTTTATAATAAATAATCTTTCTTATACATTTTTGTGTCCTTTACAGTATAGAACATAATACTTTCATATTAATTATTTAAAAGTTTTAATTTTACTTATAAATAATAAGTACCATTTGGTACTTATATAATAATAGATACCATTTGGTCTTTATTAATATAAGAAATATATGCTCATTATAGGAAATTTTGTTGTTGTTGTCAAATGCCACCTAGTTGGTTCCAACTCATAGCAACCCCATATAGGATTTCTGAGTGGGAAAGATAAAATATAGAGACTAAGATGTACAGTCAACTACAATTGTACCATATGTCAGCCATTATTTCTTAACATTTTTATATATCCCTTTTTTATACTTGTTTAATTTTCTATCTTTTCTGTTCTGGAGAATTCTAGTTTTAGCAGGACGATGATGGCAGTTTAATTTTAATTTTTCTCTTTTTCTTCTGGAAAATAATACAAAGAAATAGGAAGACCAAAACACCAATAACAGCAAAAAATCTTTAAAACCTATTTACTCAAAATGTGAAGACAGAAAATAAGAAATTTTCAAAAATTTGAAACAAAATGCTACCTAACAAGAAATACACATTCCTTCTGCAGTTAAGAAGCTTAGTGATGCAAGTGTTGGTTCTCAGAATTATCAAAGATGTCTAATAAATGTTCTTTTAGCTATGAGAGACTTCCACCTGAATGAGAGAAGATGATAATGCTTCTGGTGGAGGCAGGAGTGAAAGTTCAGAGTATGTCTTTGAAGACCAGGAGTGAAGACTCAGAATATATCAGATCTTACAAAGCCTTAGCAAAACATGACTCACAAAAAGGTGAAGTGGGAGAGAGCAAAAGAGAGATTTTGAGATCCCAGAGCTAGTATAGAAGCCCTTTTGAACAAGCTGGTCCATAAAATCTTATAGTTTAGTACATCAGATTATTTTAAATTAAATCATAGGCAATGTATACGAAAATTGCAGAGATAGTTATATGTCTTTTTCAGAGATGGTATACTATTCTTTTGATGAACATTCAGGTAACAAAGAGATCACCTTAATTCAATTCAGACTTGAACTGATATAATACTGGGTTTTAGTATTTGAGGGCTCCTGTGAGAGTCTAAAAATGCCACTCAGCTTGTCAGTCTTTTAATTATTGTTTTTTTAATGGACAGATAACAAGAAGGAAAATGTGGCACCAAATGTTTGTCTTGTTTCCCTTCTTAAAATTATTTTTCTGTTTTGCTTTTGTTTCTGCTTGTTTCATTTTTGACGGGAGAGGTTGGTTTGATACAAGCTGTCTATCATCGTCTGAAAACCACCCAGTTGCCATTGAGTTGACTATGACTCCTGGCAAGTGGTCATCATTGCCTGAAATGGATAGCTATAATATTTTGATTTAAATTGTTTTCTTTCTCCAACATTTATGTTGCTCTTAATTTTTTCCTGAGTACTAACTTTTCATTTGATATTATTTCCCTTCAGCCTGAAGATTTCCTTTATCATTGCTTTGTAGCATGACTTTCCGAGTGGCAAATTGGCTTAGTTTTTTTTTTTTTTTTTAACTGAAAAGGCCCTTGTTTTGTCTTCATTATTGAAGGACGTTTGTGTTGGATGTAGAATCCTAGATTGGCAGTATTTTCTTTCAGTACCGAAAACATGCTGTTCCACTCTCTTCTGATCTCCATAGATTCTGATGAGAATTCAGCCATTTACTGAATTGTTGTTTCCGTTTATAATGAGTCATTTCCCCACTCTTGCTGCTTTCCAGACTTACTTTTTCTATTTGGCTTTAAGCAGTCTGATTTTGATGTGTCTTAGTGTGGCTATTCTTCTTGGTACTCATGGAATGGTCAGCTTATTTCTTTCATCAGATTCGGAAAGTATTTCACTATTACTTGTTCAAAAATTTTTACCCTATTTTTTCTTTCTCCTCCTTTGGGACTCTAATTAAATGCATGTTTATCATTAATTTAATATTATCTAACAGGCTCCGTGGCGCTGTGGGTTAATGCACTAGACTGCAAAGTCAGTTTGAACTGCAAGGTTGGTGGTTTAAGCTCACCAGTAGCTCCTTGGAAATTCTCTACAGGGTTGCTATGGATTGGAACTGACTTGATGGCATTTAACAACAACAACAACAACAACTGGCTTCTGAAAGGAGCCCTGTGTCATTGTGTGCTAGAAGCTGGGCTGCTAACTGTAAGGCTGGCAGTTCAAACCCACTGGCCATTCTACAGAAGAAAGATGAGACTCTCTGCTCCCATAAGCATGTATAGTATCAGAAATGCTACATAGCATCGCTGTGAGTTAGAATCGACAATGTGTTTGAATTAGTGGGCTAATAGGTACCTAAAACTCTTTACTCTACTTTGCGTGCCAATTGGGCTTGAAATACTTGAGATAAATCTTTTGTAATTTTGAATGAAAAACAGAATATGTGTTAGAGGAACAATTAGTCACATCAATATAACAACAAGGAAAGAGATATGTAGGTATATATAAAGGAGTAAGCTTCTCAATGCACCCAATCTCCCAGAGAAAATATTTACTGCAATGATCAGAAACATGAAAGAAAATGCAATTAATAGCATATTAATCAAATTATGTAAACTATGATATGTAATCCATAGTTCCATATGTCCTGTGAGAACATAAATGAAGATTTTTTTCACCACCAGAAATATGATATATAAAAAAGACTAAACATAGTCCTATCTTTTAGAAAGACTCAGACTTATTGACAATAATAAAATCCAAGTTTGTTGTTTTGAGGATCACGAGGAGTTTAAAATTTGGAAAAATGGTTTTACAGGAACTAAATATCATCAAAGTGAATGCAAGTTATTGAAGATGACTTAAGCAGAATATATTCAAGTTATTAAACTTGAAGATGAGAACTTGTAAGACTTCCTTTGCTTCCAATGTTCCAGTGTCTTTCTCTTCCAGTGTGTTCCAAAGCACAATAAAGACAAAAACCTCAATGGCTAAGGAAAATATTGCCTGACAAACTGCTGTTTGAAACTACTAGCTGTTCTGTGGAATAAAGATGAGACTTTCTGCTGCTGTAAAGATTTACAGCATTGGAAACCCTACTCAGGGTCGCTATGGATCAGAACTGACTCCAAGGCACACCACCACCACCACTAATTACAGCATCAATTTGTAAGCATGCTATGCCTCCAATTCCCATATATTCAAATAGTGATATGCTTTTTTCATGAGGAAAATCTCCAGGTAGTGTTGTTTATGTAGAGGAAACTCTGCTAAGAGAAAACCATGTAATGTTCTGTGTCACAGAACTCACATGAACTTCTATTAGGGTTTATGGAAACATTAGATAGCAGTAATGGTTGTACAGCATGATGAGCGCAATTGATGTCACTGATTTGTACATAAAAAAATGTTGAAGTGACATATGTTTGGCTATATATATATATATATACTTGCCACAATTTGAAAAAATCAAAGGGAGATAGGCTAGGCAGTTCCAGTTTTGTTTACTTTAGAATGGAAAGATAAAATAAATGTTTAAAGATGACAACATATTTATGAAAGTAACTGCTTTTTTTTTTTTTTTTTGCTCTTGTTCAGAGCTTTGACTATATATAACTGCATAATTAGAAATTTATTGCTATTTCTCTACATCATATTTTAAATAACCCTTATAATTTTTCTCTTCTGCTTTTAAGTGTTTTAAAAAATCCTGTCACTATTATGGCTTTGTTAATATGTGTTTGGTTAAGGACAGGATATTAATGATTTAAAATATTTGAAGACAGCATTTGAATAGCTCTCATATAATTCTCATATACACAAGTTGATCCTCATGTGGTTTACCTGATGCATTCATATACATGGGGCATAAATCCAAAAATATGTTTGTACTTTTTTGTTAAAAATATTAATTTTAATATTACTAGACTGAATTGGATATAGCGTATAAATAAATAGAAGCTGTCTTCTCCTCCCAATCCATTACTGCTCAATTTCAACTTAAGAATTTCAAGATAAACTAATCAGAAACAATTTTTTCTCAAATCAAGCCAACCATCAAACTCTTTTGAAAAATACATTTTTCTCTTTGTTCTGAGAATAGTTGTTGATCTTTTTTTTGTTGCACTACTTGTGGACAAATGAAAACATATATAGGAAAATGGGAAATCTATTAAATAGAACCATCTCATCTGTATTAAACTTGCAAGTAGGGTTGTGGATCTCCTGAGATGGAGCTCAGCCCTGGAAAATGACTTTCTTTCCTGTCCCTTAGAGTTCTGACCTCTGAAGCTGAGAAGTGCAGCCAACAAGAGAGGAGTTTAGGATCTCTGGAGATCGTCTGGGAAGTGCATTTGTTTCCCTGAAAAACTTAGCAACTTTAGCTCATCTACCTTTTTGTGGTCATTGGTCTGAAGTAGGAAGAAGACTAGGGCTATTTTCTTAAGGCAGCCATGGAGGATAAAATATTTGCTGGTTCTTGTTCAGTCCCCCAGCTGTGGATTGTGACTGCCATTTGATAAAAAATTTAAGGAAGGGAGAATACTTAGGTGTTGTTGTATCCTGATATAGAACTCAGGGGTAAGCAAGCAGGCTTCCTTCTTTGAGTTCTAGATTCCTTGTTTAATCTGTTTCAGAAGTCTTTGTACATTTTTCCTCCAAAATCCAGCATGGGTCCTTTCCTTCTTGCTCAGTTTATGAAATATCAGGAAAGAAACTAATAACTGTAGTTAGCCCTCCCCCTAAAAAAATCTCACTGAGGAATGAAAGCTTTTGTTCGCTATTAACCAAAGCAAGTACAATGGATTTGGGGGCAAAACATATTAGTTTGCTATGATTGCTGCAACAAATTACTACTCTAGTAGCTTAAAATGCAGAAATTTATGTTCTTATAGTTCTGGAGGCTGGAAGTTCAAAATTTAGGTGTCATCAGGCCTACATTTCCCTTTGGAAACACTAGGGGAGAGACCATCTTCTATAGCCTCTTTCAGTTTCTGGTACTAGAGTTGTGGCCACATCGACTAAAACTTTGCCTCTGTGGTCACATGACCTCCTCTTCGTTCTCTGATATGAATACTTGTAATGGCACATAGGACCCACCCAGATAATCTAGGACCCTCTCAAGGGATTGGATGTTTGTTGTTACATGCTGTCAGGTTGGTTCCAAGTCATAGAGACCCTGATGAGGAGTAGCTAGTAAGTTTGAACCACTGACCTTGAGGTTCAAACTGATCTTAATGTCGTTTCAGCCTACCACAAGGGACGGAGAAGTTCATCTATATGGGAGAAAAGCAGAATGTAGAGTGAAGCTATAGCCTAGAAAGTTTGTTTGTAAGTGTGCAAATCCCTAAAATATGAATTTTTGAAGTTCTTATGGAATTCCAGCTGAAGTGCTGGGTTTAATGTATTATGTTTCAGCTGAAGCCTTCTTATGTAGTACATAAAATCTCAATTTAACATTTCCCAATGAACAATTTCTCTGTCTTATTCCTTCAAATTGAGTCATCACTCCTTGCTTAGAAACTGCATCAACATTTCACTCAAGAAATTCAATCCCTAGTGCCGTTTCTAAGGAATGTTTATTGGCTGAGGCTGACTCAACATCCCAAAGGGTTTTAATGCCATTAATAAGCTACCAAATTACATCATTACATTTTGGGAATGTTCTTTTAGGTATTTACACAGGTCCATTAGTCCTGTTCCTATTGTATCCTGGAATTGAAATCCCAGTTCGGTACTAAATTAGGGCATTGAGTCACTCAAGCATTCAATCATTCAGTCTGTCAAGCGTCAAGCATTCATTAGTTGAGAACCCTTGCCACTGTGCTAAACTCTAGGGCTACTAAGATGAGTAAAACCCTAGAATCTCAGAATTCTGGGATGCCTTAGAGATCATCTAGTCCAAAGCCAAACAAACCCTCTGCCATGGAGTTAGTTCTGACTCATAGCAACCATATGTTGTTGTTGTTCTGTACTGTGGAGTGGTTCCGACTCATAACAACCCTGTACAGGGTTTCCAAGGCTGTAAATCTTTATGGGAGCAGAAAGCCTCATCTTTCTCACACAGAGCAGATGGTGGGCTTTAACCACTGACTTTGTGGTTAGCAGTGCTTATCCTACAGAGCCACAGTGCTCCCCAAAGCAAGATGCTGTTGTTATTGTTAAGTGTATAGAGTCGATTCCCACCCATAGCAACTCTGTATAGGGTTTCCGAAGAGCAGCTGGCGAACTTGAACCACCGACCTTGCAGTTCAAACAGCTTGGCAGTCTGGCGCATTAACCCACAGTGCCACACCAAGACTCCAAAGCAAGATGTTGTTGTTGTTAGGTGCCAGCGAGTCGGTTAATGACTCATAGTGACCCTATGCACAACAGAACAAAACACTGCCTGGTCCTGGACCAACCTCACAACTGTTGTCACACTTGAGCCCTTTGATGTTGCTATTTCGCCAATCCATCTTGCTGGGGGTCTTCCTCTTTTTCTCTGACCCACCACCTTACCAAAGCAAGAGAGGCAGGATAAATTCCCATGCTATGCATAGAAAACAACTTCCCTGCTCTGGAGAGAGGTGAGGAGCCAAAATGAACTCTGCGCTGATTTCAGACTCAGACACTTTTATAGCCTCAAAGTGCCAGAGAGATTCTTTTGTAGTTGAGTGCTTCTCAGTGTTATTTGTGTTGCAGTTAATGAGGTCAACCTTGCTGGGAATATGAACAGGTAGTCCAGGGGATCTCAGGAAGTGCTCATTTTCCTTCCTCTCCTACTTATCCACTTGTTGACTGATGTTTCAGACTGCTCTAATAGAAATCCAGGTCATTACAGTGATGTTAAAAAACCTAAAGAACCCTAGAGACACAGAAACTGAAATCTGAAAAGGGTGTTAATGACAGAAGTCTTTCCCTTTTTTGAAAACTGAAGGAAGAGTGACAGCTGAAGGGCATTGGTAATTTGGGGAAAAGGTTACTACCTAGAAGGGAAAATGAAATCTTTTGATGAGGTCACAACTTTGTTCAAAGCCTGTTGTTATTGTTGTTAAATATCACAGAGTTGGTTCCAACCCATAGTGACCCTGTATAAGGTTTTCAAGGAGCGTCTAGTACTTTGAACCACAGATCTTGTGGTTCAAACCGACCTTGCGGTACAGTGCATATCCTACAGGATTGTTGTTGTTGTCAGGTGCCATCGAGTCGGAACCGACTCATAGCGACCCCATGCACAGCAGAACGAAACACTATCTGATCCTGGGCCAACCTTACTATTGCTGCCACACTTGAGTCCATCAATGATGCCACCTGGCCAATCCATCTCGTTAGGGGTCTTCCTCTTTTTCTCTGACCCTCCACCTTACCCAGCATGACATCCTTCTCCAGCGACTGTTTCCTCCGGACAATATGTCCAAAGTAGGAGAGACGAAGCTTAGCCATCCTGGCCTCCAAGGAGCACTCTGGCTGCACTTCTTCCAAAACAGATCTATTGGTTCTTTTGGCAGTCCATGGCATTTTCAGTATTCTCCTCCAACACTACACTCAAAGGCATCAATTCTTCTACGATCTTCCTTATTCACTGTCCAGCTTTCACATCCATATGAGGCTATTGAAAACACAATGGCCTGGGTCAGGCGCACCTTAGTCCTCAAGCTGACATCTCTGCTCTTCAACACTTTAAAAAGTTCCTGTGCAGCAGATTTGCCCAGTGCAATACGTCGTCTGATCTCTTGACTGCTGTTTCCGCGAGTGTTGATAGTTGATCCAAGAAGAATGAAGTCCTTGACAACTTCAATCTTTTCTCCATTGATAAGAATGTTGTTTATTATCCTACAGGATACCCACCAGCAAAACCTACCAGCCCGTTAATGAGAATTACAATTAAACCTGCATTCACGCAGCTAGATACAGATTTTTAACATACTTAAAATCCTCAAAGAGTTGCTCATTAAAATTTTGTGCTAATGTTTATACTGAGAATAAAAGAATGCTTCAAAAAATAGAAATATTCTGCTTTATATAGAGGGAGTTTTGAATACTGCAAATACTCTACAGTAGAAATTTTTACTGGACTTTTAAATGCTCCTCTATATTATCTTTTTCGGAACTAATGGAGGGTAATCTTGTTTTCCCTAATCATCTTTCAAATACAAACTTTCTTCTCTATAGTTCTTTTATTGCCTGAAATGAGAGGGAATACACACATACAGCACACACAAACACATATATACACCATTAAGAAGCAATAATTCAGGGTTTCTGAGCATCTTAATATAGGATATTTTCTTTCAAAACAATGAAATGTATTACATGTGCTTTTTAATGAAAGAGAAAGCAAACACTCTAGAAGATATAGCATCTGCTGGAAATACAATCTAAATTGAAAACTTGTGCAGACATTAAGGAGCAAAAGAGAAAATATAGTGGCAGGAAGTATGGCAAGACGTTAAGGCTAGAAGCAATTTTTAAAAACATCATGCGTGATAGAAAGTGCATAGATGAACTTTTTTTGGAGTAAACTTATCTGAAGATTGACAGCAATGTTTATTTGTTCTAGGCACAATTAATCTTGTATTATATTCCCATTGAGCTTTCAGATCTTAAAAGAGGGAAAGGCCATATTCATTGACTGCCTGAGGATTTGTATTTTTCTTTCAAGAACAGTTATTCTTACCTAAATGACTAAACAACATTAATCCCTTTCAAGGAACTGAGTAGCATTCCTTTCTTTTCCACTTTCATCATCTAAAGAAGTCCTGTGTTTGTTAGATGATATAATGTAGCTCCCTAAGTAACTAATGCCATGCAATCATTTTGATAAGAGAACTTTTGTTTGGCATAAAATCAAACTCCATATTCTTTGTCATTGAGTCAATTCTGATACACATCAACCCTATAGAAGGAAATAGAACTGCCCCGAGGGATTCCCGAGGCTGCAAATCTTTATGGAAGCCGACTGCTATACCTTTCTCCTGTGGAGCAGCTGGTGAGTTTAAAACACTCACATTTTGGTTATCAGTAGAGTGCTTAAGCGCTATGTCACCAACATTCCTTTTTGTTTTACGTAAAGCCCCCCAAAGACAAATCTACTGCCAGCTAGTTGATTCCATCCTATAATGATGTTATATATGGTTTCTAAGATTTTAAATCTTTATGGAAGCAAACAGCCTCATCTTTCTCTAAGGGAATCAGAGGAAAGAGAAAATTGATAAGGAAAGTGCTGTGTTTTACCTAACGACGTATAGGATCAAGTGAGATAAAATTGTATTTAAAATTGCAGAGCACAAAAAGTGCAAGAGGAAATTATGGTGGCTGATTTACTGTGTGGAGTTGCAGTCAAACACAGTATTGTCCACTTCCACAAAGTGAAGATTTTGGGGGAAAGTCCTCTTGTTGTTATTGTTTGCTATTTAGTCAGTTCCAACTCATAGGGACCTACATAGGATTTCCAAGGAGTGGATGATGGGTTTGAACTATCGACCTTGTGGTTAGCAGTCCAGTGCTTATCCTACAGCACCTACCAAGACTCAGTTAGGCAGCCTTTGGTATGGTATAATTTCAAGTAAGTGTCAGAAACTCTAACCCACTTCCCCAGCAATAGAAACTCTGCTTCAAGTTGAAATATTCTCTCAAGAAAGCTTTGGCAAAAAGGCTTGGCGGAGGTAACAAATTAATTTATTTAATGATATTCACTGGAGGGACTTGATGGCACATAACAACAACCATCATATGAGGGAAGGAAACATGGGGCAGATAATGTTTGAAGGCATGTTTTGAGAGCAGGATGGGACATTCTAGACATAATTCATCCTGGGCAGGGCAGCCATTGGCAGTGTTATAGTGGGAGGTCTAGTATCAAGGATACTTGTTGGGAAAAGAAGACAGAGAGAATGGGGTAGAGAAAGTAGGGGGTGTGTGTACACCTAAGCTACACATCGCCTGTGTCAGGGCTTAACTGCTGTCTAATCCTGTACCAGTGACCTCAGTTCATTTATCTCCGAGCATGTCCATTCACCTCATAAATGCACCTTTTGTTTTATGCCCAGCACACAAACATCACGACCCATGTCTGAGAATGTTGGGAATTTTATTAGGTCCATAAAGTTTGAGCTGTGGTCTAGTCCATTGAGGCCAAAATAAATAAATAGAGTATAAGGGTAACAATTTTTTTTTTTTTTTTTAAACCTGGCTTAAAGAAAGAAAAACTACTGAAGCTCTAAAATAACTTTGTCACAGTGGTTTTAGAGGGGATTTCTCCTTACCAACTAAGAATTCTTAAAGAGCAAGCTGTGAAACTAGTCAGAATCCAGCCAACAAAGTCACTTTTCAGATTGCTCTGAGCATATTTTGTTCAGTGGAGTTAGGTTAAGAGGTTAAAGTGATTGACAACTGATTGGCCATAGCCTGAAGTTAACAGGGTAAAAAGTAAATTGCCTGGATTCTTAAGAGAGTGTTTGGGAACAGATAGTGGCGATATGACTAGTTAATATTTACAATGTGATATATTTTACTAATGAACTTTTATCTACTTTTCTAAGGTTCAAATTTCAAATCATTCAAACTGACAATGTTGGTGTGCCATGACAATAATCTTAATGATATTTATTGTTAAATATAATAATGTTTTGCATGCTTTCTATGTTCCAGGCACTGTTCTAAGTGCTTGAAATGCATAAACTAATTTAATTCTCTTCATGTGAACAGTAAATATTGGTATTATCCTCCATTTTACAAATGAGAAAACTAAGGCATATCAGTTATATAACTTTCCTTAGATGATGCAGCAAGTAATTTAAGACTCTGGGCTATATCAAGGATATATACATATATTTTTTCAAGTTTTTATTGTGATTTGAGTGATAGTTCACATGGGAGAACATTGGTTTTACACTCATCCTACCGTATTTCATTTTATTACAATGATTACAATCCCCTCCAGCATCACCGTTCAACAGTATTTGCTCCTATTCCCTCTGTTGTTTTTGTTTTTTTTTTGTTGCTGTTTTGTTTTGTTTTGGTTGTACACAAAAGCACTCAGGAATATATAATCATTTAAACAACCAAAGGACACATTTTGCAAGCCTGCCTCCTGGCAACCAGCACACAGTCTTTCTCTTTCCATGAGTCAGTCAGTCTAGAGTTCTTAGCTACTCCCTGTTTCCATTGCCTGATCTCTGCCTCCATCTCTGGTGTCACTGCTTCTCTGGATAGGGTCCCACATTCCACTCATGCTCTTCTACCTTGATGGTCCTGGGTCCTCTGTCTTTGGAATTTAAGGTTAACAACTCCCCATAAAGGATATATTTAGCTCTTAGCTTATATGGCCATAGACAGCTTACATATAATTTTCTTACTGACTCCTTGCTTCTAACTCCAGTGTATTGTTCACTAGCATCATTATCAATAACATTTTGGGGTATGTGCTTGGTATACTAAAAAACCAAACTTCTTGCCACTGAGTCAATTCTGATTCATTGAGACCTTATAGGATAGGGAAGAACTACTCCATTGGGTGTCTAAGAATATAAATCTTTATGGAAGCAGGCTGCCACATCCATCTTCATCCCATGGAATGACTAGTGGCTTTGAACTGCTGGAATTTCAGTGAGCAATTGAATTCTTATGCAGTTAATTAATAGTGGACAATATTGTAATGTTAGTAGGAAAAGAAAGATACAGAGCAAAAGTAGAATATGATGCTGCTTAGGTGAAATTTCCACCATCTTTCTGTCAATTTGGTGGCTTGTGTGTTACTATAATTCTGGAAGCTATGCTACCAATATTTTAAATACCAGCAGGGTCACCACTGGTGGACAGGTTTTAGTGGAACCTCCAGACTAAGACAGACTCAAAAGAAAGGATTTTCTATCTACTTCTGAAAATTATAAATTATAACAGAACATTGTCCCACCCACTTGTTTTTGGACACATCATTAGGAGGGACCAATTCCTGGAGGAGAACATCATGGTTGATGAAGCAGAGGATAAATGAGTGTCTGGAAAACCAAAGTGAGATGGATGTTGGCATATTAGCCACCGTGGACTCAGGCATGCCGGGAATCCTGAGGATGTCACAAAGTTTTTCTGTTATATATAAGGTTGCTTTGAGTCAGAGTCAATTCAATATCAACTATCTTTCTATCTGAAATTTAAACATTCATGTGTAAAATACCATATAATGTTTGTAGAGTAGGTACATGTCTGTAAAACATTCAGCAACCTCAAAAGAATGGAGCTTCCAGGTCAGGAAGGAGGGAAATGGGAAGAGGTAGTTAGTTAATCAACAGTTGTGAATTTTGAGTGACATATCTCACTTTAGTATTTCCTAAAATTCTAAAAAACTGATTAAGAAATGCTCATGTAAGACATTGATCTTTATATTACAGAGGCTTCCATTCTAGCCGGAGAGTCAGGACATGAAGATAAGGAGAGAACCAATAACATAGACTTGTTCAGGGTGTCAATTAGTGTTGTAACATGTAAAGCTCTTAGGGTTTCAGAGAAGTCATTTAAGGTCAGGAGAACTGACCTTAAATGAGGGATAACCCAATCAAGTGGAGAAGAGGAAATCCCAGGCAGGAATGTGGACAAAAGCCTAGTGTGAGGGCAAAACCAGACAGCTGAGTTCACAGGAGGCTGAATGTTCAAGTAAGATAACGTACGTAACACATTGGTAAGAACCTGGTTTACTACAGAATAATTGTCAATACTGAACAACAAAATAGACATTACCAGCCTCTGTGACCATTATATCCTTGATTCCTGGCGTGGCACTGTTGACTAAGCACTGGACTGCTAACCACTAGGGTGACAGATCAAAGCCACTAGCCACTCCTTGGGAACTTACATAGGTTCCTATGAGTCAGAAACGACAGCATTTAACAACAACGAGAGCTCTGGCAGTGCAGTGGTTAAAGCACTCAACTGCTGACATAAAGATCTGAAGTTTGAAACCACTAGCTGTTCTGTGGGGAAAAAAATGAGACAGTCCTTAAAGATTTGTTGTTGTTAAGTGCTGTCGAGTCAGTTCTGACTCATAGCTACCCTATGTGCAACAGAACAAAACATAGTCCGGTCCTGCACCATTCTCATAATTGCTGTTACACTTGAGCCCATTGTTGTTGCCACTGTGCCAATCCATCTCACTGGGGAATTGCCCTCTTTTTCACTGACCCTCCACTTTAGCAAACGTGATATCCTTTTCCAGGGACAGGGCCTTCCTAATAATATATCTGAAGTATGAGAGATGAAGTCTGACCAACTTGTCTTCTAAGGATCATTCTGGTTGTGCTTCTTCCAAGACAGAAATGTGCATTCTTCTAGAAGTCCATGTACCTTTAATATTCTTCTCCAACACCATAACTCAAATGCATCAGTTCTCCTATGGTCTTCTTTATTTATTGTCTAACTTTCACATGCATATGAAGCTAATGAAAATATGGCTTGGGTCAGGCATACTTTAGTTCTCAAAGTGACATCTTTGCTCTTGAATACTTTAAAGAGATTTTGTGCAGCAGATTTGCCTAATGCAATACTTCCTTTAATTTCTTGACTGCTGCTTCCATGCATGTTGATAGTGGATCCAAATAAAATGAAGTCTTTCACAGCATCAATCTTTTCTCCATCTATCATGTTTTTATTTATTGGTCCAGTGTTAAGGATTTTGTTTTTTTAATGTTGAGGTGCAACCCACACTGAAGGCTGTGCTCATTGATCTTCATAATTAATTATGTTAAGTCTTCTTCGCTTTCAGCAAGCAAGGCTGTATCATCTGTATATTATAGGTTGTTATTGAGCCTTCCTCCAATCCAGATGCCATGTTCTTTTTCAAATACAGTTTCTTAGATTATTTGCTCAGTGTACAGATTGAATAAGCATACAACCCTGATGCAGACCTTTCCTGATTTTAAATCATTCAGTGTCCCTTTGTTCTGTTTGGACAACTGCCTCTTGGTTTATGTACAGGTTCCTCATGAGCACAATTAAGTGTTCTGGAATACTCATTCTCAGCACTGTTGTCCATAGCTTGTCATGATCCACAAAGTTAAAAGCCTTTGCATAGTCAATAAAGCACAGGTAAACGTCTTTCTGGTAGTCTCTGCTTTCAGTCAAGCTCTGTTTGATGTCAGCAATGATATTCCTCAAGCCATGTCCTCTCCTAACTCCAGCTTGAGCATTTGGCAGTTCCCTGTTGTTGTACTGTTGCTGTCATTTTAAAATTATCTTTAGCAAAATTTTGCTTGCATGTGATATTAATGATATCGTCCTATGGCTGGGATGGGTAACCTCTCTTTGGAATGGGCACAAATATGGATCTTTTCTAACAGTAGGCCAGGTCTTCCAAATTTCTTGGCATAGATGACTGAGTGCCTCCAGTGCTGCATCAGTTTGTTGAAAGATTTCAATTTGTATTCTGTCAATTCCTGGAGCCTTGCTCCTTACCAATGCCTTTGGTGCACATTGAACTTCCTTCAGTATCTTTGACCCTTGATCATATTCTACTTCTTGAAATGTTTGAACATCGACCATTTCTTTTTGCACTTTGACTCTGTATATTCTCTCTATCTTCTTTGCATACTTACTGCCTTATTCAATATTTTGTCCAAAGAATCCTCAGTTCTTCCAGCTTAAGAAATGTTGAATGTGTTCTTCCCTTTTTGTTTTCTAACTCCAGATCTTTCAACATTTCATTATAATATTTGACTTTGTTTTTTTCAAGTTGCCCTTTGAAATTTTCTATTCAGCTCTTTAACCTCCTCGTTGCTTCTATTTGCTTTAACACCTCTATATGGGAGAACAACTTTCAGAGTCTCTTCTGACATCCACTTTGGTCTTTTTTTTCTTCCTTGTCTCTTAATGATCTTTTGTTTCCTTCTTGTGTAATGTTCTTGATGTCATACCACAACTCTTTTGTATTTTGGTCATTAGTGTCTAATGCATCAAATCTGTTCTTCAGATGATCTGTAAATTTAGGTAGAATATGCTCAAGGTCATACTTTGGCTCTCATGGCCTTGTTTTACTCTTCTTCAGCTTCGCCCTGAACTTGCACATGAGCAATTGATGGTCTGTTCCAGTCAATACCTGGCCTTGTTTGGCTAATAATATGGAGGTTTTCCACTGTATCTTCCCAAAGATGTAATTGGTTTGATTCCTGTGTATTACATCTTTTGAGGTCCATATATATTGTCGTTGGCCTTGCAAAAATCTATCATGCTGTCTCCAGCATCATTTCTACAACTAAGTCCATATTTTCCAAATACTGACCCTTCTTCTTTGTTTCCAAGTTTTACATTCCAATCACCAGTAATTACCAATACATCTTGATTTCAAGTTTGATCAATTTCAGACTGAAGAAGTTGTTGTTGTTGTGGTTGTTGGTGGTGTACTGTGGAGTCTGTTCTGACTCATAGAGACCCTGCATAGGGTTTCTGAGGCTGTAATTCTTTACGGGAGCAGAACAATTTCATCTTCTTTGGCATTAGTGGTTAGTGCATAAATATGAATAATAGTGATATTGACTGGTCTGCAAAGGATGCGTATGGATATGATCCTTTCACAGATGTACTTCAAGATAGATCTTTAAATGCTCTTTTTGATAATGAATGGGAAGCCATTTATCTTCAGTTTGTCATTCTGCCATAGTAAACCATGTGATTGTCATATTTAAAATGGCCAATTTCAGCATTCTATTTCACTTTTGAAAATTTCCAATTTTCGTAGATTCATACTTCATACATTCCATGTTCCCATTATTAATGGATGTTTTCATCCATTTTCTCTCATTTTGAGTTGTGCCCCATCAACAAATGAAAGTCACATATGCATCATCGTGGTCAACTCTATTTTGAGGAGGCAGCTCTTCCCCAGTCATATTTTGAATGCCTTCCAGCCTAGGGGCTCAGTTTCTGGTACAATATCTGACAATATTCTGGTGGTATTCATCATGTTTCAATATGAAAAAATCCTGGTGCTATCTGACACTTCACTGCTATTCATAAGGTTTTCAGTGGCTAAACATTCAGAAGTAGTCTGCCTCTCCTTACTCCCAATCTGTCTTTGTCTTGAAGCTCAGCTGAAATCTGTGCACCATGGGTAACTCTGCCAGCATTCAAACGATCAGTGGCATGGCCTTCAGCATCACAGCAGCATATAAGCCACCACAGTGTAATAAACTGACAGACAAGTGATTTATAGCCTCAGAAACCCTATGGAACAGTTAGACTCTGTCCTATAGAGTTGCTGTGAATTTGAATCTATGCCACGGCATTGGGTTTGTTTTTGTTTTTTATGTCTACATCCATCTGATTTTCGTACTCCCAGGGTTTATTGTTGAGAGTTACAGTGAGGGCATGTCTCCCTTTATTTGGAAGTTTAGAGGATGCCTAAGTATTTGCTGAGTCTTTTTTCACAGATATAAACTCCTATTCTCAGACTCATTATGAGGAGGGTCATTGTGCCTTTCTAGAAGATTGTTTCTTTGTTTTATCCTTAGAGTCAGCCAAAAAGTGGTATGAGAAAACTCACAGTGTAAAGTTTAGAAAAGTAATTTTTCAATTTCCACTCATTCTTTGAGTTCCAACTATGTGCTCTCTAAGACCTTCAGAAGAATGAAGGCAAATGTACAACCAAAGCATGGGCCACAAGAAAAGTCCAAAGGGAAGTAATGTTTAAGTTTTGTGAGAGTTGAGAAGAAGGACAATTATAGTTTCCTAAGTGAGCTTTGAAAAACTTAGTTCTTGATTATCTCTTGGTTTTCTAATTGAGTTCATAGTTGGTTTTCACAACTGCTGGAGCATATTTCTCTGAGTTAGCATAGGAATTTTGGTGTCAGAACACAGACTGAAAAATTATCTCATCCTATACATGTGGTGTGATCATGTGGGCCTTTTACATCCAGGCCTTTGAAAAAGAAAATGAGACATTTTCATGGATGTTGCAAGCAGGCAGTAGTGGAAACAACCCATACCTTGTTCCCATCCTTCAACACACACTTTAGTCTCTTCCTAGTCTCAAATCTCAGTTCCACAGTCTGGATGTTTCCACTTAGGATAAATGTGGCTGGTGATAGATTGTGATATGAAGGTCTTTGAATGAATTAAAACTTGATGTTTCTGGGTGCTTTCTAGTCTGTGATTTGTTCATTTTCTTCCCATCCTTGGTGGGGTTCCGAATATCTCCTAGACAGTTCATTGGTTTGTTATGAGGATTAAGTGAGTGAAGATATTGAGAATTCTTAGAAAAGTGTTTGCCACTATTATTTTGTGCATGTGTGTATACATGCACAAGGGCAGCACATGGGTAGAATCTTAGAGAGTGATTTCTAGACTGTAATGAACTCAAGTTAGTGTTCGTACAGCTTGTGCTCTTGCTTCCTCATTCTCTTTTATTGTCATTGCAAATGCGTTTGCATGAAGTTCATATATTATTTTAGGTATTACTTTGTTAGGTAATTCTAGCAGCGTTGATTTCTTCATCTTAAAGACATTATGAGTATTGCTATTTCTTTGAGTCACACTGAACAGTTATGATGTAAAACTTGGTTTGTTGCACCACGAGCAGTGTAGTGGGTAAAAGATGAGCATAAGAATCTAAGCAGGATGAACAAAGGGTGTGTCTAAGGTTGGGATCACCTGAGAAGTTTGAGTAAATTTGAAACAGAACAAGCATACCACTGTGCATTGAGTCCTAGATTCTGGGAGAGCAGAGGCCTCTTCAGGAATGGCCCTGGTCTAGCAGCTGTGGGGTTTAGGACACACAGAAGACTCAACCTAACCCTGAAGTCTGGATGGTTTCTGATATTCTAGACTCTAGTTCCATTTCCATCTGGGCTTGTCTCAAATGTGGTACGCTATATGGCTGTTGGAACAATAGACTTCTTTGAGAATACATGTTTGTGAATTCTTTGCATACAAAATCATTTATTTTTCACTTTTATATTCCTAGCACTTTGAATAGCAACTAGAATACAGATGCTGTTGTAAAGTGACGTAGAGTCGGTTCTGACTTGTAGTAACCCTGTATAGTGTTTCTAAGATGTGGCTGTAGTTAGCAGTTCAGTGTTTATCCTACAGCGCCGTACCAGAAATACAGTAGATCACAAAAAATATTGCCTGAAGACTGTTACTCAGGCTGCAGTGCTTGGGGAGTGGGTTGGAGTGAGTGGAAACAAAGGCAAAAAAGGAAGATGTGGCTATTAGCCAGAATACAAGGTCTTGAGTGGTCATGGTGGGGATATGTGGGTACCAGAAATGAACAAAGAATGTCTGAGTTATATTGTAGATCCATGTTTCCTAATAGGGTCTGTAGATATATTCTCAGGGGTTCAGTAAATTCTCCCTAAGATTTCAAAAGTGCTTAATTTTCATTCTGATCATTTGGATGAACCACATTTTAACCAAACCTTGTCATGTGACTTAGGTACTTGTGTTGTCTTTATATTTGCGGTTGAATGTTGGCACCATGTAATAACCAAAATGACAGCATTTAAATTTCAATATTGCAGTAAGCATGTATGACTGCCATTAGGTTGGCCCCTCCTAATGCCAAAGTCACAATAACCATTCTTCACACCCTGGTATTCTGTAGAAGATTGTTTATTCAGAAATCTAAACATTGGAAGTACCCAAAGAACAAAATTGTCTGAAATGATTTTAAAATATAATTAAAACCCAAAATAACACCACATAGTTTTCTCTATGGAAATAAAGAATTATTTGCTCTAGTGTTTATTCTAGCGAATGGCCTAGGCAGAGGCAGCTGGAGGCAGGAAGAAGGTACAAATGTCCATAATGGTTTAAGTGGAATCACAGCATCTCTCTTTAAGAAGATTGGGTTGATGTGGTTCTGAGTTGTTCATGCGTTGGCAAGTAACAAGATACAGTATTAAATTGTTATTGTTGTTAAGCATCATCAAGTCGGTTCTGACTCATAGTGACCCATTATAGGGCTTCTGAGGAGTGACTGGTGGTTTTGAACTACTGATCTTACAGTTAAGAGTGCTAAAGTTTGGAAATTATTTTAGATATTCAATTTCTTAATCTAACTAATGAAAATAGAAGCCAAAAGGATGTGCTCACAAAATATTGGGAACTAGTAAGTGTTTTCTTCATTCTTCTCTAGAAATCTCAGGAATTCTAGAATAGGTCAACGTATGATCCAAGTGTGCATGTAAAATCATTTTGTCAGTGTCAAAGACAAAATTTCTTGCTTGAAGTGAAATTTGTACGTGAAAGGAACTTTGTTTGTGTAAGAAAGTTCTTGAATTGTTTAATATATGGACACTTAGATTGGATACCCAAGAAAGCTGAATGATGTGGCAGAGTTATGTACTACTTTAGCTACTGAGAGTTAATGAGAAGAGACAAAAAAGGTGAGTTTAATGTGTAAATGATGCAACTGTACCAAATGATGTCATATTTCACTATGAGAGAAAATATTTGCAGTTGCTGAAATAGAGAAAAAAGCTTGAAGAATTGAAACGTGTCCATAACAGCATAGATATGCTGGGCTCAGTGACATCACTCAACATCAGTCATCACATAGAGTCTCACTATGAACAGTGTTTTTTGGCAAATTTATTAACGTTATCTGGTTCATTCTATTCGAGTTGTTAATATGCCAAAATATAATCCAGGTGGGCACTTATTTTTGACTCTCTTATTTATTGCTGTCTTCCTAGCACCTCTGATGGTGACTGACATGAAATATATAGTAAAATTATTTTAAGAATGAATAAATTTGAACTTTATTAGCTTTGTATTTTGTTATGGTTAATTTGTAGATTTATCTTAGTTTTATGATTGCATAGGGAAACTCAATACGGAGACACTCTGAGTTGGAACTGACTCGATGACACTTAACAACGACACAGACTTAATACATAAGGACTTTAATTCTATGTTGTGTATATTTAATTGAGGTTAAAAAATAACTAAATTAGCAGTAAGAAATTTGTTCAGCAGTTAATGCACTCAGTTCCTAACTGAAAGGTTAGATGTTTGAGTCCACACAAAGAAGTCTCAGAAGAAAGGCCTGGTGATCTATCAGCTATTGAAAACACAGTTCTACTCTGACATATACGGAATCACCATGAGTTGGAAATGTCTTGATGTCAACGGACTATACCTATTTCCAGTTTTTAAAATGCTGTAATAAAATGTTGTTGTTGTTGTTGTTAAATGCTGTCGCAGCGTCAGTTCCTACCCATAGCGATCGTGTATAGGGTTTCCAAGGAGCAGCCGATGAACTTGAACCACCAACCTTGCAATCCAGCGCATTAGCCCACAAGAGTAATCAGATGACAAACTCTGTGCTTTACTGTGTTTTACTTTTGAAGGGAAGTACAAAACAGAATAGAAAAAGGAGAGATATTGAAAATGAAACCTAGTTTATTAGTGTCAGGAATTGCCAGGGGAGTGATACCATTGATACAATGGAGGAACTGGAGGTGGAAACATGGGGATAGCAAGAGGATGCATTTGAGGGGACTGAAGAAACAACTGTCTTGGAATTCACAGATGTTTTGTTGCTCCAGTTTTGTGTTTTTTTGTTAAGCAGTTCTGCTGAATGGATTGACATTTGAGAAATAAAAAGCTCAACACAAAGATCTTTAGTAACCATTTTACATCGATAATGCCATTCATTAACCCTTGTTGTTAAGTGCTGTCGAGTCGACTCCAACCCATAGCGACTCTGTATAAGGCTTCCAAGAAGCAGCTGCTGAGCTTGAACGACTGACCTTGCAGTTCAAACAATTTTGCAATCTGGCGCATTAACCCACAGCGTCACACCTTTTCCTTCACAAAGGCCTTTCTTCTTAGAACATTGCCTAAGTTACTGCTGCACATCCTGTTCTTTCTCACATTGTTGTTGTTGTTAGGTGCCATCGAGTCAGTACCGACCCATAGCAACCCTATGCACAGCAGAATGAAACACTGCTCGATCCTGGGCCAACCTCACTACTGTCACGGCACTTGAATCCATCGATGTAATCTCTCACATTAAACTCGTGTTTTCTCATGTGCACATTCCAGTCAGGGCTCTACTTTTATTCATCCTCTCCCTCTCAGAATAAAGAAAGAACAGGAAAAGAAGTGATTAGCCTATTAAGACAGAATTCCATATAGTTGTTGCTAACATTATAAGCCAATGCTAGGTACAGAATCACGAGTCTTTCTTTGAACAACATTCTATTCTGTCCATGTGCTTAGCAATTAATTGTCACCTTTCCCTGTATTGTCTTATAACCACAGACTTCATTCTGTACGTAAAGAATACTCTTCATGTGGTCAGAAGTTAAAAGTGTAAAAGTGTACTGTCTGTCAAAAAAACTCAATTAAAAAAAATCTTAAGTATGCACTGAATACATAAAATACCAAATACCAAATAATCATTGAATAAGTGCGACATCCTTGAGGTTTTATTCCTGGCAGGAAGATATGTAAATTAAATCAACATGGGTCCTGCAATCTTCTTTTGAGAAACCTGTGCATTCCTTTCCTGTCACAATGACTAGAAAAGGCACTTTATATTCGACATCTCAAATACAGCCTTGGGTTTATAAATGCTAGCATTTCCATCTGCTTAAACGAGAGTGGACTCAGAAGGCTGGGAGGAGTATTATTTTTCATTTCCACCATTGAAAAGAATTAGCTTTCCAGAAGAACTTTTGTTCCTATAATAAACTTAACTAGACCTACTTATTCACTAAAAAAAAAAAATCTTTGGAAAAGCCAAGAATCTGTCAACCCCATAGCAGTGGTTGACCAAACTCTGGCACTGAATGCTTGTAAGATTTCTGCAGGATGAGAGGACTTTCTTAGTGGAGACATATTATAAGGAAGCAAAATTCAGGAGAAGGGATCTGAGCCTGACTGTACTGCTAATTTGCCCTGCAGTCAGGAAAGAATCATTCAATCTCTGAATAAAATTTACTAGTTAGGATACTTTAAAAGCAAAACTAGCCCCTCCCTCAACAAAAGGAAGTGGGGATTGATTGTCTCACAATTAAAATGGCTTCAGAAAAGGATTTGCTTAATTTATGTTACATGAGTGTTTCTGACAGTCGGGTGTGAATTAACTTTAAAAATTTGTACTAGATGTTAAATGGATTTGTAAACTTGGTATATAGGGAACTTCTGTGTTGAATCCTTTGGTAAAATGACTAGCAGGACTGGATTCTTATTATGTAACATCATGTTTTTGTATGTTGGTTTAATCCAGTGAGGCTCCTGGACCAGGAGAACAAGGAGATGGCGGTTTAATAGTGGAGAGAACAGATGATTTAGAGGTTGTTCCACTTGGGCTCAAATTGTACTCCACCCACTTACTAGCATCGTGACCTTAGAGAAGAGAACCTGACTTTATTCACTTAGCTTTAAAATGAGGGAAACCATAGAATGTTCAGAGAATAAGCACTCAACCTCAAGATTGGTTCGAATAGCAAGGTCTGTGGTTTAAACTCACTGGCCACTCCTTGGAAACCCTATACAGGGTCACTATGAATCGAAACTGTCTTGACAGTACTTTACAACAACAGCAACACAGAAAATTCAGAGAGTTGATGCTGGAACATTAAATGAATTGATGTGAGTCAAGTGCCAGCATACTTTCTTGTCCCAAGGAGGACATCTCCACAAGAGGACAACTATTAATTATCCTTTCATCACACTGCCCAACCCCTCATTCAGTGCCATTCAGTTACATTTTACCTTCTTTCTAGACTGGTCAGTGAAGTAATAGAGACCCAAGATAACAGCTAATTTCTCCCCTTCAGAAGTCTGTACAGGGTTTAAATAGCTGTTCTGCTTTGCTTATGAATCCTTCAGGTGATTTCTGTTTTATTTATCCATCATAAGTGATTTTCATACTAGGGTCACCTCATGGCGCATGATGGCTGCTATGACTCCAACTATCATGTCTCCATTCCAAAAAAAAAATGAAAAAAGGGGGGTGGGCAAAAGGCATCTTTCTATTGTCTTTCTTTCTACACAGCATAAAAGTAGTTTCATTCTTTCATCTTACCACACATTGAACAGAACTTAGGTTGTAGGTAATGGACATTTCTATTATCTTGGAAGAAGGGGGAATGGATTATGGAGATGACCTGCTGTCATTTCACAGCTCTGTGTTGATTGTGATCTCAGTTATAACTCAGAAGTATAGATGTTTCCCACTGTAAACCCATACCAAGAGTTTCTTCTTTTCTGGACATGATCATAGTCTGCAAAACCTGCTGCTCTTCTCGAATGTCATTGGCTGGAAGGTAGGCTGCAAGATGGTTCTATTGTAGATCATACACCTGTGTTGCTTTCTGTTTTTTGTTTTTTTTTAACTTTCCATCTTAGTCAGGTGAAGGAATGTATTGCCCAGTATCCTTTCCCCCTCTTTTCTCTTAAGGTTACTTCCTCTTTTATGGGGAACAGCTTTCTCCTCCACTGTAAGTGGTTCAGGAGGTGGAGGTGGGGAGCAGCTGTGATTCAAAGTATTATGCCTCTCTGTCCACTGCCGTGTATAATCGTAATGCCTTCTGACCACATGGTTGACCCAGATATAGACATCTCAGAGGACTTTGCAGGGATTTATGAAGAAAAAAGCTCTTCCTTGCACCTGGGGCACTAACCTGGAATCACACACACACACAATGTAAAGGAACAGAAGAGAATGTGGCCAATAGACAGAAGAAGGCAGAGAATAAGAGGATGAATTCTGATGGTATTTCTTGAGTCTTTTGGGGTTCTCGTAGCTCACGATACTCCTAATACATCAGTTTTATAAGCCAATTAAGTCTTTCTTTTAAGTAAACCTGAAATGGGTTTCTGACATTCCAAATGAGAGAAATATGACATCAAATATGCTTCTCATTCAAAATCCATGAGAAATACTCTCAGGCCTAACTGTGATCTGGATTGCTAAATTAGAGAAGGTTGATAGATTTTAAAACTAAGATTTTCCTCAAAACAGTAAAAAGCAAAATCATTTGTATATGTACTAAGTAAATTTACATTTTTAAAATGTAAATATTGCAGAAAGGTTAGGAGTATGGAGATTGGAACCAGAGTGCTTGGTTACAAATCTTGTCCCTGCCTCAAGCTAACTATGATTTTGACAATTAATCTGTCAGTATTTCAGAGCAATGGTAACCAAATATACCTCACAGGATTGTTCTGAGGATTACATGAATCAATGGTCTAAAAGCATTTACCATAGTGCCTGCCCCATAACAGGCATTTTAGAGGTGTACTGCTATTCTGTGTCCTTTTGTAAATTATTAACAATTTTTCTTTTGGGAATGAAAGTACACCAGTTTGAATTAATTTTATTTCTTTTTTTCTTGGCAAAAAAATTGAACATTTCATAGACTACCTACTCAATAACCTATTGAAAAGAAAATTTCAAAGGGCAGATTGAGAAGACAAAGTCAATTATTATAATGAAATGTGCAAAGTTCTGGAGTTAGAAAACCAAAAGGGAAGAACATGCTCAGCATTTCTCAAGCTGAAAGAATGAAAGAAAAATTCAAGCCTTGAGTTGAAATATTGAAGGATTCTGTGAGCAAACTGGAATCCTAGTGTGGTGCTATGAGTTAATGTGCTGGACTGCAAAGTCAGTTTGAACTTCAAGCTCAATGGTTCAAGCTCACCAGATGCTCTTTAGAAACTCTATACAGGTTGCTATGCCTCGGGACCAACTTGATGGCACTTAACAACAATAACAACAACATGAGCAAAATAATGCAGGAAGCATAAAAGAAAATGGAAGGAATACACAGAGTCAGTGTACCAAAAATAAATAGTCAATGTTCAACCCTTTGAAGAGATAGCATATGATCAAAAGCCAATGGTGGAATGCCAAGGTACACTGAAGGCATTGGCAAAGAACAAAGCTCTGGGGATTGATGGAATATAAATTGAAATCTTGCAGCAAATTGATGCAACTGTGGAGGCATTCACCCATCTATGCCAAGAAATTTGGAAGACAGCTACCTGGCCAACTGATTGGAAGAGAACCATGTTTGTGCCCATTCCAAAGAGAGGTAACCCAGCAGAATGCAGACATTATCAGACAATACCATTAATATCACTTGCAAGTAAAATTTTGCTAATGATAATTTTAAAAATGGCTGTGGCAGCACATTGACAGAAAAATGCCAAATTCAGACAAGGAAGGATGTTAAATGAGGAATATCAATGCTGACATCAGAAGTCTCTTGGTAAAAGCAGAGAATACCAGGAAGATGTTTACCTTTGCTTTATTGACTATGCAAAGGTTTTCAACTATGTAAATTATTGCAAGCTGTGGACAACATTGCGGAGAATTAGTATTCCAGAACTCTTAATTATGCTCATGAGAAACCTGTGTAAGACCAAGGGGCAGTTGTTCGAATAGAATACGAGAACAGTGAATGGTTTACTATTAGAGAAGGTGTTGCCCAAGATTATATTCTTTCACCATACTTATGTAATCTGCATGCTAAGCAAATAATCTGAGAAACTGTATTTTATAAAGAAAAATATGACACCAGGAAAGGAGAAAATCTTGTTAACAACCTGTGATATGCAGATGATACAACATTGCTTGCTGAAAGGGAAGTGGACTTAAAATACTGATAAAGATCAAAGACCACAGCCTTTGGTATGGGTTGCAACTCAATGAAAAGAAAAGAAAAATCCTTACTACTGGACTAATACATAACATCTATATAAATGAAGAAAACTTTGAAGTTGTCAAATACTTCATTTTACTTAGACCAACCATCAATACTCATGGAAGCAGCAGTCAAGAAATCAAATAATGTATTGCGTTTACACAAATCTGCTACACAAGACCTCTTAAAAGTGTTCAAGGAGAAAGACACCAGTTTGAAGACTATGGTGTGCCTAACCCCAGCCATGGTATTTTCAATAGCCTCATATGCATGTGAAAGTCAGACAGTGAGTAAGGAAGACCATAGAAGAATTGATGCATTTGAGTTATGATGTTGAAGGAGAATATTAAAAGTACCATGGACTGCCAGTAGAACGAACACATCTGTGTTAAAAGAAGTAACGACCAAAATGCTCCTTAGAAGCCAGGATAGTCAGACTTCATCCCTCATACTTTGGACATATTATCAGGAATGACCAGTCCTTGGAGAAGGACATCATGCTTAGTAAATGTAGCGTCAGTATAAAAGAAGAAAACCCCAATGAGATGGATTGGCAAAGTGGCAGCAGTAGTGAGTTGTCCCAGGACTGGGGAGTGTTTTGTTTTATTGTGAATAGGGCTGCTATGAGTCAGTACCAACTTGATGGCACCTAACAATAACAACAATAATTTATAAACTTGAAATTGTCAGATTTTTATAGACTGAGGTTTTAAAACAATGTAAATCTATACACTTTAAGTTAAACTATAGCACATTTTCTCCCACAGTTATTTGCTACACAATTCTACATGTAGATCCAGTACTATGCATGTGACTTTGGTGAACTGTCTATTGGATCACTGCTACTACCTTTTCTCTCAATAATACTTTTTGGCAAGATTCTTTGGTAAGCTGGGCTCAGAAGTATTATATGTCTTACCTGGAATCAAATGCTGTTTACTCCACACGGTTTTCAGTAGCTGATTTTTGGAAGTAAATCTCCGGTCTTTATTTCTAGTCTGCCTTTATCTGGAAGCCCAGCATTATAGCAACACATAAGCCTCCACTGACAGTTTGTGCCTATGTAAGAGGCGCATTGGTGGGACTCAAACTCAAATCTCCCACAGCGAAGGCATAAATTCTGCTGCTGAGCCGCCACTGGCCCCACACCATCTAGGTTAGCATTATTAGTAAAGTAATTCCTTTTTCTCCAACAAGTGAGTCTTATAATAGTCTCAAGACTAATTGTATTCAATTACTAATAACATTTTTCTGTTTTGATTCCTCTGTATATATGCTTTCTTCCAAAGCTAAGACCCAGAATATATTATAGCCCCAGATGACTATAGAGAGCCTTTTGACTACTTGCTTTATTTTACAGATGAGGAAGCAGAATCTCAGACAGGAAGAGAATGCCCAAGGCACTGCAGCCACTAGCTACATCAGCTTGATGATCCGAAAAACTCAGCTTCTGGAAAAGGTCAGCAGCCATTATTATTTAAAGCAGGGAGGTGGCTTAATTAATTAAACTCTGTGAATTGACTTGTTAGATATTATCATCATTTACAAAGCCTCCTAAATCAGTAAGTGCAAGAGACAGCCAGGAATTTGAGCTAACAAGGACAATTCAGCAATGCAACTCCAAGACAGTCATGGAGCTGTTGGCTAAAGCTCCAAAGACAGCTATATAACTCATTGTACTGTCTGATTTATGACTGCATGGAGAAAGTCTTTCCAAAGACTGGCTGCCTGGGAATTGTCACACTTATCTTTAGTTAAACCTAGTCTATTTGTAGTATCCTGCAGCATACATAAAAGTCATGTGGTTGGTTGCTAGCTTGTGACAAAGTGTTATAGGCAAGAAACTGGCATTCTACTTACGTGGTATAAAGTCTCTTGTATTTCCATACCTAAGTGTTCTCCTAAAGCTATTACAACTAACGTTGCCATTCACTGGAGCCGACTCTGAGGCAGCTGGCAACAACAAGGAAAAAGAAGGAGAGAAGGAAAGCATGTAGATATGTAATTGATACATGTAGAGCAGATTAGGCTGCCAAGTTCAAAAAAAAAATCCTGTCATTAATTTTGTGCTCTTGACTACAGTGCAAGGTGGACTTTTGTTAATAGCTGGTCTCCTTCTTGAGTAACTGATTCTCAAGAGACGACGATATAAGTCAAGAAAATCCTTGTGATCTAAATTTTATCATTAAGGTATTAAAAAGCAAAGCTTTTTAGTTTGAGGACTAAGGTGCACCTGACTCAAACTATGGTATTTTCAATCTCCTCATAAAAATGAGAAAGTTGGGCAATGAATAAGGATGACCATAGAAGAATCGATGCAATTGAGTTACGGTGTTGGAGAAAAGTATTAAAAAATACCATGGACTGTCAGAAGAACAACAACAAAAAAATCTGTGTTGGAAGAAGTGCAGCTTCTTTTAAGCAGAATGCTACTTAAAAGCCAGGATGGTTAAATTTGGTCTTTCATACTTCTGGCATGTTATCAGGAGAGACTAGTGCCTGAAGAAGGACATCAAGCTTGGTAAAGTGGAGGGTCAACAAAAAAGAGGAAGATCCCAAGAAGATGGATTGATACCATGCAGCAACAATAAACTCAAATATATCAACAATCGTGCAGGTGGTAAAGGACTGGACAATATTTTGTTATGTTGTACACAAGGTCAGTTATGAGCTGGAGCTGACTTGATGACACAATGACACTTAACAACACCAACAAATTGTGTCTAGTTCAAAATTTCAGCAATCATTTGTAAAGCTAGTAGAAGGTCTCTGGTAATAATTGTTTTTGCAAGTAACTTTCAAAAGGTGAAAGGTTGATTCTTGTTTCCTTAATGCCTTACTTTTCCTACATATTTGCAAGTGTTCTTTTCTCTCTCCTTTTTTGGTTACGAATCGGGCTGCGAACCTTAAAGTCAGCGGTTCAAAACTACCAGCCGCTCCACGGGAGAAAGATGAGGCTTTCTACTCCCGTAAAGATTTACACCCTCGAAAACCCTGTACAGGGTCGCTATGGGTCAGAACTGACTCGACGGCACTTAACAACAACAACAATGACAACCTTAGATATAACAGAATGAGCCATTGCCCAGGCCTGTACCACCTTCATGATCGCTAGTATGTTTGTGGCCATTAATCTTAGAGAAGGATTCATTTCTTCAGTCCTTTCAAAGTTCCTTTCACAATCCCTAAATTGGAATCCAGATTAGAGCCAAATGCCTCTATGGTCCCTAGACATGAGGTGATAATAGTATTGGGTTGTAAGATTTTCCTCTTTTATGGACTGCCCAGCTCTGCTGCTGCTAGGGACACGAGGCACATGGTGCAGCTATGACTGATAGCACATGAGTCCTCTCCCAGGACCTTTGTGTGGCTAATTGAGACTCCCAACAGAGACCTTGGTAGGCGCCTTCTGCATGAGAACATGTTACATGCTTTAGTGGATAGAAAGAACAATTTGCTCAGAGTTCTAGTTCTCATTTCTGGGTGGTCTTGGGTCAATCATTTAATTTCTCTAAGCATTTTTCCTCATCTGTCAAGCCTGGTGGTACAAAGGGCTAAGCATTGGACGGCTAACCACAAGGTCCAATTCAGACCCATCAGCTTCACCAAGTGAGAAAGATGAGACTGCCTCTTCCCCTAAAGATTTCCAGTCTCGGAAACCCTAGGGAAAAGGTCTGTTCTGGATTATTGCGTCCTGTGAATAGGAAGCAACTTGGCAGTGGGTTGAGTCAAGCAACAAGTTTGGACTATGTGAGCTCTAATTTCTTTCCAGTTCCAATGTTCATGATTAAGCTGATACAATTTCATCCAAGGCCTAACCAATTCCATTTAATGAGAGTCCTCTTATAAACGTGTTTCTTTCTACATTTTCAAAATAAAGTAAAAATAGCGATTTGCTTTGGAGTGAACAATAATTAAATGTGACAGCCTCTGGTGTAATTCTAGCATCAGGGAGCTTACTAAGCATCATCAGAGAAGAGTAATGGTTTGAGATCTCCATCTGATTTTTCATTTTAAATTGGGTTTGATTGGTTCATCTTCCACTTATGTACCCTGAAAATATCAGATAGCAACAAAGGACAGTCAGAAGTCCACCCAAATCAGTTATTCCCAAGACAGGTAGAGCTGCACAACTCTCTAGTCAAGAGAGTATTACCATGGTAACCAGCAGGGCCCCTGCTCCAAATGTCCCTCTGTTTTTTCATGGTAAGGAGTCAAGATAAACTCTGCTCTATTTCATTGCTAGTGTTTGGAGAGAAAAGACAAAACAAAGTGAGAGCTCTCATTTGTGAAACATTGTGGGGGAAACATACCATCCATCAATCTGATTTGTACAGTCATCTATACCAAAGACTCTCAGCTTGGTGTGGAGACCCACTGGTGTGTTGCCATCTGTTTAGGATGTGTTGCAAATAATGTGTTAGGCAAAATAGTTAAAAGTGGTTCATTTGCAAGATTTCATCTGAAAGCGATTAGGACAGATGCAAGGTTATTCCTTTAATGTTTTGTGCTCAATTGCATTCCATTGTTATTAAATGTGGGGGTAGAAAGAAGTTGCAAGTCAGTAGGACTCACTATGTACTACAATTTGTAAATAAAATATATTTTTTTCTTTCTGCCCTTTCTCTGCATATTTATGTTACTTTGTTGCTATTGAGTGATGTCGAGTCAGTTCTGACTCATAGCGACTTTGTATAGGGTTTTTAAGGAGTTAAGTTTGAACCACTGATTTCACAGTTATCAACCTAGTGCTTCTCCTACAATACCACACCAGTACTCCTCTCTCTCTATAGACTAGACATACGTAGATAGACTAGAGTCCTGGTTTAGTGCTGTCGGTTAATGTGCTGGACTGCAAAGTCAGTTTCAACCACAAGCTCACCAGTTGCTCCTCAGAAACCCTATACAGACAGGGTCTCTATGGGTCAGAACCAACTCAACAACACTTAACAACAACAATGTCATGCAACAACAACCCTATGCAGAGTTTCTGAGACTGTAAATCTTTATGGGAGCAGACAGCCTCATCTTTCTTCTATGGAGCTGCTGGGTGTTTTGAATCACCAGTTTTAAGGTTAGCAGCCCAACGCCTAACCCACAGTGCCACCAATAGCAATGTATGGCCTGCAAGATCCTCTTCTACCATCTCTACCTGGGCATCAATGAAGTCATGTCTGCAGAGAGGCTGCAGAAGTCAGCAGATAAAGAAGTTATGTAACATTGGCATAACTAATTTTTACCTAATGATCCGGTATTTGGAACGTAACCAAATTGGTGAGGAGTGAGTGTATAGTCTATGTCATACATCTGCTTTTCTAGAAAAGCAAACCATATATATATATACAGAGACAGAGAGAGAGAGAACTTTGTTGACTAGGAAAAGGTTTACAATTGCAGAGTCCCAGGTCCCAAGTGGAAGAGAGAGACTCTCCCACTGTCCTTTATATTGGGAGCAGGCCACACCCCCAAGGAAGCATTGCTTCAGTTGATGGGCTGCTCAAAGTCATAGAGATAACTAGCTTATATTATGCTTCGTCACCATGTGAGTAAGCACATCGCACCTGCTAAACATCTGGAAATCTTGGCCTAGTCATGTTGACATAGAACCCTAACCATTATAGTCTATCTATTGTTGTTGTTGGTGTCTTTGTGTGCCACTGTGGGTTAAGGCTCTGGACTGCAAAGTCAGTTTGAACCTCAAAGTCGGTGGTCCAAGCTCACCAGCTGCTTCTTGGAAACCCTATACAGACAGGGTTGCTATGGGCCAGAACTGGCTTGACAGTTGTTGTTAAGTGCCATTGTTGTTGGGATGAGTCAGAATTGACTCGATGCCAGTGGGTTTGGGTTTTACACTCTATATTGCATATGCCCATTTTTTTTTCCAGTTATAGACTTCACAATACTAATATTGATGGGATAATAGATTTTGTATGGTGTATAGATGTGCATGTTTCAATACTCAATATCCTGGTGCTGTCAGTGTTCCAATGTTAGTCATAAGGTTTTCAGTAACTAAATATTTGTCAGTAGCGATGGGCTCAAGCATAGCAATGGTTGTGAGGTTGGCCCAGGACCAGGCAGTGTTTTGATCTGTTGTTCATAGGGTTGCTATGAGTAGGCATTCACTTGATGTTACCTAACAACAATAAAAACATAGATGTACATTAAATTATTAAAGCAAGTGTCTACTAATGGGCATTCTGATTTATTTCAAGTTTTTCTTGCTATAAAAACAGCTGACATAAACATTTCTAAGAACACCTTTAATTATTACCACAGGACAAATTTTTGTACATGAAGTTTCACTTCAGATAAACTACTTTTAAAGATTTTATTAGAATTCCCTAGTTGGCACAAAAGGCTAATAGTCTCACCTGTTAAACTCTAACCAAAAGGTTGGAGACTCAAGTCCACTGAAAGGCATCTTAGGAGAAAGACCAACTTCTAAAAAATCAACCATTGAAAACCTTCTGGGATTGTATGGCATTGGACATTGGACAATTGGAAAGCAACATTTTTTTTTTAAAGTTTTTATTATGAATTGAGTGGTATTTTATAGGACTCACCATCAGTTTTGCACTCAGCCAATCCTATTTTATTTCATTGGAATGATTACAATTCCCTCTATGCACCATTAGTTAACAGTATTTACCTCTATTCCCTCCTTTTTTTTTGATGTACACAAAACACTTAGAAAATATATATCCATTTAAACCACCAAAGGGCACAGCTTATAAGCCAGCCTCCTACTCACTGGCATACACTCTTTTTGTTTCCATGGATCTAGAGTCCTCATCTGCTCTCTCTCTATGCCATCACCTCTGCTTATGTCTCTGGTGTTGCTTCTTCTCTGGTTAGGATCCTATGATCCGCTCATGCTATTCCCTCTTGATGGTCCTAGGTCCTCTGTTCCAGCAATGGAAGATTAACTACAACCCTCTTTTAGTTTAACATCTTCTACTTTTACAGTTGTGACAATTGCAATAAGTCATCATAATAATTACTCACTATTGGTAGTGTAGTGGTTACAAATCGGGCTGTGAACTGCAAAGTCAGCAGTTCAAAACTACCAGCTGTTCCATGAGAGAAAGATGAGGCTTTCTGCTCCTGTAAAGATTTACAGCCTTGGAACACCTGTACAGGGTCTCTATGAGTTGGAACCAACTCCACAGCACATAACTAACCACTATTGAATCAAATGAATCCTATCCCCATTTCTCCAGTGGGGGTTCCACCCCAGGTCCCTTGCTTTGAAACTAAGCATACTCTTGAAAGCTTGTAAGCTAGCCAATTCATGCCTTTATAGCCCCCCATTTTAGGTAGCCAGTGTCTACGTTGTCCCTCAATACATATCTCTTATACCCTCAATACATATCTCTATCAGCCATATGTATTGAGGGTATAAGCTTGATCCTTGATGTGAAGACTTCTTCCATCTTGGTTGGAATTTTAAGGAACTACATCCATAAGCAAATGTCAAGTTCCTCAAATTGTAGCAACTTACACTTGATTCCTGTATCAAACTTCTTTATCTTTCTCTAGTCAAGTTCTGATCAGCAAGCCATCTAAGTTAGTCAGATGGATACTATCTGTAAGTCTGGGCATTCTTGTGCACCTATCCCCCTTCATATCAGCAGGCCACTTCAATCTCAGCTCTGTCCTCTATTGGCTAGGTCAGTGTCCATGGGCTCAGGAGTTCTCAAGTCTCCCTAACTTCAGACCAACCAGTCCTTCCTCTTTTGTCTCTCATCTCAAGGTCAGTGTGAGTCTATGGAACATAGCTGAACTCAGTCCATGTCTTCATTGCTGCCTTTTCATCACTTCCGCTTATAAGTAGACCAAGGCAGTAACCGGCAAGTTTATAAGCCTGCTTGTGGGTTCCCTTTGAGTTTCAGTCTTGGAAGAGGGTTTATCCTGTTGGGCTGATTTTCTTGCCTTGATAACTCCCAGGAAAACAGCTTGCTTGTTCTTATAACAGCCAAGCAGTCTGATTTCCCCCTCCCCCCGACCCCAATTGTCTTTCTTTCATGAAGTATCTTCTGTTCTTCTAGCTGCGCCGGATTGGTCTGCATGTCCTTTCAAGTGGGAATGTCTCACCTCAGAAAGTTCTGGATGGGGCTTAGGATTCTACCTAAAGTCCTATACTCTACAAAAGTTTAGCAAGAAGAATGTTTCACTGGGAAAATTCTAGCGCCTCTTTTAGGTTATAGGCTGAAGATGGGCTTACAAACTTTCTGTAATCATATTTCCCATAATTCCTTTCTATCCCACTTAAATCTCTACTTTTACAATAATAGGCAAGGGAAACCAGTATCTGTCATGTCCGACAATGACTATACTCCAAACTCACGCAGAGAGATTAAACCCAAGTATGAGTAATGGGAGATTAGATAAAAAGGAAGACACAAGACACAAATGAAAATAGTAAAATTAGGACCAGGTGGGACACAGCACAGTGATGGAGAAACTGTGACTCAGACCTAGATTCAGCACATTTATTATATACACATATCAAAGGAGAGTTCTGGAGTCAGGGAAAAGAGTGCAAAAACATCTGAAGTTACTGATGCAAGCAGTAAGTGGGACTTTATCAGAAGAATGTAACTTGTGGTTGCTAAGGAGACAGAGATAGGGCAGCTAGATGTTTTTGCAGACTTGAACTGAAAGTCATACAAGGAAAAAACCTTGCAAGTTCCCTGTCCCCTGAGGCATCCCTGCAAGTTCCTCAGGGGGCAGCTTGACCTGGGAACAGCCTGATTTTCTGGACCACAACCGTTCAGTTGCAATCCTTTGGTTAAACTGACCCCAAGTCTGAGACCTTCAGTTCAAATCACTCCCAACAAATATCCATACAACAGTCAAATGCCTTAACAATGTTTGCTTTTACCGATTCAGACTATTCCTCGATCCCTGTATCACAGAACCCTATTGTTTCAAGGTTGAGTATACATCACTATTTACCTCTGCTCCATTTAGCCCATGCAAATCTTCCTAAATCTTGCCCTATCTTCCTTGTTCTTCCACCTTCCTTCTTCTTGTGTATTGACCTCTCCTTCCTTGTATATTGCCCTCCGTATTATACAGATATCATATGTCTGCCCCTTAACCTATGCCTTACAGTACCCTCCTTCCATCCCTGGTAACCTTCAAAGAATCTTTGTTTTAGTATAAAAATATTTTCTTAAGATTTTACAATAATGCTCTCATGAAATATTTGTACTTTTGTGACTAGCTAATTTTACTTAGCATAATGTCCTCACAGTTCATCCCTGTTATGAGGTGTTTTGTAGCTTCATCATTATTCTTCAAGATAGCATAGTATTCCATTGTGTGTATGTACCAGTTTGTGTATCTATTTTTCCATTTATGGGCACTTAGGCTGTCTCCATCTTTTTGTTGCTGTGAATAGTGTTGCTATAAATATTGGTGTGAATATATCTACTTATTGTCTGGTTCATATTTCTTGTGGATATATACCAAGTAGAGGAATTGCTAGATCATAAGGTATTTCTATTTCCAACTTTCTGAGGAAGTGCCATACCGTTTTCCACAGCGGTTGAACCATTTTAGAGTCCCACCAACAAGGTAGGAGTACCCCAGTCTCTCCACACCCTTACCAGCATTTATTGCCCTCTGCTTTAGAACTTCACTGTTTTTGCTAGTGTGAGATGGTACCTCACTGTTGTTTTGATTTTCATCACTCCAGTGGCTGATGATTGTGAACTTTTCTTCATATGTTTGTTGGCTGCTCGAATGTCTTGTTTGTGAAATGTCTGTACATTTCTTGTGCCCATTTTAAGATTGTGTTATTTGTCTTATTATTGTAGACGTGTTATAGTTTCCTATAGATTTTAGAGCTTAGTCCTTTGTCTGATGTCATTGCAAAAATTTTTTCCCCGTCTGTTGTCTCCCTTTTGACGCTTTTGGCAAAATCTTTTGATGCACATAAGTTTCTAATTTTTAGTATGTCCCAGTCATCTATTTCATTTTCTTTTGCTTATGTGATTTCTACCATGTTGGATAGTCTATGTGTGCCCTGTATTAGAGCCCTTAAATTTATCCTTACATTTTCATTGATGACCTTTATAGTTCTACAATTTACATTTAGGTCTTTAATCTATGTTGAGTTATATTTTGTATATGCTATGAGACAAAGGTATTATTTCATTTGTTTGCCTATCAAGTTCCAGTTTTGCCAGCACCATCTATTTTATATCTCCTCCCATTTAATTTGTTTGGGTCCTTTGTCAAATATCAGTTGATTACATGTGGACAGATCAACTTCTTTGGTCTCAATTCTGTTCCATTGCTCTATGTATCTTTCATTGTACCAATATCAGGCTGTTTTAACTACTGTAGCCATGTAGTAAATTTTGATCA